>NC_048926.1:44926233-44931151 GCF_011077185.1 Oxyura jamaicensis
GTACTTGTGTTAGAAAATGAAGGTGGGGAGATTTAGAGAAAAGGAGAAAAGGTCTTCCTTCCTTCCTTCCTTCCTTGGTTAGTCAAAGCTGGGAAGTTTCTGACTTCTGTTTTCAATTGCAATTGTATTTTGTTTGACTATTGTTAAGAACAAATAGATTCTGTGAGAAAAAAAAAGCTTTTAAAAGAACATGGGTGTGGTTTTTGCTTCTCTCTTGCTGGTGACACAGCCTACATGATTGTACTTTGAAAATGCATTTCTTGGAGGGGGAGTTGGAGCCTGGATGTCTCCTTCAGTGTAAAAGATTCTATCTTCTTAAAGCAACAAAGACAAGGTCATATTAAAGGATTTCAGAGATTTGTCAGGATGATTCATCATGATACACTGCAAAATGTTAGAAGCACGTTAGATGTATAGTCGATTTCTCCAGTCGCTTTCTACTGCATGGAAAACTCCACCAAGCGTCTCGTTTCCATTTATGAATCTATACCCTTTCATTATCCCTGCCAAATAAAACACAAAATCTTTAATATTTAAGAATAATTGAAGAAATATTAAGGAAGAACTATGGCTTATCCAGTCTAAAGGGTCTGTTTATGAGGTGCTCATGAACTTCAGTCTTTTCATTCACTTTTTTCAAAAAAATTTCCAAAAAAAAATCTTTTTGGAACAAGACATACAATTCAATCTCTCTCCTCAGGATACAGTAATACCATAGATGGAGACGTCTTACACCTTTTCTATTTCTTTTGAGTATTGCTTGTTTCCTAATGTGGCTGAAATAGAGAAAACAGCATAACAGGAGCAAAAAAAGCTCTAAACTTCTTTATATAACCTTATTTATTTAATGAAAAAAATTAGGGTACAAATAGATTGGATTGTCTGACAGTTTCTTTTGACATGCAGTTATGTTTATTATTCAAGTTTATCCAGAGCCTACTTTCAAGAGGTTTCTTACTTTACAGACCAAAAAATAGCTAGCAAGAAATATAGATGGGCTAAAACAAGTATTTCAAGCACAATCAGAAGGTTATGAGTGTGCCAAAACAAATAAACAAACACAATACGAAAGGCTTTGTTTTTGTCCTACTAAATCATAACCTTATTTTGAAAATTGGTATGTGTTTTGTAATTTTTTTGTTTTCTTGTTGTGACAAAGAAAAGAATTCTTTGGAGATTTAATTCACTTTAACATACACTTCGGGGAGTTTTTTTGGAAGCTGATAATAAGGAAACATCCTCTCCTCTTTATTAGAACTTAATTTTTTCCTTTAATTCTGTGAATTTCTACTGCATTTTATTTAGTATGCTTTTGTATAGAGGAAGGAGAAAGATAAAGGAGTGACACATAAACTTGTATGGGTTATATATATATACATCTAATACAGATGTGTTTTTTTTTTCTTTGAAAAATACATTAGGCCAAATCCTACTTTTATTTGTAAGGTTCAGTACCAAAAATCTCTAGTGAAGTCAGTAGACTTCCTCTGGATTTACAGGTATAATTGGCTAGGCTTTATCTATGGGTATTTATGTTTTTAACAAGTAGTGTTCACTTGAAGTTTTAACATACACTCTATGAGCAGCTTTATCTGGATATAATCAGTACATGGTAAATGATGAATAACAAAGACTTACAAATAAATAGAAATGTTGTCTCACTCTTCAAAGGAACTGCTTGTTTGTTTGTTTGCTTGTTTTTCTCTGACTTTAGTCCTTATTTAATATTGAGTCCTTATTGTATAGTTGCCTTTGAGAGTATTACGTTTCTGCCAAAACTGCTTAAAAGGCTTTTCATCAAATTCCAAATCATCTAGGCTCTCCTTCATTCCACAATGTGCTGTTTTACTTCTGAGAAAAATCTCATGAATAAAGTCATCAAATATCAAATAAAACACTGATTCACTGATTTTTGAATTAACAAATATATTTCTGGGTAACATTGTATGAAGGTAGTAGGAAGGCATTAATTTCTTAACCAATGCCTTAAAAAGTATGTGGATATGTATATGGCTTGCTATACTATTGTATTACTATGTAAAAGCTGCAATTCTGGTGTGATTGATAAAATATTCTTCTGAAGTGATCCTGCCATTAATACCTTAAACAGAGTTCTAATGAATTTTGCAGTGTTATTCTTACCTATAAAAACACCCTTAATGCTGTCTATGACATAGAAGAGTTACTTTTAAGTCACAGTTTTAGAGTATAGATGTTTTTATTGCTGCATGAAATTTGCATTTGATTACCTAAATAATCATTTGTATCTAATTTCTGGCCCTTACCACAATAGATTTTTATCTTTGACATTGACCAAAAAATTACTATGTTTGCAACTAGATAGAGAGTTAGTTCATATTGTAGCTTTAACACTTGTAATTACCTCCCTTACCTTAGAATCACAGAATAATCATAGAATCATCTAGTCTGGAAAAGACATTGAAGATCATCAAGTTCAACCACCAACCTGACCTACTGTGTCCGACCTCTAAAATGGGTACCTCAGTGTCACGTCCACACATCTCTTGAATACATCCAAGGGTGGTGACTCCACCACTTCACTGTGCAGCCCACACCAATGCTTGATCATCCTTTCTGTGGAGAAACTCTTCCTGATATCTAATCTAAACCTCCCCTGGTGCAAATTGAGGCTCTTTCCTTGTGTCCTATCACTTGCCACCTGAGAAAAAAGACTGACACCCTCCTCATTGCAACCTCCTTTCAGGTAGTCATAGAGAGTGATGAGGTCTTGCCTCAGCCTGTTTCTACAGATTGAGCAGCCCCAATTCCCCCTCATATGTTTTGTTTTCTAGATCCTTCACTAGGTTGGTTGTTCTGCACATGCTTGAGAAACTCAGTGTCCTTCTTGTAGTGAGGAGCCCAAAACTGAAGACAGTAGTTGAAGTGCAGTCTCACCAGTGCTGTGTACAAAGGGAAATCTTCTCTCCCTAAAGTTGTTTTTATTTAAAAAACAAAATCTGGGAGTCTGGATTATGCTTTCCTTAAGTCTGGGAGTTTCCATTTTATAACAACGCAAGTTATTTATCACACCTGTATCCAAAGTTCCTAAAATCAGTGAGTTTGGAATTTCCTTGAAACCTTTTTTTTGGGGGAAACAAAAATCTGAAGAATGACTGCACTTTCAAGTGATGGGTCTAAAAAAAGCAACCATTTCAAAATCTATTGCTCAGAAACTACAGGATTTCTAACCTCCAGATAGTAAGCTTAGTCTGGACATATACAATTATGTCTACAGCAGTATTACTGTAGATTTCTAAGTGTTCTGCGTGTCATAAAGAAGGTTTTATATTTTGAGTTAGCTATACTTTTGAAGGAATATCATCATTTAGACCTGCTTAAGAAGACAGTAGTTATCCAGACAGGAGGTGTTAGGGCCAGAAGTTCTTATCATAGAAGAATAATCATGAACCACTAAAATGATTAAGGAGATCTTGATCACTGAGTCCATGCCAGCGATGTTTGAGCCACAGATGTTTCAATTTAGTTAATGAAAGTAGTATGACAAACTTCCTCCCACATAATGGGATTAGACATTAATATAAGAATATTAAGTATTCTAAATGATCAGAAGATATTCCCTTTATAAACAGGAAATCTGTGTGCAGGACAGAGTTGCAGCAGAGTAAGAAGTTACACCATCATGGAAAACTGAGTATAAGTAAACATTTTTACAGAGTGCTTGAGAGACACCTGAAAATGACAACTTCTTTGTGCCAGACATTTTTCACATGATTAGTGTTGAAGATGGATCAATGGCTTGTGGCAATGGTGATGGGAGATTGGAATATTTTTAGGAAAACAACATTTCTGGATATAACAAAATCCTTACTTGAGTGAAAAAAGTACAAACTGCCAAATTTGAAACATATGAGACACTGGTTTTAAATGAGGTTGGAAAACAGATTCATAATAATTGTTTCGTCTCCTTGAAGTTAAGTTAATTTAACAGATATATCAACATGAACAGGAAGGCTGAGGACACAAAGGTAATCAGAAACAAAGGTGGAGAGTGATAAATTACTGAGGTGATTTAGAATAATAGAAAAATAGACATATTTAGAACATATATACAAGAACAGCACAGAATATTTACTAGTGAAAGGATTTCTGCTGGTGAGTGTTAGCCAGTTGGGTTAGTTCCCAACTAAAATATAACTAAAATAATACTTTTGATGCAGAAAAGTAAGAAAGGAAAAATCTTGTAGCAATGACAGCACAAAGCTTGTCAGTTATGGTAGACATTGGGAACAAATACAAAGTAAAAGAAAAACAGGGCCTCAGTTCTCCATGATCTTTTGATACAAGACTTGGAAAGAAAAATTAAAGATGGCAGGTGATACACGGTAGAATTATTAGAGGACCTTTTGTCATCTAAAAAGTCAGATGTGATAGAGTCTTGTTCTTATCTCAACATCAACCCATCTCTTCTCCTTGTGTCCCTCATAGGTTCTACAATGCATTCTGGTCCAAAAAAATTGCAACCAGACAATAATGCTCTTAAGGATACAAAATAAAGGTAAAGAATCAACTAAATGAAGTTATTCCACAACACTCTTATAGCTGTATTATAAAAATTTTATTTGTGTTTTGTAATATTAGCAACACTACAAAATTTGGGCTAGATTTCCGGTATATGTGCATGTAAAGGTTTAAGTACATGAAGTAAACTTCATGTCAAAGGAGTTTGAGAAATGCTAAGACATACAGTGTCAAATTCGCCTACCCTGTACTTGTACTGTCAACCACACATTTTTTTTTTTTCTTTTAAGTAAATGATTCAGGGTGAATAACAATCTCTCCCATGTGTGTAACACTGTAGCAGACAGCTGTGACTAATATAGGACATATATAATCACATGGTATTAGTAACATGCAGCACAAATATAGACTAGACACC
>NC_048926.1:44931251-44932423 GCF_011077185.1 Oxyura jamaicensis
TGAATATCTCTCATATATTCCTTTTGTTGCTATGCAGTTTTCTGTGCACTTTATTCCCCACATTTTATTTTAAAAGTACCAATATATATATATTTTAAATGTATTTATATAACATTGTAGTTTTACTTACACTGCTGTAAGTTATTATAAAAACAGAAAATTAATTTTCATCTCATGAACTGTAAGAGTAGAAAAAATAGACTACAAAAGGTGTCATTTTTAAAATATTACTTCCCACTGCTTGTGAAAATCGGGTTGATTATTAATAATATTTTAACTTTGTTGATGTATTGTTTACATGTTTTTCAAGTTAAAATCAGACCACAGTACTTTACTAGCTTTTAATATGTAATGTTCTGCATGTATAATAGAAATATATAAATTTCTCCAGTCTTTGTTAGCAAAACGTATATTACTCTTAGAAACTCCATATTTCATTCTGTATTTCCTGAAGAAAGTTAACATTAAAGCATGTTTAGCTGATTCTCATGATAATCACAGGCATTTTTAATTAAACTAGCAAATATTATTAATTAACAAATTAGTATTTTAAAACTCCTGGAAGGTGATTGTTGGACCAGATGATTTGGAGGTCTTTTCCAACCTTAATGATTCTATAATTTATTTATTCTACCGTATTAACATACAGGTATAAAAAAAAATTGTCTTATAACAGTTCTTGTCTTGGAATAATATTTTAAATTTTGTTCTTGGGAAAATATTACATGTGACTTGAAACATAACCAACAATTTTCCTGTTCTTATTTACAATTTAGTGGTATATTAACAAAACTGGAAAACAAAGGCTCTAAACATGATGGTTGGGTTAGCTCAACAATAGTAGATTAATTACTGAGGAAAAAAAAAAAAAGCAGTCGAGAGCTTTCCCTCTCCTACTAAATTATAATTGAGATCCTTATCCCTCCATTACCTTCATCCCCATATACTACTCCTTTCCCGCAAACCCAGCGTACTGTAAATTGTTACCGCTCTTAAACTGACTTGTCATATTTGGCTTTAGTTTAATTAGTTTTGGCAAATGCCTTTTGGTGACTCATGGGAGAGTTCTTTTGGTCTCTTTACTAACAGATGTACCATTTCCTGTGCTAAAAGCAATGACAACAATGTCACATGGCTATAAAATTGTAGGAATTTGCTACTCGTAGGCCAAT
>NC_048926.1:44932823-45003792 GCF_011077185.1 Oxyura jamaicensis
AAGGAAGAAAGAAAGAAAGAAAGAAAGAAAGAAAGAAAGAAGGAAGGAAGGAAGGAAGGAAGGAAGGAAGGAAGGAAAAAAATGAGAAAGAAATGGATTAGATAAGGTAGATAATACACATTAGCACAAATGTTTGGTCATAAAATATTTGATCCTTTATCACTTATCTAAACTTTGTATGTAAAATTCTGTATAACAGAAAATATTAACTTGGTCTGAAAGTGACAATTATTTTTGGGGAAAAAAAAAAAAAGGAACAATAAAAAAGTGACTACATTGCACAAAGCTACCTCTTTGTGTTGCTTGCGTGGAATAAATAGAACATACATAACTGCTGTCACTTTATCATCTTAAGTACAATTCCCTACTATCATTATTAAAGTAAGGGGTGAGAAGTAGTAGTGAATGAGTAGTATTGGTCTATGGAGTAATCCTAGATGCACAGGAAATGCTCCACAATAATTTCTAAAGCATGATGTATTAATTCACACATGCTTACACACATTCTATGCTTTGTTTATGCCACAGAGAAGCTGCTAAAAGACAGAAAAATAAGTTGAAGTGTAGCAATTAGGATATAGCAGTTTCTAGACCCCCAACATTCCCTCCTCATTTGGAATCAGAGAGAAAGCTGCACCTCTTCTGGCATGGGTGAAAAAAAAGGCAGTGGCACCTCGGCTGCAATGCCATCTTTTTGTTCCAAAGAGGGCCCTAGAGGAGGCTAGCAGGTCTTTCCAAGACTCTCATGTTCTAAAGCCCTTAGGGGAAAGCAATTTAAACTATCAGTGACCATAGAGTTTTCTGCCAAACACCACTCACAGCTGTTCATTCAAGTAAAGCCTTACAAACATGGGTATATATTGTCTATTCATTTCAGTGTGCTTTCATAAACATTCTGAGATTTTTATCTCTTTTAACAAAGAACAGGAAAATCCTGTGAATCCTCAGGAGGAGAGATTTCCATGTGAATATGTGTCTGGCCATTCTGAAATATTTTTGAGATGCATGTCCTTCTGATGAGCACAGCCAAAACATGTGGCTTTTCCCTGGCTGCACCATGCAAATAGTGTTTCAAGGTGTGGTACAGATATCTGGATGTAAGTAGACAGGAAGGACAATTCTGCTGTTAATAAACTGTGATTGTTTAGATCTAGCTGAAACATTTTTTAGATAATTCAAGGAAAAAAAAAAAAAAAAGTTAATGAAATATTTTTTGAACCATTTCTCAACCAGCTTCAATTACTTCATTCCCCAATGCAATTAATCTGTCACCTTTATCAGAGTTGAATTCACCAAAACAAAACAAAAATGAAGGGAATGTATTCATCACTTAATTACAATTAAAGGTTCAGTTTTGGACAAGCTGCCACAGGGATATGTAATTTACACTTCCTAACATCAGCCAACCCTCCTATGCCAGAGGGGGCAATTCATCATTGTGTGGGGGGGTATATGGTGTTTGACGGGAGTGCTGCCGGCAGTAGGCTCCGAGTCGACACCTTTGTTAATCATCCTAGTTATGCCCCCTTCTGGACGACGCTACCCACTCCTCTAGCTCCTCCAGCAGCAGCCAGGACCCAAAACTGACGTTACTTACGTTGAAACGGCAGCTTGCTGCTGCAACTTCCCCACACATCACAAGGTGGAGAGAAGAAAATTCCTCAGCATTCGAAACAAATTTTCAGGCCACAAATAAAAGATTACATACGCTCATTTACTTTTTTTTTTTTTTTTTTTTTTTTTTTTTTAATCCTAACTGCGTACATGAGGACAAGAAAGAAAAGGTTCTTAATGACAATGTGGACATGAAGAAAAGACTAAAATTAAACCTGGAGTTGGAATGGTCTCAGATGTACTTTTCAAATCACCTTATGTTATATTTCCATGGTGTTTACTATGGATTCCTTCTTTTCACTTACAGTATTAAGTAAAAACTAAATGATTTTAAAAATCTGTTATGTATAGGCCCCAACCCTTAAACATTAATTCAGGCTTCAGTTAGTCAATTAATGAAAGTTTGATATTTGGTGTATTTCTCACCCAGTTCTTGACTATTTTGATGACTTATGTGTAAAAAACAGCACAGCAAACATGGACAAGTGCTCTCTACCCAAGAGTTCAGGAGAGCAGATTTTGGCCTTTTCAGGGATCTGCTTGGTAGACCACTATGGGACAAAGCCTTGTAGGTGGGGAGGCCAAGAAGGCTGGTTAATATTCAGGGCTCACCTCCTCCAAGCTCAGGAGGGATGCAACAAAGACAAAATCACGCAAAAACACCGAGAGGCCTGCATGGATGAACAAGGAGTTCCTGGAGGAACTTTAACAGAAAAATAAGGTCTACAGAGGGTGGTAGCAAGGACAGATAGGGAGGAATACAGAGACATTGAGCAGGCAGGGATCAGGTTAGGAAAGCCAAAGCCCTTTTAGAGTTAAATTTGGCCAGGGAAGTCAGCAACAAGAAAAGGTATCTCAGTAACAAAAGAAAACTAGGGAAATTGTGGGCCCTCTCCAGAAGGAAATGGGAGACCTGGTTACCTGGGATACAGAGAAGGCTGAGGCACTCAATGCCTTTTTTGCCTCAGTCTTTGCTGGCAAAATGTCTACCCATATATCCCAAGCCCCATAAGATAAAGGCAGGGACTAGGAGAATGAACGACTGCCAACTGGAGGAGAAGATCATGTTCAAGACCATGTAAGGAACCTAAAGGTGCACAAGCACTTGGGACCTGATGAGTAACATCCTGAGGTCCTGAGCGAACTGGCAGCTGTAGTTGCTAAGCCACTTTCCATCATATTTGAGAACTCATGGCAGTCTGGTAAAGTTCCCATTGAATGGAAGAGGGGAAACATAACCCCTATTATTAGAAAGGAAAATAAAAGGAAGACCTGGAGAACTACAGGCCAGTCAGTCTCACCTCTGTGTCTGGCAGATCCTCCTGAAAACTATGCCAAGGCACATGGAAGATAAGGAGATGATTGGTGACGGCCAACATGGCTTCACTAACGGCAGATCATGCCTGACAAGTTTCATGACCTTCTATGATGGGGTTTATATCATGTTCACATGGCAAGGTTTTGGTAGCAAGGGGGCTGCAGGTGTTGCTTCTGTGAGCAGAGCCCATAAGCTGCCCCATGTCAGGTCAGAGCCTGCTCCAGCTGGCCCTGAAGAGGACCTGCTGCTGGCCAGAGCTGAGCCAGGGAGTGGTGCTGGTTGGGCCTCTGGGAGAGTGGACTGAAGAAAGGGAAAAGCTGCAACAGAAGCAGCTGGGAAGGAGAAGTGAAAAATGAGAGAGAAACAGCCCTGCAGCCCCCAAGGTCAGTGCAGAAGGAGGGCAGGAGGTGCTCCAGGCAGGCAGCAGCAGTTCCCCTGAAGCCTGTGGAGAGGCCCCTGGTGGAGCAGGCTGTCCCCCTGCAGCCCATGGGTCCCACATGGAGCAGATCTCCATGCTGCAGCCCGTGGAGGAGCCCCCGGTGGAGCAGGTGGATGTGGCCTGGAGGAGGCTGCAGCCCATGGAGAGCCCCCGCAGGAGCAGGCCCCGGGCCGGAGCTGCAGCCCGTGGAGAGGAGCCCACGCAGGAGCAGGGGGTCTGGGGGGAGCTGCTGCCCGTGGGGCACCCGTGCTGGAGCAGTTTGCTCCTGGGGGGTGGATGGACCCCATGGTACGGAGCCGTGTGGGAGCAGTTCTTGAAGAGCTGCTGCCTGTGGGCAGCCCCTGCAGGCTCAGTTCGGGAAGGACGGCATCCGTGGGAGGGACCCCACGGGGAGCAAGGGCAGAGAGTGACTGTGATGGAGCGGAGGAGACAAAGTGCTGTAGACTGACCGCAGCCCCCATTCCTTGTTCCTCTGCACCTCTCAGGGGGAGGAGGTTGAAGAGGGTTTATGGGAAGAAGATGTTTATAGTTTTCTTTTAGTTTCTCACTGTTCTAGTTTGCTAGTGATAGGCAATAAATTACATTAAACTCCCTGTGCTGTCTTGCGCATGATAATTGGTCAGCAGTCTCCTTGTTCTTACCTCAACTTTTGAGCTTCTTTCTATCATATTTTCTCCCCCTTTTCCTAAGAGAGTGGTCTCTAAATTGGAGAGACATGGACTTGACAAATGAACCATTTGTTGGATAAGGAATTGGCTATATGTTCATACTCAAAGAGTTGTGGCCAATGGATGAATGTCCCAGTGGAGATCAGTAACAAATGGTGTTCCTCAGGGATCAGTATTGGGACCGGCACTGTTTAACATCTTTGTCAGTGACATGGGCAGTGCAATTGTGTGCACCCTCAGCAAACTGGAAGATGACACCAAGCTGTGTGGTGTGGTTGACATGCTCAAGGGAAGGGATGCCATCCAGAGGGACAGGCTTGAGAGGTGAACCTATGCAAACCTCATGAAGTTCAACAAGGACAAATGCAAGGTCCTGCACCTGGGTTGAGGCAATACCAAGCACAAATACAGGCTAGGCAGAGAATGGATTGAGAGCAGCCCCAATGAGAAGGACCTGGGGGGTGTTGGTTGACAAGAAGCTCAACATGAGCCAGCAACCTCTGCTTGCAGCCTAGAAAGCCAACAGTATCCTGGGCTGCATCAAAAGCTACATGGCCAGTAGGGTGAGGGAGGTGATTCTCTCCATCTACTCTGCTCTTGTGAGACCCCACCTGGAGTACTGTGTTCAACTCTAGAGCTCCCAGCATAAGAAATACATGGACCTGTTGGAGCAAGTCCATAGGAGGGCCATGAAAATTATCAGATTGCTGGAGCATCTTTCTTATGAAGGAAGGCTGGGAGTTGAGTCCAGCCTGGAGAAGAGAAGGCTCCAGGGAGACCGTATAGCATCTTTCCTATGCCTGAAGGGTGACTACAGAAAAGATGTGGAGGCACTCTTTGTCAGGGAGTGGAGTGATAGGACAATGGATAATGGCTTTAAACTAAAAAGGTTATGTTTAGATTAAATATAAGGAAGACATTCTTTACTGTGAGTGTGGTGAGGCAGTGGAACATGCTGTCCGTAGACATTGTGAATGCTCCATTCCTGACAGTGTTTAAGGCTAGGCTGGATGGGGCTTTGAGTAACCTGATCTAGTGAAAGGTGCCTTACCAATGGCAGGGTGGTTGTAACTATATGATCTTTAAGGTCCCTTCCAACCCAAACCATTCTATGGTTCTATGATTCTATGAAATCTTTGTGTTTAGTTTTGATGAAATAATTGTAACTTCATCATGCTTTGTAATGTGGAAAAAAAATCAAAAGAAAATCACGGAAATTATATATTTGACATTAGGGGTTTTTAAGCATGTCCAAGAGTTTCTTTTCTATGCTATTAAGGTAACTTTGACTTCCTCTTTTTGACTCGGGATAATGTTTAACACATAGGGAGTTATTTTGCTAATAAAGAAAGCCTATTGTGACCTTTATATTGTCTGTGATAAAAAAACCTCACACCATAACAGAAAGCAATGGCAGATTTAATTAAAATCCTTGCAATATTATCTGTCATCATGGTGACTTTTTTCCCATCAGCAGCTGGGGAAAATGTAACCACTCCTTTGAAAAAGTGTGAAAACATTTTGTATTAATGAAAACAAGTTGAATATTTATTTCCAGGTTAAAATTTTGGTTGTATAAACTAAAAATGACTAAGAAAGATTTCAGTAACATAATAACTGAATAATAAGTTGAAAGACTTCAGACCATTTTAGGAGAACAAAATCTTCAGATGGCAACGATTTAATTTTTCACTTTAATATAGATCAGCATAATTGCCTTCCTTTACAGACGGATCAATTGAATGAAGATATGATGTTATGTTCTAAGAGACTATCCTGGATCTTGATGTCATTTTTAATTTATTTATTTATTTATTTTGGTAAGCATTCATTTTACAATTAGAAATGCTTAGTGGATCAGAAAAAGAGGCCCTCAATGTTTCGTGTTACTATTCATGGACATTTCAATTCCTATCTAGTGTAATTATTTGAATTTGCAACTATAATTTAGTCTCTGTCCACTTTTATCTTCTCAAGAATTTGTAGCTAATGAGTTGAGAAAACCATTGTTTACACAATTTCTGGCAGTAACATATAGTTCGTATTGTCTCCAGCAGACTTATATGAATATTCATTTCAGTACACCCTTCTCACCACTGAGCAGAGAAATGAGATATAAAAAGTTTTATCCTTTCTCTTTAAAAAATATAGACTACACTTTTTACAACTAAATTTTCAGTTTTTAGAATCACATACATTCATGATACACTGTCATTATAACTGAATGTTATTGCTTTCCTTTCTTTTCTCTTTCAGATTGACTCAGGAGATACCAGTCATGGGAAAACAATGTGTAACTCTAACCCAAGTTAAAGAAAGAATATAATTTATATGTTCATCACTGTTTAAATAATTTTAGATTGTATATAAAGTACATAATAAACTTTGCTTATTAACAAATTTTAGTATTTGTATAGCCCATGTCTTTTGCATTTTTCCTTAGGAAAATTGTTTCCACAATGTTTGTGTTTCTGACAGTATTGAAACTTGTTCAAGATTGCCAACTAATTTTTGTGTAAATAGTAAAAAAAAATTCACAAGACATCACATTGGGAGTCTGAATTACCACCCAATGTGTATCTTATTTTTAGATTTCATTACTCATACATTTACATTTTTTAGATATGCTTTTGGCTTTGTTTTCAATTCACAATTAAGCTTAATTTGCCTGCTATTTTTGTGTGCAAACTGAACCCAGTTGCTGTCGTCCTCTCTGACAGAGCAACATCTTTCTTGAAACCTTAGTTCTTCTGGCATGGAGAGGTAAACTGTTATTGTTGTTGCTTTTTTGGGTTTTGCTTGTTTGTTTTATTATTTTTTATGGATAGGAAACATACCCTTCCTGGAGCATTTGGCAGTTGCTAAAGATTAAGGTCAGTTGTCCAATTCTCCCATCTCAGGAAAATTGCACCACTGTTAATAAAACCTTTTAGATTTTGTGTGACAGCATGGCTTGAGCAAGACAGAACAAGCTTAACAAGGGCAACAGTGGTAATTCAATGCTATAATACTACTCACCAATGTAACTGAAAACAGAATTCATATCAGTTTCCTACTCCACGTGTCAGGAGATTTGAAATAACGATGGGGACACCATTACATTATTAGGCATAGGAATATTACTGAGGCGCCAGGCTTAATAATGATTTAAAAATTAGAAATTAAACTTGAAAGCATAAGACAAGTCACCATCCTTTGTCAGTATAAGGCAGAATATTTCTGATGCATATAAACACTGGCAAACTTTATTTCTGCAAAAAATTTTAAAGCTCTTTTTATTTCCCATTTTACGGTTCTCAATAGTTAGGAAAGCTGTTATTGTGAATAGTCACAGAAGACTATTTTGCCCTTCTTGTTGAAAGAATAAAAAAGCATATAATCAAATAACCATATAGTTTATAAAGAACAATGAGTTTGGGAATGTGTGTTTTAGCATATGGACACATACACAGGATACATAACAGACAAATTCTTCATGGCATATTTCTGGACACAAGAGTTTAGATGTCTTCTGTGTTTATCAGATCTGCATAATGAAACTAAAAAAGAAATCATCTTGATGATCAATTTCATTATGTCGCTCATGCAGCTGCAATAGGTATACACAGCACTCTAAAATAACACTGAAGAAAAGCACAAAGTTTTTTCTGTACTCTCACTATCAACAGGGCACAGTTAGTACCTTATTTTTTTTCCATTCTTGCACTTTCCTCTGGTACATCAGGCCTCCAAAGCAGCCCTCTTACAGGATCATAAAAAAACTCTTGGATATTCTGAGTCCAGAACAAACACACACACACAGAACCAAAACAAAATAACCCCTGCCTCCTCCCTCTCCCCCCCCCACCCCCGCCCCCCCCCCACTCCCCCTACCTCTTTCACCACTTTTGGGACCAGACGTTCATCACACTCTTCACCACTGCAAGACTCTACAAACATTTCTATCCTGCCCAGGTTCAGGCAAGCCTGAGTTGTTTTTTTGGCAGCTAAATAAGCAATCATCTCCTATCAAACTCTACCTTTCCACAGGGAGCAATCTTCCTTAGGTCCTGGCACTCAGCCAGTGTTTTTACTCCCACGGTAACAGATTTAAAAGAAAATAAAAGAAAACAAAACAAAAACCTCTTCCCGTTCTCAAAGGGAAAAAAAAAAAAAAAAAAAAAAAAAATCAGTGTTAGGCTTCTCCCTTGGAATCTCCCAAGAAACAACTTAATATTGGTCTCTGCAGCTCCAGATCTAATTAGAACCTTTAGTGGCTCACTGTATGTTTCTTAAGTAAAACAGGGCACAGCAAGTACCTGACAAATCAGCCTTACAGGGTGGAGTTCTCTTAATCTTGGAATGCCTGATTCAAGAAAAATAAATATAGATTGAATTTTATTTTTTATTTTTTTATTTTTTTTTTAGAAAAAGATGTTTCTACCAGTGGTGAAATGAAGACCACAGCATTGTGCATGACTTACACAACAAATTTTGATGCAAATAATTTCAAGAAATGTTTTAAAGTGTAAAAATTACATTTATTATTTACATTACATATGCAAACATACCGGGGGAATGTGCAGGGAAGGATGAGGAAATAAATATTACAAATACTTCATTGAACTAAGGAAATTTAAAAGATAGACATGTGACACTATCAAAGCAAACAGCTTACATCCTTGTGTTAGCTGAGGTATAAACAGGAATGCCCTAACAGGTCATTACAGTACAGTACAGGTTCACAAAGAAAGGTGTGCAAAGGGGACAATCTGATTAGATTTTCTGATTCTGCAATTGTTGCTAGCTGTTCCAATCTAATCCCAAAGTAGAACTGATACATAAAAGTGGTTTGGGAAGCTCTAACTATATGCTAAAACTCTGGCAGCATAGAATTCTACCTCACAGTAAGGTACGCCTATACTGGGATCTGTTGACAACTGTATGTTGATCTGCCCGTACAACTCAAGTTTTAGTATCAGGATTTATTATGTAAAATAGTGCTTCAGGCTATTGGTACCTTCCATGGCCAACTTACTCTGTATATTGCAAACAAAAATCTCCATTGTTTCTCCCCTTTTTTTTTCTTGGTTTGCTCTTAACTGAAAGACGTACTACATATAGGCTGTGCCAGCTCCGCTGAAGATCACAGGATTATATCACTGTTGATTCTTAAAGGTACTTGAATGCCCCATATGCTTGTTCATAGTGGTGGACAAATCGGTAACGACAGGTGTGGAAGCTGGAAGTATTGGAATAGCAAGCAAGTTCTGAGAAGCCAGAAACATTACTATTAAAAGTTTTTGCCAAGCTGTCCTAGCTCCACTCATGACACATGCATCTTTCAAATAACAGAACACAGCCAGAGCTTTAACTAATGGCCCTCCAGTGCTGGTGCTAAATGTGATGTAATTGTGAATCATAACATATCATGAAGTTACTCAGTCTTAGTAACAGAACAGCTTTTTTTTTTTTTTTTTTTTTTTTTTCCCCAGGAGTTGGGATAGCTGCTACTGCCTTCTGACCAAAATCCTATCCAGAGTGTCTAATTATTTGATATTACTGATTATTTTATTCAATTTAATTATCTGGATGCAATATGGGCTTCCTGACCTACATATTCATTTGCAGCAAGGAACTTGTAATCACTGTTGAGGAGAGACATATATATGAAGCCTTTGCTTTCTGTGATCTGGTATTCATGGAGTGTATTGAGCTTGTTTCTCAGAAGTTTATGTTTACGTCTAGTCTGTGGTCCCAAGAGACATCCTGGGAATTGGTCTTCAAAATAATCCTGATTTGTGTTCTCCTTTCATCAGTTCTGCACCCTTCCTGGAAGCAGATCCTGCATTCAGCCTTCCATTCTTTCCATGGTTAACAATGCAATCTTTGCAATACATATGTGATACATATGTGATCCTGCAATTCAATATACTGTACCAAATGACCCAAACTCTTTTCTTCACTAGAATTAATTATCATAAATCCAAACAAGAAGAGACAGACTGCACACTACTCCAAGCAACACTAAAGTTTGTGGGGTCTGAAATCAACAAACATTTCAATTGTGGAAGTTCCTTCCTTCCAAGAAGGAGGTGAGAACAGGAAATAAGAGAAGAATATGCTGGAATGTAAACTATCCCTATGACAAATGTGGGGTCTTATCCAGAGAAAGAAAAAAGGAAAACAAAATTCAGTTATGCAATTAATGATCTATTGATGTACAATTTTCTTCTGCTTAATTCATAGTTTAAAATATGGTTAATATAAAAAACAATATTTTTATTTCCATATTAGACTACAATGAAAGTAAGATTGAAGGAGTGTTTATACCTGAGTGATCTCTACATCTTACATTGCATGTAGTTTCTATTCCTGATAAAGTTTTTGGTTTCCGCTCCCACTTCTCTCTTCCTTTCCACCCATTTTCATCATTGGTTTATCATTCAGTATCTTTCACAAGACTAGGGTGGCACGGATCCATTGGAAGATTGCTTTCAAGCCTTTTCTCCTTATCTTCCTGTACTTGGATGCTCTCCATAATAACTTACTGAGGATAGGAAGGCTTTCTTCTGAGCATAGGCTTGTGCTTTAGCACTCCACCTTCCAAGTGGGAGTTGTTTATTAACGAAAAGGAACAGACATTTCAAACCAAAATTGAGAACTTGCTTGACAAGAAGCAGAAAAGAGATGTAAGATTGGATGGTGCACTCTAGCTAAATGGGGTGTTGCCATTTCCTCTCACTCGACACCTAGGTTGCTCTCCCACATGATGGTGTTAAATATCAGGCAAGTGCAGAGTGATTTCTTTTGGCTGCTTAGCAGGATTCTTCTGGAGGCTATGTGGCACAGAGAATGAAAGATGAGTTATTTGATGCAGAAATAAACTCCATAGCTTAACTTTCTAATCTGAAACCAAATCTTTAACTGTAACACGTGAATGCACATCTTTATAAACTTGTAGAGGCAAAAGGATTTTGACAGTATACATAAAGTTCAGGTCCAGGGCCTCATAAGGTTTCTAATGAAATACATCTAATTGATATCAGCAGGAGCTGGCTGTATGACTTCCAATAAACTTTAGATAAGAATTCTCCTCAGCTACTATGAAGAACTGAGACAATGCTGGTACCAAATGTTTAATAATTATCAGGTCTTCTAAGGGTGCTTTTAATTTTTTATTTTAATACTACAGAACAGCATCAAGCCTTCTGTACTTGACACTGAGCTAAGAGCTAAGACGTTAGACCAAATAATTTAGGGAACAAAATGTGAACTGAGAAACAAAAGCCTGTGGGGAAAACTGAAGAAGTTAATAGACTGTGGTAAGTTGAATAAATAACAATAGATAGCATATTAGTCTCTATTAAAAAAGCAAATAAACTCTTCAGTAGATGGCAGGTACCACAGATATGCTATGTTTTTAAGAGACCAATACAGTACAGAATAATTAATCTGTGAGGCTGAGTCTGGCACCTCATGTTTCTTCTGACAGCTACTTTAATCTGGTGGCAGTCTACCTTGTCAGAGCACTCAGCCTTCTTGCTAGTTTATACAGTATAAACTTTGCAAGTAGTACCAATGAGAGGCTCACACAGCAGTATCAGAGTGCTGATGAAGGCTGCAGCTCTTTTCCCCAACAAAAGTAAGAGATTATGAAGTAGATAGAAGCTGCATGCAACCTGCAATGTTTCAGTGTTGCAATCTTTTGCTTCAGCTCTTCCATTGTCCAGTTTAGTATCTTCTCTTTGGATAGCCTACTTCTCCGGTTGATGGAGATGTGGGTGACGTGCGTGATGCAGCAATTGGCACCTGTCTTGGTCATAGCAACCATGGTCATAGTGACCGTGAAGCATTGAATTTAAAATTTTTAGTGGCAGGAGTAAAACTGCCCCCAGAATATCAACCCTGGATATGGGGAGAGCAGACTTCAGGCTGCTCAGGAAACTAGTTAGTAAGGTCCCCTAGGAAACTGCTTTTGAAGGCGTCAGCATCCATCAGTGCTGGTCAGTCTTTAAGCACTGCCTCCTAAAAGCACAGGATCAGGCAGTCCCAAAATATCAGAAGCCTAGCAAGTGGGGCAGAAGGCCATCTTGGCTGACCAGGGATATTCTTCTAGCACTTAGGGACAAAAAGAAGCAGGGTCAGGCAATGTGGGATGAATACAGGGACACTGTTTGCCTTAGTAGGGAGAAAATTCGTGCAGCCAAAGTCCAATTAGAGTTGAAGCTGGCTGGGTATGTGGGAGACAATAAAAAGTTTTTTTGTTGTTGTTGTTGTTGTTGTTGTTGTTTTTTTTAGATATATGAACAGAAAAAGGAGGACCAGAGGACCAGAGAAAACTTAGGTCTGCTACTTAATGGGGATTGTCGCCTCACAATCAAGGACATAGGCAAAGCAGAGATGTTTAATGCCTTCTTCTTTGCATCTGTCTTCAATGCCGATGATGGGCTTCAGGACCCCGGGTGCCCTGAGCTGGAGGACCATGACAGTGGGAATGATAAACTCCCAACCAACCCTGAACGTGTGCGGGATTTGCTGCTCCACCTGGATCCATACAGGTCCATGGGTCTGGATGGGATTCATCCCAGGGTGCTCAGAGAGCTGGTTGACATCATTGAGGGACCTCTCTCAATTATTTTTCAGCAGTCTTGGGAATCTGGAGAGGTCCCAGTAGACTGGAAGCTGGCAAATGTTGTGCCAATTTTCAAGAAGGGCAAGAAAGAAGACCCTGGTAACTACAGGCCTGTCAGTCTTGCATCAGTGCCTGGCAAAATTATGAAGAAGATTATCCTGGGAGTTATTGAAGCTTACCTGGGGGACAATGCAGTCATTGGTCCCAGTCAACATAGGTTCACAAGGGGTAGGTCCTGCTTAACAAACTTAATTTCCTTTCATGATAAGATAATCCATCTAGTTGATCAAGGGAAGCCAGTTGATGTAATCTTTTTGGATTTCAGTAAAGCTTTTGATACAGTTTCCTATAGGATCCTACTGGACAAAATGTCCAGCATACAGCTAGATAAAAACATAATATACTGGGTGAACAACTGGCTGATGGGTAGGGCTCAAAGGATTATTGTAGATGGGACTACATCAGGCTGGTGACCAGTCACCAGTAAGGTCCCCCAGGGCTCCTTTTTATGGCCAGCTCTTTTCAATGTTTTCATAAATGATTTGGATGTTAGACTAGAAGGTATTTTGAGTGAGTTTGCTGATAATACTAAACTTGGAGTAGTTGTTGACTCTGTTGAGGGTGCAGGGCCTTGCAGAGAGATCTGGACAGATTGGAGAGCTGGGCAACCACCAACCGCATGAAGTTTAACAAGAGAAAGTGCTGGTCCTGCACCTGGGATGGGGCAACCCTGGCTGTACGTACAGACTGGGCGATGAGACGCTGGAGAACAGCCACACAGAGAAGGATCTGGGGGTTTGGTTGATAGCAAGCTGAATATGAGCCAGCAGTGTGCTCTGGCAGCCAGGAGGGCCAACCATATCCTGGGGTTCATCAAGCACAGCATTGGTTGGTCAAGGAAAGTCCTGCTCTACTCTGCACTGGTGTGACCTCAGCTCAAGTACTGTGTGCAGTTCCAGGCACCACAGTACAAAAAGGATGTGAAACTGTTGGAGAGTGTCCAGAGAAGGGACACTTCAAGATGGTGAAGGGCCTAGAGGGGAAGACATACGACGAGCAGCTGAAGTTAGTTGACCTGTTCAGCCTGGAAAAGAGGAGTCTGAGGGCAGACCTCATTATGGTCTACAGCTTCAACACGAGGGGGGGAGGAGGGGCAGGTGCTGATCTATTCTCTCTGGTGACCAGTGATAGGACCCGAGGGAATGGTGTCAAGCTGTGACAGGGGAGGTTCAGGCTGGATATCAGGAAGAGGTTCTTCACTGAAGAGGGTTGTCACATGCTGGAACAGGATCCCCAGGGACATAGTCACGGCACCAAGCCTGACAGAGTTTAAGAAGTGTTTGCACTGTGCTCTTAGTCATACACTCTGAATTTTTGGGTAGACCTGTGCAGAGTGCAGAGCCAGGAGTTGGATTCAATGATCCTTGTGGGTCCCTTCCAACTCAGGATATTCTGTGATTCTATGAGATTACAGTCTGTAATGCATTTCCTACCAGCATTCAGAAATGAACTGTCCACTGCATATTGCAATGTCAAGACAGGGCTTACTGTCTCACTGCTAAGCCTCATTCACTAACCCTCACAAGATTAAGTTTCAATGGCCCTCCTATGAACTCAAAAGGCACAACGCTGAAATGATAAATAACAGTGCCTCAGGCAGAAAGGAGAGGGAAGGAGAGTGTTTCCTTCATCATGTTCAGGCATTATTGTAACACAGAAAAAGTATTCCTTAAATAAAATACAAAGATCTCTAAAGCCAACACCTCAGCTGAATTGCAAACCTTATTTTCTAAGCAGCTCTCAGTTGGGAGAGCTGGGAGATACTATCATTTTTGTTTTCTGAAAATGTCCTCAGTTCTATATGAAGAGCATATCCCAGGGAAATAAAAAAATAATATATATATATATATATATATATATAATTTTATATGGAAAATGAGTTATCAACACAAGCTGCTTTTCAAGAAGTACTTTCTTTTACCATAGAGCTATCTTTAGTTCATATTCTCAATAATACCTGTCAGAGAAGGGTCAGTGGTGCTGTCTGTAAGTGCAAACATTAGTTTATGTTCAAAAGGAAGAATTGTCTTAAATCGAGATATACAGGATAGAATATGTGAAAGAGGATTTGTCTTCTCAGAGCCTCAGAGCCTCAAATTTCCTAAAGTCACCACCATACTTTTTCAATATCAACTGAAGCACTCAATCAAGGACTACTTATGATTCAAATATTCAGATCTTCTGTGATTCACATCTTGAAGTGTTTGTTTTCAGTAGAAAGTAATTTCCATGTTCTGTAATATTTCTCAGAGTCACCCTAGTTATACTCACGAACACTAGACTAGTAGGCCCATAGCTCTAATTGGTTCATATATAGCCTCTTGGAAGGCATTTTTTTTTGCTACTTATAGTCACAGAGGGCACTTTTGGGGCTTGTCTCTACACAGAAACATTTCCATTGTTTGGAGCATGTCAGATGAGTAAAATTTGGCTGCCAATAGATCATCTTGTTCAGTAAGAAGTATTTGCTATAAACACTGTGCAGGAGTGCAGCCTTACATTACTACAACTATGGATCATAAATTCAACCAGAAATTATTCTCTCTTGCTATACTGCAGGCCTGAGGCCTATATTCTACCAAGCAAGAACCTCCTGTTCATTCTAGAATCTCTCCTCAGCCCTTAGGCTTTAGGCAAAATTAGCAGTCCACCCAAAACAGAACCCTAGGGCCGCTAGCAGAGGATTTTTTTTTTCTTGTGTCTTGCATATGATGAACAAAATACAATCTTATGGAAGACTACACTAAGAAAAGGGATCCTAACTTCATATGCAAAAAGGTTTGATGAGTTAGGACACAATGCTTTGTCTCAGGGCTGAGTGGTAGCTCATCTCTATCCAATCTTGAGAACCTGCCTGCACAAGTCCTGCAGATCTGGCAGATGTAAAGCTGTCTGTGACCAAAAAATTCCAGTGTAAAGGAGTGAATTCTTTAATCCCTTTGTATCAACAAGGAGTCTACATCTACAGACAGTGTGATAAAATGCTGAACAAGAAATGAATGATAAAAATATTTGTAGGACAAATATGCTCCTTGGCCCCCAACATATACACAAACAGATGTTCTATTTTTTCATGTCAGTGGGAATGGTGACTTACGGTGCAGAGCTGAAATTCAGAAGCTGTGTTTGAATTATGGTGTAATTTGGGGATAGCAAATATCTTCCATCTTTGCTCCATTTTTCATGAAGGAAATAAAAATGGAAGTCCCTGCTCGCCTCATGAAGTGGGTCTGGATTTAAGGGAAGTTGCAAAGAGGATGCAGCTAGGTAGAAACCAGAGGTGGCCAGTTGCAGAACAAGAGGCAATGGACACAAACTGAAACCCAGGAGATACTCCCTGAACCCCAGGAAACACTTATTTACTTTACGCTGTGGGTGACTGAGCACTGGCACAGAGAGGCTCCCTCTCTAGTTGTGGACTCTTCCCCTCCGGAGATCATCAAAAGCTGTCTGGATACGGTCCGGGACAACCTGCTTCAGGTGTTTCTGCTTGAGCAGTGGCTTGGACCAGATGACATCCAGAGGTTTCTTACAACCTCAGTCACTCTGTGGTTCTGTGGATTGTGTGAATCCTGGAGTTATAACTGTACGTCGTTATTAGATGTAGCAATGGAGGACATTGCAGTGAGCTGAAAGTATATTTTGGAAGGCAGCGGAACGACTACCAAAAAATTGCCAGTGTCACGTTAAAAGTTTGGACTATAGATTCATAATGGTGTTTTCAATTATTCTCCTATCATGTGGTAGGGGGTATGACCAGAGATTCTTCCAGTTATTTGATAATTTGAACCTCCTCTCCCCCTCACCCCCCAAACTAAAGATATTTCATAATAGGAGGAATTGTTCTTTTTGTCCACTTCTTGGGGAAGAATTATTCACCTTCAAAGTCTCCCAATGCAGATAATTCAGTGAATCTAACAAAATAATTTAGGTCTTCTATTTATACACAAGTAAGCGTTGTCAGGAGTGTACTGTCTACTACTCCAGACACCTCACAGGGGGGCTCTGTCCATGGTGCCAGCTGAGGCATTTTCTTATTTGCTGTCTGTTAGGTAAGTGGCACAACAGACGACTAGAAAGGATGAACACTTAGGATGTAGTATCTGAAGAATCTGAAAGAAACCATGTTAAATGTTTCTTTAGTCTTCTGCAGGAATCCAAACCCATCAAATTACAGACATTTGCCTTTTTTTCTTTTTTTTCTTTTCTTTTTTTTTTTTTTTTTTTCCTAAACCAATGGTTTTAAAATACTGTTCATAAAACTCCACATGTGGAGAAAACAGCTTTGATCCAGAAAGCCTATAATATAGACAGATAACAGAAAAGACAAAATAGCAGAAGTCATGCAACAATAGTGGGATGTTATAGCAATGACAATAAGCTTGTCTTTGCCTTTTTTCAACAAATGCATTTGTTGTTTTTTTTTTTTTGTTGTTGTTGTTGTTTTTCTCCTTCTGCATTGGCTGCCATATTGAAGAAAGGATTGAAAGAATTAATAAGCTAAATGCATTAGTATTAAATGGCAACAAAATTAACATCAGCAACCTCAAAAGCCACTTTTCTGCATAAAAGTTGACATAACAAAAGCTATGCCTTTAAAACATTTTCTGAAAAAGTTAATTCAAGTAAAACAAGTAAATTGGAAATATGACATAAGGCATCTAAACAAGGATCTCATTTGTGGAGATGTCATCTGCTTTATCTGCTGTGAAAGAAAACAGACCCTTACAGACTGCATTATAGCTCCATCTGTAGGAAGCTTAGACATAAATAATTTTGTGAGTCAGCAAATATACATATAGGTCTCTCAGATCTGGCATTTCTTGTATCTGTTTTTGAAAGCCTGGAATTTACAAATTAGGTCTCTAATTCTAGTTCCCCTCTGACCCTAGAATTCCTTCCTGAAGTCAAAAGGAAAACAGGGAAAAGGGAAGATGAGAAGGAAATAAAAGTGAGATCATGTTCCATGTCTTCATCCCAGTTATCTGAACTGTTTCACATATATTTTACATATATATGTATCAGAATTTAGATTAAGGCTTTTTATAAAATTCAGGTTTATGATGTGGCTGGAACGCTTTTCAAGGTTTGGTTTCTGCACCATACACCTCTTTGTCAACTCCAATGATAGACAATATTTTAAAGTGATAGACTGCTATAATTGCTGTTAGAATAAATGTGGGGTTTTTGTTTGTTTTAATTTTTATATTTGTTTTTCCTCAGAAAACAATAGGAATTCTGTAGGAACTAGCCACATGACCAAGTCTTTTCTCCCTGTCTAAATGCCTGGGCTACTGTTCATCCTAAGAGGCCACAGATGTGATGCATCTGAAAGTACACATCATAAACTAGGTAGGTACTACCATACACATCTGAGAGTTTTAGCTATCATTGGATACTAACTAACCTAAGCTATCTTTAAACCGACTTTCTTGCAGGCAGTTATTGGCTTTATTGCAATAAGACAAAGCACAATGCAGACTGTAAAGCCTACCTGAAATGATACAAAATGCTCACACTTGCTGAGCTGATGTGGTTAAACTGCTACTTGATATCCCAGTCAGCTATTATAAAGTTATGTCACTGTAGGGAAGCAGAAGGGCACATGTTCTGATACAATTATCTTTATGGCTATACACGGTGACTCTTCTAATTTAGATATGAGCTGTGCAGGCACAAGAGGATTTGTTCTGAATAACTTATCATATTTACCTAAACAAATTATTTCATTAATTTTTAGTTTAAATACATTGTTAGATATCATACTACTTATATTGCAATACTAGCATAAGTTTTCAGTATACATGTAAACTAGCTGTTTTTGCCAGTTGAAACAGCCTTTCCTAAATGATGGTAGCTAGCTTTGGTAACGTATTTTCACTGAAAGTGGTATGCAGAGTGAAACAGTACTCTATTTTCTCAGCTTAGAGGCACATTCATTCCAAAACAAAGAGCACAGAGTCAATCACTGAGCAGTACAGTCTTCTCTGATTATCTTATGCAAATAACCACATCCACTTTAGCTGATATAGTAAAATGATTTCTGTGTTTATAAAAAATTACTTTCACCAGTCTTGGTATGAATGATTCTATTTCATTGCAGATTTATATATCGACTTCTGTATGGAACTCTAATTTTTGGTAGAAAACAATGGATAACAATAAAAGCTGATCTTGGAATTTTAGTTTAGCAATGTGAATCTGAAGTTTTGCAATGAGACACTAAGAATCAAAGGATTTTTTTTCCTGGTTGCTGTAAGTGTTCTTTGTTCTCTGGGGCAATTCTTTTATTCAACCTCCCTGCACTTGGTTGTCTAGCTGTAAAATGTATTGCTTCTGTCAGTGTATGCTGCAGTATGTTACTTGTTGGCTATCAGAGATGCTGTGACAGAAAATATTGTTAATATGAAGTAAAGAATTTGAAGAAAATTAATGAACAACTTCCTGCAGCTTATGGTGCATTTGGTTTTCAATTACAGGTTTATCCTACCATGTATTTTGCACAGATATGTGCCAAAGTTGGTAACAAAGCAATTGTTCAATCACAGAGTTGTTTCTACAGCATACTGCAGTTCATTTTGCAGTTATAAACTATGGTGTCTGACAACACTTTGAAAATTCCTCTAGGCATTTTCCGTAGTGGCTAGGTTTGTTTCTGTTGAGCAATGTAAAGGCACAACACCTGTGTGCCTTCTAATTTATAATTAGATGGCACGTTAGCGATAGTCCTGATCCCTGAGAAAACTAACCTAGATTTATGCCACAGGACATTCCCTTTGGTGCATGAGACAAAAGCAGTTCATTTCGCAGATATTATCATTTCTTACCATTTACCATGACCAATGAATCAAATTATACACTGAGAGATTTTGACTGACTTCTCCAGATCATAGCTTTTAAAGGATCTTTGATTACAATGAATTCTGGTTGTTCCAGAGTGAGCTGTACAGCAGTTAACAGGACAAATAATATTCAGTTATGTGCAAACTGCACTTTATATTGAACTTTATGTATTGCAATCTTCCATATAACTGCAAAGTGACAAGATGTGATTACACCATCTTAGTCTTCACCATCTTAGTCTACACCATCATAGTCTTCCCTAATAATATTCAAATCTCTGGACCAATTTCGCCCAGAACGGAGACAGAACCACAAAATCTTTGTTGAGCTTGGTTGGAAGAGATTCCACATCCAACCTCTTGCTGAAAGCAGGACAAATTCCTAGTTAGATTATGTTGCTCAGGTCTTCATCCAAGATTATGTTGCTCCTGTCTTCATCCAGTCAAGTTTTAAGAATCACTAAGAATGGATTCTTTAGCTCCCAAAAAATCTCAGTGAAAACTACATATTTAAGGTCTAATTAAATTTATCACCTGGGTAGATAGGCCAGTATGAGTGGCTTTGTCAAAAGCAAGGCAGACAGGAGGCAGTTAATAAATATTTTGTTTCACTTCTACCAGTTATCCAGTCAGGTGATAGCTGAGATTAATATTGTGCCCTATGGAGGAACTTGCAAGAACCTGATGGACAATATCAAAAGGAAAATAAACAAAGAAACAAACATACAAACAAATAAAGAAAGAAAACTTTGTTAAGTCTCCTGTTTCCTGAATAGTTTGGAGTAGTTTTTTTTTTTGGTTGGTTGCTTGGTTGCTTGCTTACTCCTCTTGTTGTTGCTTTGGTTTTGTTTGTTTGTTCATTTTGACTTCTAAAATGAATATAACATCAGAAGCAGAAGTTTCATTTTTCAACTGTTTCTTCTCCAATGAAGTGGAGATCCCCTTCATGAACAACATTTTCACACTGGAGATACAAGTAGCAAGATACAAGATACATAATTGGCCCAGATTAAAAATTCTTATTTGCTGACAGCCTTCAAATAAATTTAAACCACCTGGGTTGATTTTAACTAGGATTCAGTTTATTTCTGAAGGCAGAATGCAGATGTGCTAGTTTGTTTTCATTATACATTGTCCAATCCTGCAATTCTTACAAGTTCCTCATTGTGCTTAATACAGCAGAGTTCATTTAGAGATGCTCCAGAGCAAGAAAGCATCAACTGCTGTAGAGTGGATTTTAGCTTCCCCCATTAGGTTGTAACACATGAGTAATCCTGTGGATTCATACAGATTGGGACTACTAACAAACACCCAGAACTGATATATTCAGACCTTTCTAAACCTAGATAAACCTAGATTCAAGAGCTAGAATTAGGATTACAAAACATCATCATATTCAAGAAAACAGCACCGTATTACAAATTCAATTTAAAGAAAATTTCTGACCTCTTCAGATAATTTTAGATGCTACTACATTTAGTATGAGAACAATATTTTTCTAATTTAAATATGGAACACTAACAAATGTGCTTGGTACTACTGTTGAATTTTAATGTCTAAACGTGTCCACAAGTATTTTATTACTGGTAAAAGAATAAAATTATAAAAGTCATTATAGAGGTGGAACTAGGGCATATAACTAAGGCATATGAGAACACGCAGAAGCACCTGAGATTTTTGGGAATGTACCAAATGACTGACAAGATCAGTAGAATAAACATTAAGCACTGTTATTATGGAAGTTTATGTTCATATTTTTCCATGGTGGTTCAGAAAAGTCCACAGAATATACATTCCAAATGCTGACAAACCCTATGGAAGAGGCAAAAAAAAATGACCTCTTGCTCTGTTAAAGGTTTTCACCAGAAATAAAAATACTATAACACGTTCCTATAATTTCTGAAAGACTGTAAACTTGTGGGCCTCTGAATGTCCATTACAGTAAGAAAACATATACGGGTTTATTCAGTGGGCAGCTGGCATGCTATTTACCTAGCAATGAAAGACAAAAATTTTTCTACATGCACATTTTATTGCACATCTGTCAATAACCCCCCCCTTAAGGTGTTTGATATAATGGCATCAGAGGCATTACCACAGCAAAAGACCTCTCCAAAGCAAGCATCTTATAGAGAAATTGCTTTTCAGACTAATTACATTGCTGTTTAAATTGGTACCTAACCTCTGAGTATTAAAGAAAAATATCTTAAAAAGATACAACTAAATCTCATCATAGATATAAAGGCTTACATTCAAACCACCCCTAAAAATCCGCTACACATAAGCATGGTAACTGTGGTTTTCTGCTTACCAGCACTGCATTCAGCAATACTTGGCAATCCAGCACTGTATGTTCTTGAAAGGGAGGATGACATCAAAATAGCTAATCATTTCAGGGATCCAGTAATACAGACTGATTTCTTCTTATTTCAGATGTAGAGGACATTTGTTTAACTGACAAATTGGATTTTATTTCCCAGTCAACTATATCTTTCAATGACCGATCATCATCCAGTCCTGAAATAAATGTTACCTGATTAAAGTAGTAAAGGTTAAAACATTTAAAACACATGCTGTAGATCTCAGAAATCAAGTCAAGATGTGTAAGGGTAAGAATTATTAGAGGATTTATGAAATCCGCCCTGAACAAATTAATTCATCAGTTTAGCCAAAGGCCTGTCAATGAATTCAAGAGCTTTACAAAAAATGGAACATCTGTTGCATATTTAAAGGTTCTGTTTATACGTGAATGTAGTGGATTATTCTTTCTGAGATGGGATACACAGTTTACATAAATGTATTTGGAAGTTAATTTGGAATTGCTCTCATGTCTTTGAGGATCAGCAGTAATCCATGGAGGACTCTAACAATTACTAGTCCTCAAGCCTTTGGAGTGAATGAGGAGAATTAGGTCTTGAGTGAAGCTGAAAGATACATACATAAATCTAGATAATGACATTGTCAAAACAATCTAATACCACATAAGGGTTAATTTCTTTTTCCTTTTTCCTTTTTTTTTTTTTTTTTTTTTTTTTAAGAATCAAGATTGTGTCTTTCTAGAAACAAGGTAGAGTCTCTCTCCTTTTGTGGTCTTTCTGAGATGATGTAATAATTTAGGCTCTAATTTGTCCCAGCACTAAGTACTTACTAATCTCATTCTGTTTTAGAAAATCACGTAAGTCTCATTCAGCTAAAATAATTTAAATGTCTTGTTGTGAAAGGATGGTACTGATCAGAAAATTTGCATTAACCATATAGGCACTTAGTTTTTTCTTCTATATATCTACACAACTATTTATTTATTTTTTTAATAATACAAAACACAGATTCTAGAGAAAATTGACTTACCTGTACTAGTTATATTAATATACATACAGATATATATAAATACAGCCACTTACAGAGATTTTGTAATCTGTCTTTATTTTGCCTAAGGGGTTCTAAGAAAACATCACACCAGTGCAAATGCTATTCATACCACACAGAAGATGCAGAACTTTGAGACACTTTTGGTGAGGAAGTTCTCTCCTCTGCTTCATTTCCTATGGTGGCTGCAGCCACTCCATTTATTTTTATGGCTCCCGTAGCAGTAGCAGTTGGGTGATAAGCATCATTGAAGGCATAACAACTGCGCATCTCTCAAACACAGAATTTTCCCTCCCATCTACACACATGGAACTTGGTACAAGTGATGAGTTAATCTCTTTTAAGATAAAAAGGGGCATGCTGTACAAGCAGTGACTGTGATAAGATTGCTCTTGGGAGCTCTTTTTTCTGCTATTTTTTTTCCATTTAGTTATACCTAAGACTGTATTTTTTTGTGCTCTTTTCATCTGGGTGGAGGTCAATGGAAAACACTTGACAGTTGGCCAAGGTAGCCAGGGACTTCTGCCTTACACTTACAGTCTGTGTCATGCTGGCAGAACCAGCCTCTAGGACAGACACAGAGGAAAAGGAGAATTTGAAATAGGGCTGGAAAGCTTTGGGCTGGCTGTGACCTTTCATGTTGTGGGAATAGTCTGCTCTATACAGTAAGCAGAAGAAACTCAGCATCTTTATCTTTATTTTTGTCTTTATCTGTGGCTGTTCTTTTCTTTTTGGCTTGCTTTACTTACCATACTTTAAGCATTTTTGTTTACAGAGGGGGGAATGAAGCTTTCAGTGCAAGAGAGCACTGTGCAGGGGCAGGCAGGTCCACCATGCAGTGCTGCCCTATGGCAATGAGACCAGCTTGATTGCAAGGCTATTTCAGGTCAGAAAGCCATCATGCTCAGAAAAAAAATATTCTTCCAAATGCAGTAAATTCTCCTACTGTTTGGCACTGGTTTATGCTAGCAAAATGCATTAGCAGAACCAATCATTTTAAACTAATTTAATATGAAATACTACACATGAACACACCAAAGGAAGTCTATTCTATTTAAAAATAAGAAAAAAAATATTAAGGTTGTGATTCGATCCCTAAATAAGACTTGTTTTATTTATTTATTTAATACGGAAGCCTATTACATCTTCTTGAGGTAAATTAAAGGTTAAAAATAAATGTGTGCCTTTACCAGCAACAGTAATTAGTTTTGTAAGTCATAGATTCTTTTTGTGATTTATAGATAGCTTATTCTATATGCTACAACCTGAAAAAAATGGTATCAACATGGAACTTACTTGTTAAAGTAATCCACAGAAAATATTTGAATGTTGTAGCTCAAAGTAACTGAGAATTTGCTCATGGCTGAGGAAGATACGTTTGCTTTTGACAATAAGACTTTATTATGGCATATGCATTAAGTCTACTATTTTGTGGTATTACAAAGTTGCAGTTATTGATACTTGCACTTGGACATGCTTAATTATAAACTAGGCATGGGTTTCAGTTTGTCTGGAGGTCAGTGCCACAGTATATGCATGAACCTGTATGTGCACAAACTTGCAGGTGACATACTGCTTTGAAACAGAAATATGACATACTATAGCGATCAGGTACCTGACAACAGCTGCAAGTGATATTAACCCAAGAAAAGGCATACATGACAACTTAGTTTTCTCATATAAAACACAAAATATTTCTGATTATTTCATTAAATTAAATTAACTGGCATAATGATTTTTGATGCTATAAAATCGTATCACAGAATTTCTTGAATTATACTTTCATTTGCAATTTCACACATAACCAAAGACTTTAAAATATCCACCAGTAATTCTACTAGTACTGTATTCTGTTGCTGATTTCACAAAAAGTTTCATCTTTATATGTAACAGTGACCATCAGAAAGGGGCTCAGGATTCATCTGAATTGAAGATACAGTTTGCAGTGCAGTTCACATCATGTTATGAAATGTCTCTGTGCTTGGGTTACTGGTTTAATATATTTGTTATATTAAGAGCTGATTCTGCAGAAATAATCTCTGACATACTGGCCCAGACGTTTGTGGTTTCTGGCAGCAGTGACAGGCTGATCCTCACAGTAAAAGAGGTTAACAGACTCCGGTATTGGGGAAAAATACCCCATGAACAAAAATATCCCTGCCTTCTACATGAACACACAGCATTCTTACATGCTTTAGGGGACCAGACTAGTGAATTGTTTGACAAGCCTCCAATTTAGCTTGTTTAGCTCTAATTTGCATCTTCAACATATTTGTACACAGCTATAATGTTCTTCTAAAAACTGCCACTTCACCAAGCTACCCCATTTTGCTAGATGAATATGAATAATGTAAAGGAACACAGGAAATAAATAACTCGTATAAAACACTGCATTCTACTCACATTATTAGAATAGATTTTTTTGTTTGCTTGTTTAAACAGGAGTTGTATCTTTTAACGGAGCTTCAGAGTTGCTTTCCAACATGTTGTAGGTGTTTTTTTTTTTGGGGGGGGGGGGGGGGTGGGGAGGGAGTGGTGTGAGTCTATGTCTCTGCATATTTCCTTAAAAGTGTAACACATCAGGTTATGTTTCACACAAGTGAGGCAAATTGCTGAAAACAAGTCAAAAAGAATTTTTAAAAATGTATTTTATGCTTATAGCTATATGCAGATTTTTCTTCCTTTTTGAACATCTGAGGAGCCTAACAATTCACAGCTGGCATCACAGTTCCAAGGCAACCCTACAGTTTTATTTGATGAGCAATACTTTGGCTAGGTTTGACCTGATGATTAAGTCAGATGGCCTGTTTACAAGGGTTGTGCTTTCCAGGTTTTCTGATCGTAGCTATGAAAGCTGCATGTCCAGTCTCATATATCACACTGCATTTGCATGTTATCTGGTTAGGAGGCTTTAAATCATGACTTTTTTACTGCTTGAGGACAACTCGCTACATGCCTCCTGACTCTACCTCCCTCCCCTCCAAAAAGGAAAAAAGAATGTCTTTACACTTCTAGTATTTTTCACTCTCCTTTTGCATGTGCACTACTTTTAAGTCTTTCCCTTCATGATTTGGTGTCAATCAAAAAAAATAATTAAAAAAATAATAATAATAAAGTATGAGGAAGCAAATGCTTTTTATTTTTTCCTGAAGGAAAAAAAAAGGGATTACGGGAACCAAACTCAACTGTAATCTCCATAAACCATTTCTATGACTACTGCTCCTAATGGAAAGCTCTGTTCCATTTCTGAAATAATTTATATTTGTAAAGTGAAATGTGTAACACATAATAAAAGATCCTCTGAAGAACAATTATGCTGATTCGGTTTAACCAGGCCCAGAGCAAAACTGAGACTGTTCCACAAGCCCTCCGAATGTTCACATATTTTTCTGAAACATTCAGAACTGCTCTACACAAATATCTGCTACAAATCCAATGGAGCTGACAAGTCTCATTAGCCAGTTCCCACTCCAGGCAATCATGAAATCTGAGTGTTGCTGACATGATCCATTTATATACAATATTTATTTAAGGACAAAACTTTACATTTTCCTCAAGTTACCCTTTAACCAGACACTTGAAGGAAATGAATCAATACTTTGTAACACTTGTGGAATCAGTCTCTCAGGTTTATTCAAGCTGAATAACACATCATCTGGCAGACAAACTTTAAAGGACAATTTTGCAGCATGTTATAAGAATTATACTGCCCTGGCTTCTAAGAGCTCGGAAGATTTAAGACTGTCTGGTATGTTTTTGAGAAAGAATGAGTTAGCAATACAAGGTATATCTGATTTATTGAGTTAAACTCTCAAGGTGTTATCTATTTTTATGTGTTATGCATACGTTTTACGTGTTGTGAGGTATTTCCAGACACACATTTTCAGGATTTTGTTTTATGACTGAGGGCAAGAAAGAGAAGAATGACTTGAAGATCCTGTAAGTTATTAACAGGAAAATGAGATTGGAAGTATGCATATACACTGGGCTACATGGGACAAACTGATCTCTGGTTAAGCAACCTGCCTGGTATCTAAAGCTCTTCAATTTAAGTATAGCACATGCAGTTATCCAAAATTCAGTTTGTCCTACATACTTCACAGAATGGTTAAGGTTGGAAGGCAACAGAGATCGTCCAGTCCAACCTCCCCTGCTCAGAGTGAGTCACCTTAAACAGGTTGCTTAGGCGTATGCCCAGCTGGGATTTGAGTATCCCTGAGCAAACTGTGCTGTAGGAGAATCACCACCTTTTGACCATTTGGAGACACTCTTCCTTGTGCAGCCCAGCATGTTGGCCTTCTGTACTGTAAGCCTCCACTGCTACCTCATTACTAACTTTCTGTCCACTGGGAACCATAGGTTCTTCCCTGCAAAGTTGCTTACTAGCCTATCAAAGTCCCTCTTGGACGGCAGCACTACTGTCCGGTCTGTCAAACACTCCTTCCAATTGTGTATCACCTGTAAATTTGCTGAAGATGTACACTGTCCCACCATCTGCATGACAATGTTCTGGCCAGTACTGGCACCAGTACTGACCCCAACATATACCACTAGTAAAGGGACTGCAGCTGGACATTGTCTGCTCACAATCCTTTGAGCTCTGAAGTTCATCTAGTTTTCAATCTACCTCACTACCCCTTCATCTAATCCATAGTTCATTACTCTGTCTATAAAAGATGTTATGGGAGAAATTTCTGAAATCCTTTCTTGCTGACATCAAGATAAATAACATACACTGCTCTCCCTTAGTCTACTAAGCCAGTCATTCCAGAAGGCTGGTCAAGCATGAGTCTGACCTCCTGAAGTAAAAAATTACGATCCTGCTATTTACCTTGTTCCCTTCTCTCAGAATCCTGGACTCCACCACCTCATGGCTGCTACCACCAATGCTGCCCCCAGTCTTCACCTTACCAGCCACATCTTCTTTGTAGGTATGAGACTCAACAGGGCAGCTCCATCTGTGGAGATCACCTCTGTCAGAAAGTTGTTATCAGTGCACTCCTGGATTGTACTTGTGGAAAACAAACAAACAAACAAACAAAAAACTTCTGGATTGCTTCTATGCTACAGCACTTGTCTTTTGAACATTACTGGGGTGGCTAAAGTCCCAATGAGGAAAATGGCCTAAAAACAAGGGGGTTTCTCCAATTATCCAGAAAATGACCTCTCCTATTTCTTTCTGATCTGGCAGTCTGCAGCAGATATCCACTAGAATGTTGGTCCCTTTGGTCTGCTCTCTACTCCTGACCTATAAACTCTCCGCTGGCTTGGTATCTGTCCCCAGGCAGAGCTTTCTCAAGGAAACAGACAGTCCCACTTCTCCCTGTCCTGGTCCATCCATCCTGAACAGCCCCTGTTATGTCCACACCAGCACTCCACTTGTGTGAGCTATTTCACCATACTGATCACAACCAGACTGTGTAGCCCTACAGCTGCACACAAGAGCTCTAATTTTTCTTTTATGTTTCCTAATAAGTATGTATTAGTGTACAGACACTTCATAGTGCCCCAGCAGGCCAATTTCCAACAAGAACTGCAAAATCTTCTTGAATATTATTAATGGAGGATGTTTAAAACAGTGTGACAAACAAACCTTAGGTAGAGACAAAAGGCCTTCCAAAATGTTAATTCTGCACATATCACATAACCAAGTTCCTCCTACTAGCACTTTTAATGCTATCATGCTTAATTAATATCACTGAATTGAATGACCCCCTTTTTTTTCTGGTAGAGAATTAAAAAATTGTCTTATATTTTCAAAAATTCTAGGTGCTTGTGCTTTCTATGGATTTCAGCTGAATTTGCAAACAGTGCATCTGAGAATCACTAACTTGTTTTGTTTGCAGACATGCTGACATGCAGGGTGCTGTAGAAAGTAACTACACTGCCCTTTTTAGATGCACATCAATTAGTTTATTTCCTCTCTCTGTCAAAGAAGACTGAACAGGAAAGCCAAAAGTTACATGTGAAATGTTTTCAGGGATACAGCACATCTTTTCAAAGTGCTTATCCCCATTATCCTATTCATTTTGGTTATTACCTGAGTCTAACACTTAGTCAAAGTGATCTGATGTTAACTATCAGCAAAGCTCCGATTTTCATATGGAGTTTTGATATATTGAACTTTTCAGTAATATCAACAGCTTTTCAAAATAAAATCCTACAAATATTTTCCTGCAGAAACATGGTGTGAGATATTTTTAATATCCTAGCCTCTACCTTGAGCTAGGACGATGTCCTGGAAGGACTTCTATATTCTAAAAACTGTAACAGATAGATTACATAAGTAATTAATTCACTGACTTCTGAAAACATTTTCATTATGGGACTGGTCCTACAAGGAAAGAATGTCCTGGTGAAAGAAGTTCTCTCCCTCTGTCCAGCTTCCACTTTTTATGTTTTTTGTTTGCTTGTTTTGTTTTGTTTTTTCCCTGAAGTGTTGTAAAGTTACAGAAACTGTTTGCAACTTGTGAGAGGAATTTTAACAGCAGAGGAAAGCTGTCTGATGAGATAAAAGCCAACCAGCTAAAAAGCTAAGTAAGGATGCTTCCCTCCCTTTGTTGCCCATCTTAAGGAGAGTTACAAGAGCATACCTAAGAGTAACGGAGACTCATCCTTGTAACATCAGTTGGGTTTTCATGTGCAATTCTGGCTCCAGCTAAGCCACTGAAGTCCAGCTAAGCCACTGAATGGGACCACTGGAGTGTAGTCAGAATGTTAGTGCCTGTTAGAAGAATTAAAGTTTAAAATTTAAAGTGCTTAAGGAGTTTAACCTATTTCTTATTTCCTGCTATTGGGAAGCTGTAATACTGTATTTATTACAGTAAAATAACAGACGTACCCTGCTGGGAAGAATCCTTATTAAGCACAAATATCTCTGCAGAAGAATCAAATGAAACATAATATTAATTAAATAAACACCTCGTGGTATAAACAAACCTTTATCTTCAAACATGACCCCGTTCAAGTTTGCCTTACACTCGCATCTTATATTCCTGCTGATCTAAAACGTTCCGAGGGCTGAGGTTCGTTAAGTATGTGAGGTCGCAGTGGGGTTACAGCGTGATTATTTTGCCGAAGCTCCAAAACCTGAAACGCGCCGTTCTCAGCCCTGGTTTTGTGATGGTCACATTCCTGCGGAACCAATGCAGTGCAGATAACTACAAGACTACATGTATATTTTTAAGACATTATCTTTTATTAGCAGTGTGTATTTTTGAACACTTTTCGCCAATATATGTGTGCCCGGAGCGTACTTTATTGTCTCAGCCATACGCTGCACCCCTGCCTCACAGAACCCCGAGCCCTCCTCCCCCACACCCGCCCCCTCCGCCCCCCTCTCGCGCGACACACACCAAACCTCGCGATGCCTTAGCGCCGCGGCCCCGCCAGCCTCGCTCTTCTCGCGAGATCGCCCCATCCCCTCACCCCCTCGCCCCCCTCCCCCCCCTCCTTCTCCCTCGGCCTGGCCGTGCCCCGCGGGGTGGCGCCGGGTCCCAAGATGGCCGCCGCGGCCCCGTTCCCCCCTGGGCGTCCTTGCGGGCGTCCCGCCGGGCTCCGGAGCGCTCCGCCGGGCCCGTCCTGCCCGGGGCGAAGCGGGCGGTGTCGGGCCCGCGGCCGCCCCCGGGGAGCGTGAGGCGCGGCCCCGCGGCCGGGATGTGCGAGGCGACCGCAGGTGAGGGTTGGCGGCCGGGGGCGTCCCGGGCGGGGGGTCGCTGAGGGGGGCTCGTGGGTGACGGGGGAGGCTCCGCGAGACGGTTATTTTTGTGACAAACGGCCGTGTCCTGGGCTTTTTATTTGTTATCTTTCTTTTGGAATAGGGGTAGTGTGTGTGTTAAGTGAACCCGAAACTCCCCGCTTCGTCATCTTATTGGAAGACAACGTTTATAGTAGCCTCCCGTGTTTAGCAATTTTTAGGACTTTTAGGAAAAGTCATGCCTTTGCTTCATAGCGTGTTGAATGTGCTTTGACGGTAGGTTGTCGGAGTGTAAAAGCTTCGCGCTTTACATTAAGTGGTTCAGCCTCAGTGTTTACAGAGCATTCGCAGTGATTTTGCTTGTTTTCTACAGGAATAGTTGGTACAGTGGGCTAGTGAGTGACAGCGGGCCGTTACGACACTTTGCATTTTCTCATGTGTGGTAATGGGATAGGTACAGGCAAGCATCTTAAATACCCTTTTTCCATAGATGGCAACTGTACTGCATCTATACTTGGAAGCCTCACTAGATAATTGTCTTCCTCTGTAAAGGTTTTACCCTACATAAATGATTGGTTTTTGGTTTTAAAAAAAAAAAAAAAAAAAAAAAAAAAACTAGTGAATCAGGCTAGTTAAAGAAGCTGTTCTTGCTTCAGCTGGAACAGTATTATTTTCTGGAATCTTGTAGCAGTGGAATCGTTAATACCATTATTTTGCCATTTTTCCCATTTTTGTTCTTGCTTACTAGGTTTGGAGTTTTGTATTTCAGAAGTTACTGTCCACTACCCTCTATTCTGATAAGCACCTGGAACTATAATTCTGTCAAGTCAGAAGTGGCTCATGAAACTGAAGTAAATGCCTTAGAAACAAAGGCATTGTCATCTTATAGCTTTAACCTGAGTGTCTTCAAATGCTACGTCACTGATATTACTGTGAAAGGAAGTAAAATCGGAAATAACTCTTTATTTCAAATTCTGTTTTGCATATTTAGCACTGAGCTAGATATCACTAGTTTCATATTTGAGTCTTGCTTCTCAGTGTTGAGAAATTGCACAAAGATTCAAATGCTAATGGGAGGAAGTCATATGCCCTCTCCCTTTTTTTTTTTTTTTTTGGCTTTAGGCATGTGTGTAAGACAGTACAAATACCTTAAACTTTAAGAGATTAATTGTATATGATTTGTTGAATATACTGTCTGTACATCAGCCTTTGCCTCAGAAAGATACACGTGAGTTTCAAATTTTGGGGAAGATCTTCGGGCATGACTGAAGGTATGTAGTGTCTTAGGTACAGGGCACAGGGTGTGGGGTGGAACTTCTCATCCCAAGCAAGGATGATGCAGGGGCAGCATGAGAGATCTGCAGAATCATGAATCTAATGGAGTGATCCCAGTTTATGATCTCAATAGTGTAAGAACTAGTGGGCCACTGGTTTAGGATGCAAGTCTCTCGCAGGTGAAACAGGCCAGACCTATGAATCTCCTAGTCAGAAGACACCAAATGTAAGAAATTTGCATGTGTTGAAAGGGGAATTAAGCTACTTGGAAGAGAGGTCCACTGTGGTTTATTAAACAGACACCTGGCCCAAGAAATCTCCATAGTTCTCCATATAATTTTAGAAGAGAGGCATTCTGTACACTTGTGATTTTTTTATTGTGACCTGAAAGTCAATTTATGTCCACTGCTAGTTACAGAATAGAGGGCCATGTGGATGTTTTTCTTTTCTTTCAGTATGTGCAATTTAATTAATTGAATGAAGTATACTTATCACTAATAAAGTGTAGAGAACAATTTTGTGAGTATGCACTTCCAGGAGCTTGGGGACTGGTGAGAACAACCTGTCTCCTCCGTCAGCTTTTTGCACTGGGGCATAAAAGTGGGGGAAGGTGGAGTTTCTTGCCTTCAGCACTTCCTCTTTTCTATTCCTTACTTCTGAAAATTAACTTGGTTGTATTTCTGTTTCTTTCATTTACTCAGCACTCAGATCACTTCTTTGCTGTACATTTGCAAAGAATTGGAGTGTGGAAGGGTGTATGTGTTGCCACTGACCGCACGTATGAAGTACAAATTGTTGCAAGATTCTCTGTCTTGCTCCTTCGCAAAAAAGGCTCACTGCCTGCTTCTGCTAATGACTTTCCCAGATGCAGCAAACTTATTCCAACAAATGAATAAGAAACAAAAGTTCTGAAATGAATTGTATTTGTCACTTTGTTTTTGGAAAGCTGAGCAGGGCAAGGCAAGAAGTTGTTTCCATAAACTCAAAGGCCTGCTTCCTCAGTTCAGATTTGAAAACCTTTTCATGCAATCATTAATTTACTAGGACTAGCTCTTTTGACCATAAAAAGTGAATGCTCTATCTTTTCTAATGAAGACACTCTGTTGGATATTCCCTTGTCAATACGACGTGGATTCTTTCAACTGATATACTGCTGTTCTTAGCTTTTTCTGTTAGCAGCATATATATACCATTTTCAAATTGCCTTTGTATATTAAATGTATGAGATAGCTGGAAATAAAGCAGATCAATCTTCTCTCTTGTTAGTGTTTGATATGCTGTATGAAGGCTGTAAGACTTTACAGAGACCATACAAAGGAACAGATTTTAACAGTTTAAGACCTGACAGCTACATAAGGAATTTGGTAAATAATTAGCTGCTTCAGTGAACAACATAAGCATATGCTAGGATACTACATGTTCTTACACTTAGTGTTGTTTCTAAACATAAGTTTGGTTTTTTAACCTAATGCTAGACTTTGTAATGAGAAATGTGATGTTTTCATACATTATTATATTTGTAAAACAACTTACTAAAGCTGCAGTACTAGATTCAGGTAGATAAGAAATGTATCTAATACAGAAGCTCCTTTTAACCAGATTACATGGACTGTTAATTAGACGCTAAATCTGCAGGCATCGGCCTATTAGTGTTTGTGTGAGCTGAATGAAGCCATCACAGAACAACATAATGTATCAGAGTTTGGCCTTTACAAAGGATATTTTTCATATAGATTTTCAGACATAAAACAGCAATGCTTTGGCAGACTGTAATATACCTAGCTCAGGGTTTTGTTCTAATCGATATCTAAACACTTATTCTACTGCTGCCATCAATAAAATCTTACATCTTAAGTTATATGCATTTTTTCAAACAAATTTGTATCTAACATTTAGATTAATATGACAAATGCAATACTTTGTGCTTTTGGCTAGTTTTTCATTATGTTTTTGTTCAGCTTTTTTTTTTTCCCCATAGATAGGTGGCATGTTGGAGAGAAATGCCTTGCACCTCATCCCGAAAATGGGAAACTTTGTGAAGGAACAATATCATCTATTGAAAAGGACAAAAATGGAAAATCATTTGCTATTGTTTCATTCCTGGAATCTGAAGAAAAGAAAATACTAGTATCTAAACTCTGTAGAGTTGAAGCTGGTAGAGGTCCCTGGAAAAGCGTAATATTTGATGATGATGATCTGGAAAAGCCTTATTTTCCTGACCGGAATCTTCTGTCTTCAGCAGTGGCTTTTAAGTTATCTGACAATGGCGATTTTATCCCATATACAATTAATAGATACCTACGTGATTATCAAAGGGAAGGAGCCCAGTTTCTGTATGGACACTATGTTAATAAAAGGGGATGTATTCTTGGAGATGATATGGGCCTTGGAAAGACAATACAGGTATTTATTTTATTCTTTATGACTACATTGAGACAAAAGATATATTTTTTTTGCAGTGTGTTATCTGTGAGGTGTAAATGATTCTTTTTTTATTTTTAAATTGACTTATTTAAGAAAAGCCCCCTCAGTGGAGTTTAATCTCCATTTCTTGGTGTGAAATTGGAGGAGGCAGGATGTGATAGTTCAGAACAGTACTTAGAGGCAGAAACCTTTGCTAATTTAAATCAGCCCCTAACAGGCCACAAAACTGGCATGTGACCACTTTTAGTGTAAGGCTGGGTAATTACAGTAGTTAAAATGTTAGTGTTTGTTTCATGTTGAATGTATTTTAAGGGTTGATACCTGCACATAATGAAAGTAATTTGCACAGGCGAATGCTAAAAGTACATACACCTTTTAACTGACTGTAGGTCTTAAAATGTCTTTTTTTTTTTTTCCTGGAAATTAATAATTTGACTGCACTGGGAACTGGAAGAAGAAGCCATGTTTACTCCCGTATCTGGGAAAAAGTGCTTAGATGTTCCATGTTACTTCTATCACTCTGTTGGAAGTACAGCTTCTGTTGGTGAAATGACCAATTATAGCTGGATTTTTCCATTATGCTGTGAATAGTGATTCAAATCGTTCATTTATTTTATTAAAATTAGGGTGGTTTTGTTTGCAACAATTCTCTTCAATCTGTCTGATTTTAATCTAGCACGTTGAATGCAATGGTGACTAGTCTTTGTCCCTCTCTCATTGCTCTCCCTCCACATGTGAAATGCCAGCTCATTCCCTCGCTGGCAAATGCTGTCTGTTGCGCTGCCACTTAGGAGAATGTCAGTTTCAGTGTGCAGAAGCTTGTTCTGTAGCGAAGCATTTAGAGAAATGAGTAAACTCAATTGGCAAAACTTGTCTGGATAGGGCGTTTATAGGTGTATCATGGATGAGCAGAGGTGCTACTGATCTGTTTGTTAATGCAGTTATTAAAACTAAACTGGATCCATTTACTTTGTGCTTCACCTGATCTTGGCCACATCTCTTGTCCATGGCAGCTTAAGAACCAAGTAGTTATGCAAGAATTGCAAGTATCGAGTTGTCTTCCTTCTATTTCTTTTATTTCTTGAACATCGTAGCTGATACTGTGATGATCAGGTCATACCGAGCATACATTGACTGTGTTCCTTTGTAGAATTTGGATGTGATGTTATGCCTTCTAATCACAGTGTCAAGTTTACGTAAGAAAGTAATGCGTAAAATATTCTTCAAAAATACACCTTACTAAAACACAGTGTTTATGCTCTTCTAATGCAGTGTTGGAAAGCAGTTTGGAAGATAAGAATTAAAAGATGAGTTCACTTGTTTAGTACAGATTACTATGTATGAAAGAATAAATACTAATTAAACTTGATCAAGTACCAGATAACTGACTTAGTGTTACGGAAAGTTCTGCTTTTGTATATCAGTTGTCTGGGTCTTACCATTTCTAAATTATAGGATGATATCTGAGATAGACTTTTCTGTAAGATTTTTGCATTTTAATGTTCTTTCTACTTCTGTTTTTTGCTTAAATTGGCTTGAGTGCATAGCTCTCTTTTCAAGTTGAAATGGAAACAAGTGCAATAATGTTTTTAAGATGACTGCAGTAATTTAAAGTTTTCTATCAAAGCCTTTAGATCGCTTCCTGCATTATCTGAAAGAGCCACAGGTTTCTCAGCAGAGTTGCTCTTTTACAGCCTTTGCTATTGTTAAAAATGTGTGATGCATAATTCTTCTGAAACTAGAGGATCTGGAAGGCACATGCAGATTTTGTTGGTAGAATTTTATTCTTATTCTTGACAGGATTTAAAAAGATAGTAAAGTCAAACAACATGTGCAAGCTTGCCTCTTAGCCTCGGTATATATGAAATATTATGCATCCAATTACTTTTTCCATATATCTTTTTCCCATCTAGTCCTATATGTGATGGGTTTCCCTGTGTTGTTCTCATCTAACTCTACCCTTTTCAGATACTTTTCAACCAACTCTTGTGCTCTTGGCTGGCTCTCCCCCCTCATCACTGGAGAGAGAAAGCTTTGGATACTTTTTTTTTTTCCTTTTTTGAAATCAACAGCTGACATCTTTACCTCTGCCTTGCTATGAGCAGCTGTGAAACAGCTGCAAAAGTCCTAGCTGTTCTGAGTAAAGGGAGCCCAGTGAACTTTCAAAAGAAGGGCACCTCTCTGATAATACATTGGTTCTTGCTGCTGCTTAGCTCCATGGATGCCATTTGTCCCAAGTGGGTGTTACAGATTTAAATGTTCTTGCCAGATACCAGAAACCTCTTCCTTTTGCAGAAGTAGGGTTGGAGTACGGTTACCAAGTATCTCTTCCTTCTCTCCTCATTCAACACTCATGTGCCCCTGGTGTCCAGGAAAACTGCAAGAGTTGAGACATTTCTACTTAAAACATTAAAGAGCAAAATAGAGCAATTAATAAATCTATAAATGCCCTTGTGAATTCAGGATTCTCCAAGAGGAGTGGTTCCCATTTTAAAAACTGAGATTGATTTAAAATAAATATGTAAATATTATAGTATATATAAAAATACTAAATCCCATCCAGGATTTTGTCTGAAATGTTTATTTTCAGTTGAACTTGTTCATTTTCTGATTGTATTTTTTTTTTACATAATTGCTGAGAATTGTTTTCTTTCTCAAGGTAATTTCATTTCTGGCTGCAGTGTTGCACAAGAAGGGAACACGTGAAGATATTGAAAATAATATGCCAGAATTTTTACGGAGGACAATGAAAAAAGAATCAAAGTATAGTCCTAAGAAGGTACATCTTTTAATGATAAACTTTTAAGGATTTTGATAAAAGGCAATAGTTTTTTTTGTTGTTGTGTGCTTGCTTTAGGAGTTCACGTATGTTCGTTTTCAATGTTTAGTTAATTTGGTAGGTTAGGGGTTCATGGCCTTTCTGGATGTGTCAGGGAAGCCTTCAGTTTTCCAGATTGTCACAGTGCATTGTCTAACGGTTACCTAGTCTGTTAATGCTGTCAGTGTGTACTAGTGCAAAACATTTGCAAGTATCTGGGTGCGATCTGTGGCTAGAGTACTTTAAAAAGTCTGTGTCAGTGAGCAGAACATAATAATTCTGTGTGATTGTGTTCCTAAACTACAATGAATGTAGTATGTATATGAGTGGATATGTTAATAGGACTTTTAATTATTTAAGACTAATGCATGTATTTGGAAAACTTAATACTGATATTCTTGTGACCTTGCCTGTTGCCTTGAATGACTATTGTAATGTCATAAGTAAGGCTGATTGATCATGTACATAATCAAATACTGTTACAGCAAATAGGGATATACCTAACTATTCTGTGTGAATGAGAGAAATAGGACGTTTGTCATCTTACCCGTCAGAGGATCCATGCAATTTCTGTTGTTCAGTGCTTATGCTATTGAAATGATTGGTATATTTGACTAGCAGAACGATCAATATTACGATAGCTTTGTGAACAATGGTTATGGGTTCATTGAGAAATTCAGGCAAGCAGGAAGAGGTGAAGGGATAGCACGTAATCTGAGAAGACCAGGGTGCTTCTGACTGGCTACAGGACAAGAAGAATTCTATTCTAGGGGCAATTAAGTATTGGAACAGGTCACAGAGAGATGTCCAAGCCTTGAGTGTCTTAAATTTTTTTTTTTTTTTGATGCTGTTTTAATCATGTATTGACCAGAATTATGGATTGGAGGAAGCTGCTTAACTTCTTCATTCTTCCGTTTTTAGCATCTGTAAAACATTAAATGGTGTATGGATACAGATGCTATAACAAAGCAGTGTGATATAATACCACGTCTCACTGCAGTTGATTGAGTATAATTTGAATAAATACCAGTACTACTTTGGCTATTTTTTGTAGCATTACAGTGATTTTTTTTCTGTAGTACTTACACACACAGTAAATTTACTACTTTTGAATTTATATTGACTGTTCAGATATTTTCTATATTGTGCTTTGAAGTGACAGAATTAAACAGCTCAAACTAAAAAGTAGTAAAATAAATTTCAATAATTTGACATTCTTTAGTGAGAAAGTTCTGTGCTGAAGATTTTCAGTAATACTATAACAGCTATTTGTTTTCAGCCTTTCCTCATAGTGGCCCCTCTTTCAGTGCTGTACAACTGGAAGGATGAGTTAGACACGTGGGGGTACTTCAAAGTCTCCATCTTACATGGCAGTAAGAAGGATGATGACTTGAGCCGCATCAAGCAGGGGAAATGTGAAGTTGCCCTTACAACTTACGAGACACTTCGCTTGTATTTAGATGAACTTAACAGGTACTGATTTTTATGCATTTTTCTACACATGCAGCTTTAAATGTCTGTTTTATTCTGTGTTATTCCTTGAAAGTACATATTTTTTCTGTGTGATGTATTTACTGTTAAATCCAATGACTCATTACATGGAAGAAGTGATTCCCATTTAAATGTGGTCAGAGAGTTTACCCTATACTATCTTTGTAATAGGATGCTTGGGAGAAGTGTTTGAATAGTTTTCATAAAACTAGTCTTTGCTGTTTAACCCATTCACAAAGTGTTCTCTAACAACTGCAGGAATTGCCTTCCTGAAACAGTGGTAGATAAAGATATGCAGAAGATATTTCTATGTTTCAATACAGTTTTAGGAAAAAGAGTTGCGGAATTTTTTAGCAAATGTTCACAAGGTATTTTCCTTCTTACTTGTATTTTTCACCTCCTTGATGAAATGCCTGAGTTGTAAAAACTTAAATATATGAGGGGGGAGTATATGGGTGACCAGTTTTAAATACACAGTCAAGTTAGCTGAATCAAAGTCTTTACGAGATTAGATCATATTAGAAGTCCTACTTAGTTTGCCTCCTGGCTGCTAGTGTTTTAAAATGAGGAGTTTTGCCTTTCCCTTTGTTATATTTGGAAGTACTTAGCTTTTCACCTGAAGTGGTCCTCTTTCTCTGTTTCATCTTGGAAGTAGGGTACAAGCTGCATGAACAGCTCTCTGTTAGTAGTAGCAGCCTGCCCTTAGCAGCTAGTGTTGTTTGTCAGTGGCTTTGCAGACCTTCTCATGCCAGGTGATGGGAAAGACCCAGGGCCCCAGTGTCCTGCTGTACTGGACAGCCATCACTAAAACAATCTGATCTCCAAATCTGTCTGTGTGCAGGGCTGAAAAAGAAGTGCAGACAGGAGAAGACTAAAGGAGTTATGCTAGCAGTACCCTCTGTTCTTCCTGTTATCTTTCTGAGGAATTCTTCACACTTGGAGATTAAATAGCCAATGGCCAGGAAGTAGGTGCATGTGCACAGCCCATGTCAGCACAGCAGTTCCCATGTGTGAATAAGTACATGGCTTTAGTGTATGGATTTACCAAACCATTTCTGCAGAACGTGACTATATGGGCTTGATATTCTTTTGACACTGAGAGGTGCCATGCTTTGCTAGAATGATGGTTTGGCCTCAGACTGGTTCTAAGTAATTATTATTAAGGATGGCTTGACAAGATTTTGTTCTCAAATGCTCTAGCTGACTTTCAGGCTTTTGTAATAAAGAGATCAGCTGTGAAAGCTCATCATAGCTAATTTCATATCCTTGAATTTAGCCAAGCTTTTTTAGATTGGGTATATAGAAGTTCTGTTAAGAGAAAGAAGGAATACATAGACTCCATTCTTCATGTAAATTAAGTTATTAGCAGACTTTAGGAATGTAAGAAACTTGGATATGAGTATTTAGTAGTATTTACAATATAATTTTCACAGTAGTCATGTAAAATGCATAAGACCTTCTCAGGAAAAAGATTTTATATCAATCTACTTCAGCTTTATGCTGCTTCAAATAACAAAGAATTTGTTGGAAATGTTAATTTATATATATAAAACAATCTTATAAAACTATTAAATTTATTCCTAGGGAGGACTTGATTTGAAACATATATCACAGTATACAGTTCATTTTGCCTCCAAATTTTACACTTAAACTGGTTGCAAAGTATCATTCAGTCCCAGCTTCTGCAGTTACATGCCTCTTGGTCTCAAAGTCATGAAATTCTAAGACACCTCTGCCATATTGGTTTTGTATAGATATTGAAGAAGTTGTGTGATGCTTTCATTTAGGAAACTGCAATTAAAAATGCTTTGAGTCTATTACAGTGGGTAGTTTCTTGGGGAGGAAAAAATGAAGCATACCTATCATGGTTCAGAAGCTCACAGTAAGATATTTATTCAGTTTTTCTAAATCTTCTTAATGAGTGGAATTAGTTCTGGTAAGATGTGCTGATTGATAGTGCTGGCAAGATGTGCTGCAGTTGATTGTTCCAGAGATGGAAAGCTTTCTTCACAGAAAATGTTTGATACAGCTGACATTGGTTTATCTGTTTGTCTAAGTATTTTAGCTGTTATACTTAACTATGGCAATTGAATTTACTGAACAAACAGAATATGAGGAAACTGCTTTGTATAACACGATATAAAATACAAAAAAAAAATACATATTTTTAGGCTATAATTATCAAGGCTATGTCAATTCTTATGTGTATGTGGAATGATGGGATACATAGATTCAGTTAAGACAGTGTTTCTTCTGCTCTTCTGCAGCGTAGAGTGGTCTGCTGTCATAGTGGATGAAGCACATAGAATCAAGAATCCAAAGGCTCAAATAACTCAAACCATGAAGTCCTTAAAATGCAGTGTTCGCATAGGCCTTACTGGAACAATTCTTCAAAACAATATGAAGGAACTTTGGTGTGTTATGGACTGGTAAATACCTTTTTTTTTTTATGGCAAAACACCTGTATATCTTGACTATGCAGTGGGATTGGGATAGAGCTGGATTTGGACTCAACTCTGACAAGACAAGAAAGTACAGTGTATTTGTGAGAATGTAAATATTTTTCCATATATGAATTTGAAGTAAACTCTTGCTAGATCCACTAGTTATATGCATTTTGCAGGAATTTAATAGATTTGGAGTTCCTCTTAACCGTCCTTAGTGGGTGATGAGGCACTGGAACAGGTTGCCCAGAGAAGTTGTGGATGTCCCATTGCTGGAGGTATTCAAGGGCAGGTTAGATGAGGCCCTGAGCAACCTGATCTAGTGGGTGGCATCTCTGCCTATGGCAAGGAGGTTGGAACTAGATGATCTTTGAGGTCCCTTCCAATCCAAGTAATTCTATGATTCATTATATTCTGTGCTTCCTTCTTTGAGGAATTTGGGAAGCATTTAGTTTTTTTTTCACTTATCTTTCTTTTCTAAGGACACTTTTTTTTTTTTTGCTCTTCTCTCTTCCACACAGTAGGTTGAAAATGATTACACAGCTTTGAATGACATCATGCCTTTGTTTTGTCTAATATGTGCAGGTCATTCTGACATACTTGGAAGTTGAAAGTAATAATATTTTGCTGCTTTTCAGAATGAACGAGTGCAAATTTTACAATGCAATGGTCTTGTCCAAGGAAACTTCTGAGGGAGATGTGGAAATCCTAGATATAAATCCAAACGTAGAAGCGTTACTGGGGATACTTTATAAAGGAAGAACAAGGGAAATGTTCTTTAAGTTTTAGGGAATCCAGCTTGAAGTGAAATGTCAGGAAAGAAATTCTTTAACGCTAAGCTTAGTGTTGCATCTGGTCCATTAAAACTATGCTGATGTTGTTGATGGGTTGTTCCAATATATAGTGCTGCCAATGATTACTAAATTCATGTTCTTGTTGGGTTTCTTGAAATTTTATTCAGTAAGTTGTAATATCTATATAGTCTGTTTTTAATAAAAACAGTAAAAATTGAAAATGTGACAGTCTAGTTTCCTGTTTAAGCTCCTAATCAGGAGCAGCCTTGGAGTTCAGAGTTTCTGTATGCTTGTGACTTCTCTTGGCCTGCTGAGCTGTAGATTTCTGGAGACGGCATGCCTTTTCCTAAGGGGAATCTCTTTAAAATTTGAGGATCACAATAAGTAAATGGGGAAAAAAAAAAAAGTGTCCAGAAGTAGTGTATGTTTCTATTTATATACACCACTTCTATTCATTTCCTTACTGGTTGCTAATTTAACATCTCTTGCTGTTAGCCAAAAACAATTTAGGGTATGCTTTTTTAATCAGTGGAAGGGGATAGGCAGTCCTGGTGTAAAGAAAACACTGCTGTTCCTTCAAGACCAACCCTCTGCCCCACTCTTTTTTTTCCCCTACATTTTTCTTCTTCCTTTTTTTTTTTTTTTTTTTTTTTTTAAACAGGGCTGTACCAGGACTTTTGGGTAGTAGAATGCATTTCGTGAAGAAATTTTCTGATCCAGTGGAGCACGGTCAGAGGCACACTGCAACTAAAAGAGAGCTAGCAACAGGTCGTAAGGCCATGGCGAAGCTAGCAAGAAAAATGTCTGGCTGGTTTCTGAGACGTACTAAAGTGCTTATCAGTGATCAATTGCCAAAAAAGGAAGACAGAGTAAGAGCGCCTGTACATTTCAAATACAATGCTAATGAATATCTCTCTTCTTTACTGTTGTTCTCTCTTTTGTCATGCCTCTACTAGTTCATGGTTTTCTTTTGGACTTATGAATTTAAGAAGAATCCAGAGCCTTGAAAAAAATGCACATGCAGTAGTGTGCTTTGTTCACATAATTACTATGATTGCATGTTGAAATGGAGTTAATCAAGCATGAAAATGCTCAGCTAGACTTCTGACTAGTGATTTACACATCTATTTTATGTGCACTTCTGTGCTTATCTATGCAAACCCAATGCAACGTCTGTAAATCTCTTGAAATTTGATGTAGGACTTCTGAATTTGCAACTTGATACATTGTATGTAGAACAGCTTGCTGCTTTTAATCTTTTTTAACTCTCATTGTCAATCATTAAGTAGAAGAAAAAATCCCAAACTAAAGATAATGATTAATAGGTCTGCAATCCTGTTCATCTAGTGCTATTGCAAACATCATCTAAACAATAATAATACTTTATAGCTAAGAGTTCTAATTATTTCTTATTAGATATATTTCCTTCTAAGTAGATGAATGCACTAATTTGAAAATGTTTATGTTTCAAAATTTGGTATTTGTTCTTCATCCTTAGGTTATAATAATGTTGTCTAAACTGTCTTCTAAAGGAAAGATTAACACAAATGTCAGTCAGTTGCCTTTCTAAATCTAGCAGGTTTTATTCTTTTCATTCTCTTGTTAATGTGAGTATATGTTCAAGTTACTGCTGTATTATTATAGCTCAGCATGCTGCTGTTGCTTTGTGGGTGGCCTGGGTTAAGGAATGATCTTGGGATTTCTGTCTCCTGCTGGTTAAGACTAAAGATGTCATGGAGATGCCACCCATGGTCTCTGAGAGGAGGGATAAGAGTTTTGGCCATAGCACTGTGTAGATCCTTGCCTCCTCAGTGCTTATTCTGTTTGCGCTGCCTGTGGTGTTGCCCTACAAACAGCTAGTGCCTAAGAAGAGGAAAGGGCAAATTAAGCAACTGGCAAAGCACAGGGCAATCCTTAATTACAATTACGCATTTCTCTCTCTCACTCTTCCCTCCTCCTATCCTTCCACAAAAGCCCTACTAAAAGGTTTATAGAAACCTAACTGCAAGTTATTGTAGTTTGACATTAATATTCTTTGTAGAATTTTGGGAGGGGATAAAACAATTTTATGTACATTTTGGATACCGTTTCATACTACTTTTGTGTCAAAAAGCAGAATTTTTTTTTCATTTGGGGTAGAATAAATTCCTGTAACTATTTGAGCAAATATATTACTGTTTTCTACTTTACTTGCAGTGTTCTGTGCTTTATGTCTTTTGATACGATGCTATTTGCTTTTATTGTTTGCTGAATGTAATTGTATTTTGGGGGTTTTCTCTTTGGCAGATGGTGTACTGTTCCCTGACAGAATTCCAGAAAGCAATATACCAGGCTGTGCTGGATACAGAGGATGTAAGCTTAGTATTAAGAGCAGGAGAGCCTTGTAGCTGCAACAGCGGCCGTAAAAGGAAGAACTGTTGTTACAAAGTAAGAATTTGCACTGTCTGAATTTTAGAACATAAGACTTTCAGATTTGAGCAGTAGATGGATTTTCTCAATAGGTTCCCTGATGAAGGTGAGCAGATTGAAGTGGCTGTCTGGCCACCAGTTTGGGAAATCCAACTAGAAACATTGGAGATTTCATCATGGAAAAGTTAGGGCTTTGCTAACTGCCTTAATAAGCAGTTAGCTGCTCTTCAGGTAGTCATTATTAATACAGTAAATTTGGGATGCATTGTATTAAGTACATCTGTGATACAGTTGACGTTGGAAAGGGTAACACACTGGGATGTTCACTATGTGTCAAGTATGCTGCTACCATGCACCTTAACTGGTCACTGCAGAAGATGCAAATTAGAGGCAACCTGGACCCAGCAGATTCTCTGGGCTTTGGCTGTGTCGTGACTACAGTTAGATCATGTCTTTCTTTGCCACTATTACATGTGCTTTGATTTATCTTACTGATGGGAGAACTGTGACAATAGCATCTTACAATGCAAGCAGAATGTTGTTCACTAGGAACAGCTCTGCAGATTCCTTCCTTCTTCTTTAATGCTGATTAATCCAGCTTTGTGTTTGTTTGCTCTGTATCTCTTAGTAGACTCAGATTAAGGAAGTATATTAAACACCCAGAAGTATATATCTCACACTTGCTTTTCCCTGTTTTACTTCTGGACTGTTTAGGTTCTCGTGTATTGGGTTTTTGTTTTTTGTTTATTTCCCATCCCAGTAATGTAGTTTGTTTAGTCTTCTGCATCTTTATTTAAAAACAATGTCAGCCCATTTAAGTATGCCATGAATACTGCCATTAGCTCTTTGCAAGCTCTTGTTAATTGTGATGTTTTATAGAAAAAAGCAAAATGCTGTAGAATGTGATTCACAGAGGGCATTAGGCAGGTCTGGGGATACTTGAGAGGTCTTACAGACTGTCTTATTCCAAAGTTAACAATGAAATTTAGTAACCTGAGCAGGGAAAGGAAAACTAGTATTGGTCAAAACAGCCAGCCATAATCAGAAAAATACCTGCTGCTGTTGCTGCTGCATTGTGGAACGTTACAAGTTGTTTGAATTATGTTACTTGAGTTGTTTGTGAAACCTTATAAATTTTTGCAGTAAAATTAGCAGTTGTAGGGTAAGAAGTCATTCAAACAACCCTACTTTGATTTACATTTACATCAGTTGTAAGGTACTGTTGTTTTGCCTGCCAAGGAATTCTTGGTTATATTAATTTCTGCAGATATCATGCTACCTGAAGTATTTAGCAAAGAATGAACATAGCTTTTTCTTTTTTTCTTTTTTTCTTTTTCTCTTTGAGAAGATGTTTTCTATTAAAAGGACCACGAAGCTAGGAAGAAAAACTTGCTGCATTTTTCTTAGAAATACAGCATGCATCAGTTTGGAATCGATTTTAATGCTATGCAGAATTACTAATGCATTGAACCTTGTTAGAATGGTATTTTAGCTTTTCTTATTTTGAGGGGAGTATTTGTTTGGATCATGCATTGTTGTTTGTTCTTTGTTTGTTTCTTGTAGGCCAATGCTTATGGTGAAACAATTAAGTCACTGCGCTTCAGCTACCTGACAATCCTACAGAAAGTTGCAAATCATGCTGCACTGTTGCAGACAGACAACACTAGTAAGCAGCAGGTTAGTTTCAGAAGTTTTAAACAGGTGAACTTGTGGAAAATGGGGTGAAAACTTCTGAATAAAAATTGCTACTGTCCTCTTTTTCCATCTCAACTAACTAATTCAGATATTTAGCAAAATTCGCTTTCCATTCAGTAACTTAGAATGCAGACATTATTTAGTAGATAGAGATGGCACACAATGGAATATTTATTTAGTTGATCATTATCTGGAAACAGGGTTTCCAGATAAAATTAAAATTGAAGATAAATCCAGATAAATTAAAATTGAAGAACTCTTGGAGAAAGAGTCGTTTTTAGTGATTTCTCAAAAATGCAACAGAAATAGCAATATTAGAAGTTTTTACAAAGTGTTTACTTATCTTTGTGCAAATAACACATTCTAATTGTTTATTTATGTTTTTCTCTAGAATTTTATTTTCAGAGATGAGCTTCTTTAAATAATATGAGAAATGCTTCGGCAGAACAAGGGAGAACAGTATCAGCTTCTCTTGTTCCTATGGCAAATGACCACAAAAGGCAGAGGTTTTTAAAAAATATTTCTTGTGCACCTTAATATCCCATAATGTCCAAAGGTATCAGGGATGTTATCACTTCCTCTCAGAAACCACAAGGGGAAGGAAATGAGAAAATCCTAGCAAATTTTGGCAAGTTTGTTCTATCAAAAAAGTTTTGGTTTTTAGAAAGTGTTACTGTTAGTGCCTGGGGCCACATATAGTTAATATGCAAGTGTGTATATTAACTATATTTTGTATTGTGTACACTATATATTGTGTATTGTATATGTAGTTTTTGCTGTAAAACATTTCATAGTGACTCTTAGTTGACAGATTAAATGTTTTCTGCTCCTCTGGAAAAAGAGATGTAACGTGTGAGCTATCCAAATGTTATCAGAGTTTGATATGGCTTTTGAGCACTTTAATTGCAATTCCCATACTCTTTTCTATTAATGGGGCTGTAGAAATGCTATTACAGTAACAGAGACAGGAGAAATTTTCGTACACAACTATTCGGTCATGCAAACACCAAGTGAAGAGTTCTTTAAACTGAGTCCTGCTGCAGTCTCTTCCCCAGAGAGAAAGTCTTCACCATCTCTTACTCTAGTAACTGGATTGCTTCCTTTCACATTAGGATCCTCTATATTTTTTAAATGAAGCAAACCAAAACACACAGGAGATGAGTGATCCAATACTTCTGTACCAAACTGAATAAAAATATATAACTTTTTCTGGTAGAGTTGCTTCAGCAGATTGTTTCAGCCTCTCTGTTGACTCCTTTCATGGGTTATTGTTAGCTAGTGTAGCTGTGACTTCTAATGCCTATTCAAACTTCCTGCTTTTCTTTCAGGAAGCACATATCAAACGGGTGTGCAATGAAGTCTTTTCCAGTTTTCCAGATTTTGTGCAGTTAAGCAAAGATGCAGCCTTTGAAACAATTTCTGATCCAAAGTACAGTGGAAAAATGAAGGTAAACCTATTTAGAGGAAAAATAAGTTTTGGTGATAATAGATCTGTCATAGTGTATGGGTGTAGGAAAATGTACACTTAATGTTTTTTATCTTACTTATTCTGTTTATGGTGGTGGTGCCACTGCAGAGGTCACTTGTCTTGGCTCAGGATTGCATCATACAAAGACTGGAAAAGAGTAATTTGTGATGCTAAGACTGATATCCTAAAATACTTGCTTCACATATTTAGTGATGGGCACTGAAATGACCCTGACACTCAAGAATGAGAACTTGGGGTTATGACGGGTGGTTCAATGAAACCAACAACTTGGTGCCAGTCAGGAATACTTAGGAAAGGGAAATAGAGCAAAAGTAAATTATTATGAATTGAATGACTTGTGCCTCCTTTAGTATTTTGGCTATCTCCAGTCCCTTCTCTCAAAAATATTTGTTAGACTTTGAAAAGGTTCAGAGAAGGGTTGGTTACAAAGGTGGTCAATGCTAATGGGTGGAAGGAACCAAGTGGGCTGGTACTCTCCAGCCTGGAAAAAAATTTCAAATTATAGAATTCTACACAATCATGAGTGGCATGGATCTAGTGAAGATGTACTGAGCACTTACTGTCTTTTCTAATCCTTGGGGCATCAAATGAAGCTCATAGGAGCCAGCCTAAAGATGATCAAAATAAACATCTTAAGCGTAAAACTCCTCATTTCAGGAACTGTGAGTTTTCCTGGTTGGTTATAGAGGGGAACAGAATGAATAACTGAAAAAGATGTTTAATGTAGTTAATTAAAAAGAAAACTATCTGGTTTAGGAGTATTTCTGAGACAACAGTAAATGGAGAATAAGCTATTCAGAGCGAGGTATGCTGTATATTTGCTTTATTTATAGACTGGGATGTTTATAACTGCTGTCTGGGGCTGGAGGGAGGCGGAAGCAATGTTACATTTTTTTTTAATAGAGATGATTACTATTACTGTATCGATTTGTTGTTATGCAAGCAACATCTTTTTTCTGTTATTAAATACATTAGAGAGGCCTGTATCTGATAGGCAATATACAGTTAATTATCTCATGAAAGTTATGTTCATTGGTGGCTTGATACTGTTGAGATATCAGGCTGAATGTTTACTTTGAGATCTAGGAGATCCACATGGTTAGAAAAATTGTTCTCTATTCCATCAGTACAGAAGTGATGATTTGATTTACTTATTTGGATAGGTCACCCTCAACATTAGTATGAAATGAGGACAAACAATGATTAAAAATAGTCGGTATGGTGATTTAGTGAGTAGTCTAATGCTGATTTCCACTCTGTCTCACTAGAGACTTTCCTCACCTACTATATTATGCTTTTTATTTCATTTTAGACCATTTAGCATGTAATCAGTCCATACTGATCAATCTTCATATATTTCAAGGTAAACAGACTGAAGGTAAATGAAAAAAAATAAAGCACGTGTTCACAAGGAGGGTCTTGGTATGGAGAACTTCCATTTTTCAAAAGTGCACTGTATATTAAGTATTTATGGAAAACTAGATTTTTTAAAGCTGTCTTTTGCTTTTGAAACATTTATTTTGGAAAAAAAAATCAGTATTTTTGGTAGATGAGAGGTAAGTGCAATATAAAATGCTGTAAAAACGTAAGAAAAAGTTTTGATGTGTTTTTCACAGATCATTTTATTACTCTATGAACTTTTAAAAAAAAAGTCAGCTTGGACTTTTTGTACTAGTTGTAGACATTATATTAGTAGTAGGCAAAAGTGCAAAGCAATGTGGACCTTTCTTTCCTCCAACATAAGAAACTATAATTATAGAATCACAGAATTATCTGAATTTGGTGGGACCTACAAGGATTGTTGAGTCCAGTTCCTGAGTCCCCAGAGGATCCCCCCCCCCCCCAAAAAAAAAAAAAAAACAGACCATGTGTCTGAGAGCATTGTCCAAATGTTTCTTGAACTCTGGCAGGCTCAGTGCTGTGACCACTGACCTGGGGAGCCTGTTCGAGTGCCCAACCACCCTCTCAGTGAAGAGCCTGTTTATATGTCTGTCTTGAATTGTGGTACCCAAAACTGCACACAGTACCTCAAGGTGAGGCCGCACCAGCACAGAGTAGAGCAGGACAATCATGTCCCTGACCAGCTAGCAGTGCCATGCCTGATGCAGCCCAGGGTATGGTTGGCCCTCCTGCCCGCCAAGGCACACTGCTGGCTCATGTTCAGCTTGCTGTTGACCAAAACCCCCAGATCCTTTTCTGTGGGGCTGCTCACCGGCCTCTCATCCCCCAGCATGTACATACACCCAACGTTGCCCCTTTTCAGGTGCAATTCCAATAAACACATCCAGCACTTGGTTTTGATAAACTTCATATTATTGGTGATAGCCCAGCTCTCTAATTTGTCCAGATCTCTCTGCAAGGCCTCACACCCTCGACAGAGTCAACAGCTCCATCCAGTTTGATATTGTCTGTAAACTTGCTCAAAAAACCTTCAGGTCCTTTATCCAAATCATTATAAAAACATTGAAGGCACTGGTCCTAAAATAGAGCCCTGGGGAACCCCACTAGTGACAGGTCGCCAGCCTGATGTGACCCTATTTACAAGAACTTCCTGGGCTCAACCTGTGGGCCAATTGTTCACTCATTTTATTATGCTTTTATCTAACTGCATTCTGGTCATTTTGTCCAGAAGGATGTCCATTTCGTCTCTCAGAGTACAAACAGTATCAAAAGCCAAACTGGAATCCAGAAAGATTACATTGACTGACTTCCTTTGGTCAACTAGCTGAGTGATCTTGTCATAGAAAGAAATTAAGGTTGTTAATATAACTTCCCCTAGTGAACCCATATTGGCTCTGCTGAATGACTGTGTTGTACGTTAGGTGTTTTTCAATAACTCTAGAACAATCTTCTCCATAATTTTACCAGGCACTGAAGTGACACTGACGTAAGATCTTTTGATCCATTATTACAAGGGGTTCATGCATGCATGTTTATTTTGTTTTTTACTTTATGAATTATAAAACTGAGACATTTTCAAGTGCCGCATTTATGACAGCCCAGATGTATACGACAGCCCAGTAGATGTATAGTATGGCTTTGCACTGGTAATGACCTCTGGTTTCGTGTATATGATGCTTCATTTGGAAGTCTGTAGTACCCGTTTTGGTGTATTGCCAACTGTATAGAATTTATCTTAGAATTACTGTGTTAATTCAGGAAATATGTCTGAATATTCTGAAGAATGTGATGGTATCTCTGTGCCTGGAAATAAAAGTTTTATGTTGTGGGCCAAGTAGCCATTTTTGAAGAACAAGTTTTTTTGAGACCATTGAATTTTACTTCAGAATAATTGTACTGCCAAAAATTGTTCCATGTGTATCTGGTACCGGGGGTAAACACCCCAGGGATGGTGACTCCACCACTTCCCTGGGCAACCCATTCCAATGCCTGACTGCTCTTTCTGAGAAGAGATGTCTCCTCATTTGCAAACTGAATCTCCCCTGGCGCAACTTGAGGCCATTCCCTCTAGTCCGCTCCCCACACCTTCCTCTCAGGTAGTTGTAGAGAGCAATAAGGTCTCCCCTGAGCCTCCTCTTCTCCAGACTAAACAACTCCAGTTCCCTCAGTCGTTCCTCACAGGACTTGTGTTGCAGACCCTTCACCAGCTTTGTAGCTCTTCTCTGGACAGATTCCAGGGCCTTGATGTCCTTGTACTGAGGGGCCCAAATACTGCTGCTGATTGCACTTTTGCACTTGAGGTTTGTTTTCTGAGACAAGACTGTCTATCTATTCTTTTTTTTTAAGCAGAAGCTGTTTGAGTTTGAGATTTTTTTTAGATTCTCTGAGTAGAGTCATTTTGAGGATATTTCGTTTAGAAGGACCTCTTACCATCAGCAAATGTAGGGAGGAGAGTCATCAGATATTAGAGCTTGAAAACTACTTCATGTATTTTTAACAGGCTTATTGAGAAATAGAATATTTACTGATTACAGTAAAACGCCTTTAATAGCCTTGTGCCACTGTAGTAGCTTTAATTTTCTGTTCTATAGATACATTCTAGAAATTAATTTAAGTGGTATCATAACTTTAGTCTGGTAGCATAGACATAGTAGGTATTGTTTAGTTCTTTTAATTAAAATTTAGTATGTACTTCCCAGAAATTTTGGCACAGGTGATTCATCTTTTGCAGTTGAGCATATTTTGCACAGGAAAAGTTTGTGGCACTTACTTTAAATTTATTCCAGAGAGGAAGGGAAAAAGGCATGGATTCTTCAATGAAGTGTAAAACAGTTACAACTATTAGCAAAGTAGTTGTAGCTGTTTTGCAGAGGTGAATTTCATGCCTACATATTTAAGCTGAAATAGTTGAATATATGAGAAGGGAAGTAAAAGGGGTGTGCTACCTTTTTTGGAAACCACTATTTTTCCATCATGAAGTGAAAAAAAAATAGTCGGGAACTACAGACCATAAGGACAAATTACACTTTTACTTCTGAAAAACAGAGATTGAAAATTGCCGTTTCTCCCTCCATACAAAAGCATCAAGGACTGTTTGGAAAAAGAAGTAAGACAAATTAAAGGAGAAGTAGTTTTAAAGCCTGCAGTAATCCTCAAGGCTATCTTTGTCTGATAATTTCTATAGTTTTGCTAAAATTCTGTCTAAGATAGACTATATGCTTTTGAAGTGTGAAGGACTATTAAATGTCTGAGCAGTCTGAGCACTTTTTTAAAGATACACTTTCCACAGGCATCCATTTGTGGAGTTTTGGAATACTGTTCTTAATATAAAACCCTTGAATTAATCCTATGTAGTTATTTCTATTTAACGTATTGTCATTATTTTAGTAGGAATATGGAAATCTGTGGGGAGTACCTTGCAAATAACTGTGACTTCCACTATTGAATATAAACGTAACCCAAGTACACACTGTTTTGAAGGCTTAAAAATCCTGTAATCTAGTATGGACACATATGTAAGAGTTCTCAGATGTGATAGGCAAAATTTCATCATAGTCAACTCACAATATGTAGTGATGTAAATTCACATGGACTCTTACAAAAATGTTTTACTTTTGTTTTGGAATGATCAGTTATTATTTTTCATGAACAATTATTTACTTTTTCAAGCTACCAGATTTCAGAATAATACTGTGATGTGCAAGCATAGAATTTATTTCTTTTTGGTGCAAAATCATTCATTACTTTTCAGTGTTCTTTATGATCTAGAATAGCTAAAATCCCAATGGACATGACATTGATCCAATTTATTTAAACAAACTGGGCGGATTTGTTTTTATGTTCTCCCATAGGAAATTATTTGACCTATATTTTACTCTGATAATAACAGAAGTACAGTAACCAAATTCCTTCTGCTTTAAATGCATATGCACTGTGGGTTTTTCTTTCTTTTCTTTTTTTTTTTTTTTTTTTTAATTTAGCTAAACAGAATGCAAAAGTAAGTCATTTAACTCTTGCTAAATTACCTAATGTGATTTTTTTTTCCCCAATAAAATAAATCCAGTTTTATATTTTTATTTTTGCCTGGTTTAATTATAAAACATCTTGTTCTACATTTCACTTTTCACGTTTTCACTTGTAACCTGCTGGCTAATATATACAAATGGGTTTATAAATGGTGTAGAATGGCTATTTTATATTTTAGATATTGTCCAGAACTGTAAAATTAATATAAACACTCCTCATTATTTGCTTGTCAAAGATTTGTTAGGCTTTTAGTGAAATTAGAGTCAATTAAAAGTTTAAGTATTTATCACTGGGAGAATAAAACAAAACACAAGTTTTTAAATATTTATTGCCCAGTGGGAGAAAACTACAGGCCTGGTGTAGAAAATTCCTCTTTCCCCTTTGTGGATTGCTTCTATGCAGTACTCTGGAGCTGCCATTGCCAGATGTGGACATGCTTCTTTTGAAAATAACAGTATCACTATTATACACACGGCTCTAGATTATTTGCTTCCCCACCAGAAGAACATTGTGTGTGGGCGGGTTATTGGCATTTCAAGGTCTGCACATAGTCTGGGAAGCTGGATCCTACTGTAAACAGAGCAACAGACAAGAGTGGGAGCGGGGAGGGGCATATGTCTCACTGCTTATTTTAAGAAGACAAGTTCCAAGAAGTTCTGAACTCAGATGTAGTACAGAAAGCTTAAACAGGCCTTCCTGTTTTCAGGGGAATTCTGCACATTTGTTAAAAGCAAAAATTTGCGACCTAACCTAATGTGAGATAAGTAACGTTTTGTTGCAGTCTATGCACTGATACAAATAGCTTCTGAACTTACCTGTTAATGGTATGATTACCCTGGATAACACTAGAAAATGAGTATGTTCAGTGTCTCTGTTACCTTTGAAATTTTTGTTATGTTAGTTTAAAAAAATTATTTTGTTATGCCTCTGGCTTTGCAAACAGTTAGTAGAGCATGTTTAAATCCTGAAAACACAAAGAAGTGCATGTGAGATGACCTGTAGATGAAATCTCTACCCTTGTGTTCTGTGGTTCATTTGTAGGTTCTTCAGCAGCTTTTAAATCACTTTAGAAAAAACAAGGACAAAGTTCTTCTTTTCTCCTTTTCCACAAAGGTGAGCTCCTTATGATTTTTATCGATTAACCACAGCAATAAGTTCTGATGTGTAAAGCAGTAAGGACGTAAACAGCAGTCAACCACATTTTTTTTCTCACTGTGCGAAATGATGATAGAGAAGGACAGCAGACAATACTCCAGAAGCACATTGAAACCTTATGTTATCTCATGATAAAAATGATGATTACAAAATAGATGTAAGACTGTTTACTTCCTTACAGCTTTTTAGATTTGTTCTAGTACTTGAGGTATATTTGGCTCATACTGAATTCAGTTTGTGCATCTTGAGTTAGAGCAGCATCACTGCAAAATATGACTGAAGTATCATACAACTGTTGTGTTAGCACTGCAAAGTATTTAAATTTCCTCTTTTGCTGGCTTTTGACCATCAGCAGTACTCAAATTTCAGCTTTGAGACTGAAACACCAAACCAGTTGTTTTAAGCTTAAGGCTGTTTAATTGGAGCTAGAGTGGTATTTGCACTTTGCTTTTAGGGACTTGCTCTATAATTTTCTTGTCAGGAAATAGTGAGTTTCTTGAAGTGGTGCAATCTATAACATTGGTTTCTTTAAACATTTGTAATGATAGCACTAAAAAAGGCATTATAATACTGGGAATGACAATTCAGAGTCTTAAATATTTAATCACTTTAGCTGTAAGAAAGATTGCAAGTTAATGTTTAGGTAATTTAAGCTGTGGTTCAGTGCTCAGGACCAGTCTGCTGGTTACTGCAATTTCTTTTACTCCATGCCTCTAAACTCTGACTACATACCAGCCTGTTTCTCTGTGTTGGCTCTGGTGCTCATTTACCATACTTTAAGTCATGTTAAATTGCTAAGATGGTAGTAAACTGTTTTAAGTTGCATATCAGCTTATTGAGGTAAACTGACTCAGCATCATATTGAGGTGGGACAGACAGACAGGGTTGGAGTATGAGACCCTAGTGACCAGTATTAATCACCTTAGAGTGCTGTAGGATCACAGCTATAGAAAGTCAAGGGCTTTGATACCAAAATGGGGAAGATTTGTTCTAATTTTTGGTTCTTTGTCTGTAAGAAATATTCAAGAAAGATGACACTAGTGATTACATGTAATTGAAAAGATACCAATGAGTACTTGACCTTTTTTTCTTCCTCTCTCCTGTCCTTCCTTCCCTGCCCTCCACCCCCCCAGCTGCTAGATGTGCTGGAGCAGTACTGTATGGCGTCTGGGCTAGATTACCGAAGACTTGATGGAAATACAAAATCAGAAGATAGGATGAGAATTGTAAGAGAGTTCAACAAAAATCAAGAAATTAACATATGCCTTGTATCTACAATGTAAGAGAATTTAACTTCTTGTGTTTTTGTTTCACTCATATGTTCTACTGGGTAAAAAACGGGTTGTTCTAGATTTTGCTTTATGATCTTGTGAGGGATACCTTTTTGGAGAGAGTGAAGTGTGTTTGTTAGCAACTGCTGTGGGCTCAGGCTTCGTAAAATTTCAAGAGGCTTCCGCCCTCCCAATCTCCTCTGTTTTTGAGGGCTTCTAAGATCTGAAGAAAGGAGATCCTCTGAATTACTGTTTCAAAATTCCAGTTCCTGTAGGAGTAAGGAAACAGTTATTGACATAACGTCATGATTTACCAAAAGCTTTCACTGTATTGTAGACAGACTACGTTTCTTGCACATGAGTAATAAAACTAGCAAGTGGGTATAAACACATGTGGTACTTTCACACTGAAGGCTAGCTAAACACTATAATACTTGCACTCCCCCTCCTCAAAACAGCAAGGGGGAAAAATTTGCTGAAAAAAGGCTCATGGATTGAGATAAAGACAAATTACTTAATTAAAGGACTAATAGTATTAGGGGAAAAAAAGTGGTAAAGGTTGCACAGATGCAAAATGAGAAAATTATTCTATATTTACCATCAGCAAGCAAAGTTTAGCCATGTCTTGGGAAGCAAGGCCACAATATGCATAGCGGTTGCATGGGGAAGGCACATGCTTATATAATGAAAGCCTCCCTGTTCTCTTTGCCTCTTCCCAGCTTTTATTGCTGAGCATGACATCATACAATATGGAATATCCCTTTTCTTAGTTTAGGTCAGCTGCCCCGGTCATGTCCTCTCCTCACTTTTTGCCTACCCCCTGCCTGCTGGCTCTGGCGGGGGTTTGAGGAAGTCCTGATGCTGAGCCAGCACTGCTCAGCAGTAGACACAACACTGGTGTGATACCAGTGCTGTTCTAGCTACAAGTGCAGAGCACAGCACAATATGGGCTGCTGCAGGGAAGGTTAACTCTCCATCCCAGCCAGAATTTTTGGTTTGTTTGTTTGTTTGCTTGTTTTTCTGTTTGGTTGGGATTTTTTGGACATAGAACACTTTTTTTTCAACTAAAATTAATGGAAATATGGTGAGTATTATTTGATTCATTTATTTCTTTGGTTACCTCTGTGTTTCATCTTACTTTAAATTTGTTACCAAGCAAGGATATAAAAGGAACAAAGAAGAACTTAAATTTTCCTGTCCAGAGGGAAAACAAGTGAAACTTCATGAAACATGCAAACATGCTTAATGCCTGTACCATCACTTTGGTCCTTTGCTAAATGCATACGTGTTGGAGTTAATTACGAGGGTCCATAATAACTCTGTTTAATTAGAAGTCAGATACCATCTTAAAAAACATTGCAAACAGGTGCCAGAACTGTCTTTGGATATCCTCTGGTGGATGTGGGGGGGCTTCTGAAGAGATTTGTGGTGTTGATCATGTGCCTTTGCTTGTAACTGCAGATTTTTTCCATCAGCTTCCCTAAGACCTTCAGGAGTCCCTGTTCTTTGTCCCTAAAGACAGCAAAGTGTTACTGTATCTGTAGCCTAAGAAGACTCACTGGTCTGTGCTTATAACTAGTTTAGTTCTGTAGCTATAACTTTTTCAGTCCTCTTCTATTAATTTACACAGAAACAGTTCTGAAGGTTAGGTGAATAGAGGTGGACCTTCTAGTCTCTTGCTGAGCTTGTGAATACCAAGGTAGGTGAGCTATGTATGCCTACTAGTGGTGATTGAGAGTCACATCTGGGTAATACTGGTTTTATGTTTCTCATCTTAGTAAATGGAAGGAACAATCAGTGATGGAATTGCAGTCAATATAACCTATCTTTACTAAGTTTAACAGGAGGTGCAATTCTTAGTGTAAATCACCACGGAAGACAAAAAGTGATCTTTTTGCTTTGATACATAGTACTGGCAGCAGCTTCAGTTTTGTAATCCTTTGGAAATCAGAAAATTATTTATCTCCATTTATCTGCCGTACGAGAGATTTTCCTTTTACTCAGATTTTTCAAGCATTAGGGCTTTATATTATTGTCTTATTTCTAATTACATAGTAAGTCGACACAAGTTGACAGAATTGGGTCATGCTCTTCTGTTGATATTGTATTGCAAAGTTTTTGGCTGACTGTTCTCTGTAGTCAATTTGTATGTGTTCTGTCCCATTGCTGAAAGAGACAAATGTTGTTTTTCACCAAAAATACTTACGCATTCTTTTGGCTATAAAAATGTGTTCTGCAAAGGCTGAATTCCCAGCATAGTGATTTTGAGTCTGCCGTTTTATTCAACTGACACAATTAACAACCTTAAACAGGAAGTACCGATCAATAAATTAGTCAGTTACAGTGCAGACAGTGGTGATGACTTCACTGTTAAACATACAGTGTTCCATTTTTCATACAAGCAAAATGGCCTTTTTGCCAGGAGTTGCCTCTGTATAGCCCATAGACATTTGAAAATTCAACTTTTAATTGGATTATGTGTTTTTGAGAAATGGAGCCTTAAACAGTGAAGTTAAAAAATGAAGTTGTATCCCTATAGTTTGACCTCAGGTCTTGCATTTAATGTTAGTACCAAACACAGTCACATAACTATTCATAATGTTTGTAAACTCTGGATGGTGAAAGAAAATGCAGTTGACTTCATCAGAGCTTGTGAATTCCATCAGGCCAGTAGATATAGATCATGAATTTCATCCTTGATCTTATGGAAGAATAGGTGTAGATCTGTTGGAACTTCTAGGGCTCATGAAGTAAAATTTGTTTTAGAGTACTTCAGTTTTGCACTGGTGTTGCTGGGAGATGACGTGATTATTTGGAAGAAAAGAAGAGGTATTTTTCACAGAATCACCTAGGTTGGAAGAGACCTCCAAGATCACCGAGCCCAACCTCTGACCTAACACTAACAAGTCCTCCACTAAACCATATCCCTAAGCTCTACATCTAAATGTCTTTTAAAGACCTCCAGGGATGGTGACTCAACCACTTCCCTGGGCAGCCCATTCCAATGCCTAACAACCCTTTCGGTAAAGAAGTTCTTCCTAATATCCAACCTAAACCTCCGCTGGTGCAACTTTAGCCCATTCCTCCTCATCCTGTCACCAGGCACGTGGGAGAATAGACCAACCCCCACCTCGCTACAGCCTCCTTTCAGGTACCTGTAGAGTGCAATAAGGTCACCCCTGAGCCTCCTCTTCTCCAGACTGAACAGTCCCAGCTCCCTCAGCCGCTCCTCGTAAGACTTGTTCTCCAGACCCTTCACCAGCTTCGTAGCCCTTCTCTGGACTCACTCGAGCACCTCCATGTCCTTCTTGTAGCGAGGGGCCCAAAACTGAACACAGTACTTGAGGTGTGGCCTCACCAGAGCTGAGTACAGGGGGACTATCACATCCCTAGCCCCACTGGCCACACTTTCTTATGCAAGCCAGAATGCTGTTGGCCTTCTTGGCCACCTGAGTGTTTAGAAATATTGAAATACTTGCTGGAGTTGCTAACTTGATGGAATGTGAGAGCTTAGAACTACATTAATGCTGCTTAGCCTGAAGAGGGGAAACTGCCTACAGACAATACTGAAATCGATGTGGTGAGGCTCTATCACAATTTTCTGGAAGAAATAAGAACACCAAGTTATTTGTACCTTAACAGCTAAGTCACCTTTCTCTGGGTTTTCCATACTAGTCCTTACTTACAATTATTCTGAAGGAATTAAGTTAATGAAAATCTGTTCCTCTTTCTCTTTTTAATTATATAGAAAGATTTGCTTAGATTATGATGATGGGTACATAAATTTGTAGACTGTTTCTATCATGAATATGTACAGTATACGTTTTCATTTTGCCTGCAGTGTTCAGAATTACTGCCCATTACTGGACTGTTCACTGCTTTAGACTTGATTACAGGGCTTCATTTAACTTCACAACTATTGCAAATAATTTTATGTGCATTGAAAGAACTTCAGCCACAAGATTTCACTGAAACAGAACTTATAAGCTATAAAAGGCATATCTCAGTAAATAGAAATAAGTAGTCACAGCTTTCATGGAAACTTCTAATGCAATAGTGTTTTGTAACTTTTGAACGTTGTGGTATTAAGTTGTCAGTGACAGGATATTAAAAAAAAAAAAGCAGTGCGCTGTCTTAAATAAAATGATCTTTTGAAAACAGTTGTTTGCAATAGAAATGTTATAAGGCCCTTAATAAAGGCCTTTCATTCAAGTCATATGCTAATTTGCATGGACCATCTTGCAGTAATATGGCTTAACAGCTGATTAAAATAATATTTAAAACAGAGGATATTTTTTACAATGCACAAACTAACTACTGCATTTATTCTGTCTGTGAAGGATATAGGAGACATTGTTTTTCTGTTCTGGAGTATCTGAATTTGTGACATGCCTAAAATTATTGAAAGGTAAAATCTTTATAAAGCTAAGTATCCTGTTTAGTTATTTTTTTACGGTTAGTCCATTTTACTTGCACTGAGGCTTTTCACTGAGAATTAATATTTCGATTCCAACTACTGCACTTTTTTTATGAGAAGGCATTTGGAAAAATGTGTTGACTTATGCACCAGTCTGACTGCATGGTTGTCTTGGCAAGGGGAGAGTATGAATTCTGCCCTCAGTAAAAAGGAATACACCAAAATTCAAAAATACAGTAAGTTATTCTGAAAAACACAAATATTTTTATTCAGCATTTCAAACGTTGAGAATGTTCATCTTCCAGAAACCTCTGTTAATATTTGCAGGTTTCTACATCTTCAACCTTTCCAGGTTTTATTAACACTAGACCACACTAGACCACACTACACCTGGTAGGAAGAGACCACAACTGTATTTACATTAGAAGAATATTCCATGTAAACCAGAAGGTGGTTGGGTTCTGTAAGCTTTTGGTTTCTGTTTCCTTTTGTTCGCTTCCCTGTAAACTTTACCTTTCCCACTGCTTTGAATAAGCAGAATATAAAGTAATCTGTTAAACAATTGTTTGGTAAATTAAATTGAGTAGACTCTAAGTTTTGCAGTAAGTCTTAGAGAAAATCCCACTTTCAAATTAGTGCTGCCTATAACAACATAAACAATTGTTCTAGTACTTAAATACTATAATTTAGCATGTAGTTATATAAAGAAGTTGTCTTTTTTCATAGGAACGCTAGTTGAGACAGTGGAAGAGAATTTTCAGAATATGCTTGTTTCTGCAGTTGGATGAGAAGTTGTATTTTCTTCACTGTGGTTCCTATCAATTGATACAGCTATGTACATTTCAAATTCAAATAACTGAGCAATTTTGTTGTTTCAGCCAGGGGATTAAGTAGTTACCTCAGGTTAAATGTATATTCTTATTCTCTGCTGGATTGCAGGCTTTACCTGTAATCGTGCCACAGCTATTAAATAATTTTGGTGATTTAACTGGTACCCCTGCAACTCTTTTTCCCAACAGTAGAATTTTTTTTTTACAATAACTTTTTTTTACATGTAATGTGTATGAGTACTGCTCAAACACAGATGTGTGGCTAGCTGTATTTTTAGCAGTTGTCTTAAATACTGTACAGATAGACAGGTGACAGTTGTTCATTCTTCTAGATGCAACTTACCCTAGATTTTGACCATTTCTATGCAAGAAGCATAACACTATTGTCAAGACCATGTACTGGGACTAGAGGAAATAAAATTCAATGCAGACACTTAAGTCCCTCTTTACTTAAGCTATACTTATCATGTTTCTGTTATGGTTCTATAATATTAATTGCCAAAAATACCGTTATGAATTACAGTATACTCCTTGAGGGAATTTGGCTGCATAGCTCTCAGCATGCATGAAGAAGTCAGGACTTCTACTGTAGCGAAGGTCACAGCAGTTAGTTGTGACTGAATGGGTCATACAGTTTGTAGTCATCTTGCTACTTAGGTGAGGAGACAGTGTCTCACAGCAGTGGTTATTTAAGTGCTTTGTGGCAATCAGCTCGACATTAACACAAAGCTGCCAACATAGCATTAACAAAAGCCTTACCTCAATTTCCCGTATCTCTGTTGTGCTGTTTTAATGAGTCAATGAAGATTCATGCTTATATGGACCTAATACATTGGGAGAAAAAAAAAGTGGTGTTCTTGCTATCACGTAATTCTGCTGGTTTTGTTTGTTTTGTTTTATGTTTTTAGGGCTGGTGGACTGGGTCTTAATTTTGTGGGTGCAAATGTTGTTATACTGTTTGATCCGACATGGAACCCAGCAAATGATCTTCAGGCTATTGACAGGTATATTCTCAAAATGCGTAACTTGATCTATGTTGTACTGTTTTGTTTTGGTTGTGTACTCTAATTGTCCAACTATAATTTTCCTAATCGAAGAAATTTTTTACATAGTCTGGCTTATCTGTAAGACAGTAAGAAATGTCTGGTTAAATTATTTTTTTAGCTTTGATGTTCTTGTTTTTAATCCTTATTTTGTATCTTATTTAATATCTTAATCTTGTATTTTATTTTCCATTTTATTTTTGTGGCACTGTTACAGTTTGTTCATAAAAAAATGTCATAGTTATTGTAACTCTTTGTTATCTCTAAAAACAAGTGCTTGGGTAAAGCCAGATGGCATTTTTCCTGTGTTTGTCAGGGCAAAGTACTTTGTCATTGACCCTAGTTCAAGTGATGTTTTGAATTCCAGAATCCTTTAAGGATAACATTTATGTTTTTTTCTACCACACCCTTGTGGAGATTAGTCTTTACCAGCACTCACTTCCATGATAGTATTCCTCTGTGGAATATTTCTAGGAATCTTGGTTTGTCTTTCCAGCCTCTTTGACCACAGGATGTTCCCTAGGAGTTTAGGACAAACATTTGAATAGTGGAAGTAAAGAACATGGGAAGCCTTAAAAATTCAGTAGATATGTGTATTTTCATGAGGAGAAACAAACCTCTTTTTGTTTTCCCATCCAGTTATGTAGTTCTGCTTTCAGGGTCTTTCTGATATCTAAGAGGTGTTTATGTGCACCTGTCCTACAAAAATACATGTATCAGAAATACGTGTTGTTGAAAGGAACCATCTTTAAAAGAGTCTTTGTAAGATCACATTTCTATAAATTGGTTCAGCATCTCATGAACTTTATACATTGAATCTTCTGAATATAATCTGTTAGAAATCTCAGAATTTGCCATTTAGATAGTCTACTGCCTGTTCATTAGTTGTTTTTATGATGTTGTAACTTGCAAAGTGTTTTATAAAGTTAAGAAAGAACAGACTGCCCCAAGTAATCCATGATCTAACTCATGTATAATGCAAATACAAGAATATCTTGTGCAAGAGCAGATGCAGAGGGAGAGGAAAAAGACCCTGAAAAAACATAGTGGAAGTGTTTTTTAGAGAAATGGGAGACAAGCCTTGTGATACAAAGAGATGAAAGTTTTTGCAGCTGGATAGGCCTGAGAAGAAATGTGGAAAACTAAGGATAAATGAAAAGGGAATTAGATACTGAGAGAATTTGGAAAAATTGGAAAGTAACTCATAAATGATTTAGAGTATTCCATTTTGTTGGAATTGTGATTTTTGTTTCACTGCCCAACAAGCTTGCTTTATTCTTTTAATGATTTAAAAAAACGTTTTTTAATAAGTCACTTTCTTTGCAGAGCTTACAGGATTGGTCAATGCAAGGATGTTAAAGTGTTTAGACTGATATCCTTGGGAACCGTGGAGGAGATGATGTACTTACGTCAAGTTTATAAGCAGGTGAAGTTCACAAAGTATTTTAAATCAAGAGAGTTTTATAGGTGTTTCGGTTTTCATTTAGTTGTCTGACCTAGCCATGTGTCTGATGCAAATAAAATTGAAATCTAATGTACAGAAACTCAACTTACATATGTATCCTAAAGTGTACTTTTGTAAATACCATGCATAATTCAAGAACGATGTAAACTGTGCCTTTGGTTGAAGTTAAACTGTAATTTGGTTGTATAGTTACTGGTCTACATCATTTAAGAGACATGTTGTCTAGGAAAATGCCTGTTCAATGCTAGAACTAGAAGTGAGTAGAGCTCAAATACTACCAACAGCTTAGAGACAGGTACAAAAAGTATTACATCTCTGGTATCCATAAAACCATAGTTTTGACATTCTTTTTCAAAAGTCAAATACACCGATTTATTCCAAGGACTGCAAATTTTTCAATATTTGTATGAAACTAAATCTCCATGACTTCAAGAATTCTTGAATTCTACCTGAGAAACTATTTAGTTGTATGTCTTTGTTCCATGTGGAAGGCTTTTTAGTCTCTTCTGTTTAAGCTACTTTGGAAGAGTACATAATAATTAAAATATTCAGAGATCAATAGAATTAATCTTGTGGCTGTAATTAGTGTTTACTAAGTAGGTATACAATGCCAAAGGCTGTGTAAAAAATAAGTAGTCAAGATACAGAGGGGTGTTAGTAGTTCTTGCAGTAGGTATCTGATACTAGAGATAACAATGAAGTAAAAGATTTGAAATATGTGTATTTATTTATTCAGTAAAACCAAGCAGGTTCATACTATACCACAGTCTATTATATCACCATCTGCCAGGGAAATTAAAGCAAAATATCCTCCCTTAGGAATTTCTGCCTTCTCTAACTAAAGCTGTGTATATAACGTAGATGCCAGGAAATTCTGACATGTTGTTGGAGCAAACACTTCTGAAATCTCTTGTGTTGTTCTGTTTTAGCAACTACACTGTGTGGTGGTTGGAAGTGAAAATGCCAAGCGGTATTTCGAGGCAGTGCAAGGATCAAAAGAACATCAGGGAGAGCTTTTTGGGATCCATAACCTTTTCAAACTTAGGACTCATGGGTCTTGTCTTACTAAAGAAATCCTGGAGGTGTGAAGTCTTTCCCTTTCATTTTTGGTTATTATTTTTTTATTTTTCCTTTCTCATGAGATATTTTGTCATAATTTTGAATGGAAGCACTTTAAAAAACAGAATTGTGAAACTTAACCATGTGTCTTGGTAGTACCGTAAATGAAATAGGACTGCTAATTTCTCAGCAAAATATAAGCTAGAAAAACTTCCTTAAATCAAAAAAGGGGGGAAAATTGGATTTTAATTTGCAAAAATTTGCTAATATATATCTCTTCTTAATAAACATGCAGTTAACTTAATTTTGTGATACTTTTGCATGCTTTCAACTTCATGCACAGTTAAGTTTTATGCATCAGTAGCTCACAGTGACATTTTAAGCTACAATTCCTTTTGTGAAATATTTTGATGATCATAGTAGTCTTTGTATTGTACATGTGGAGATGGCAAAAACTGTTTAATAAAATTTGCTTAAGGCCGTTTTTTTCTCAGTGTTACAGGATGGAGTTGTACAACTGAGTTTTCATATTGTGTAGGCTGTTGTCCCAGTTCCGAAACTTATAGTGCAAATTGTTTTTAAGTATATGCAGTACATGTTATTTTTCTACTGTGCATGTTCGTTGCAACTACTTTGCATCTTAGAATTTTGTTCTAGGCTTCTTTCTATCCTTTCCTTTATGTTGTCATTTTGCCTAAATGCAGGCTGGGGAGAAGCTGAGATATTTGTAATGTGCTATAGCAGTATAAGTGTACCATAGCCAAAAGAGTAACACGAAGATACAAATACATGTACTTTGGGGATATTTAGCTCAAAACTTCTCCAAAATAAATGTAAATTTAAATACGGCATGTAATATGAACATGGTAGCAAGTATTCTGCTGTGCGGGGGGGAAAGGGTGTAAAAAATGTTGAAACTGTGTAAGATACAATATATGCAATAGGTCAGTTTTCCTGTGGGTTGTGTGCTTCTGCAGGTTATGGGTTGGACCAAAAGAGAAGTAAGTTTATTGCTAAAATGCAGGTCTTAGTCTGGGGTTTGCTTATTATGCTTTTGATGCTTATACCTCTATAGTAAGGGGAAAAAAATGTATTGCTAGGTTTGCCTTTGTTAATCTGTTAATACAATTTTTATTCTATATATATTCTATATATATTTTTGATTGTTTTAGAGGGAAGGGCGAGTAGAAGCGGGAGTTATGACAGCAACTACTTGGCTAAAGGAAGAGTCCCCTCCACACAGCTCAGAAAAGGTGAGTTATATCTGTGGGATACAGGGCAGAGTGTGAAAGTCTCTCTAATTCCTGACACTCCAGGAGCAAATGTTGTCAGTATGTTAGGCTGGTAATGCTTTTACATGCGATTGCACTTGCTGTCTTTCATTGGCTGCTTGCCTTTTGTTGTACATACTGTAAATCATTAGATAATGTTCTACTGTCTGGATTCACTATAGAATATTTTGAACATCTGGTGTTACAGTATTCTATGACCTTTACAATACTTAGGTATGGTCAGGCTCAGTGAAGGTTTTACTAACATATTGTTACTATACAGCAACATTCTTTACTGATGGATTGCTCTGTACTGTCTTAAGAGCGATAGCCTTATGCTATGATAAGACCTGATGTAACAACCAGTCATTTAAGAATCTGGCACCTACTGCTCTTTGGAAGATTTTGGTTAGGTAATTGTGGAAAGGAATATACTTGTTTTAGAGGATTGAGAACTTGTTTCAGGCTTTTTGGCCCTCTGTGGAAGACATGGGCTATTTAGTTGATGGAGTAAAACAGTGATTACCACTGCATCAGTGGTTTGTTCAGTCATGGCTTTTTAATTTAAATAATGAATCTAAAGGCTTACTTAAGAAAAGGTTTTCTGTAAAGGATAGGCTTAAATGGAAACATTTTAATTATTATTTTTTTTTGACTGAACACTGTATTGATTTGGGAAATAAGCAATGGAGTCTACAATATGGCCTCTACGGGTGAAAATATCATATCACAGTGAATTATACTGAAAATTAGCCACTGTTTATTATGTTTTGGAAGGGAGGTTCTGCAGGTAATTATCAATACTAATTTAAATCAGTGTGACCTTTAAATCGCATGACCTCAATTTGGACTTGGTGACAAACAGTAACTTTTTGGGGTTATATTAAATAATCTTACATGCAGAACTGTATCAAGATTAATATAATTAATATATTAATATAATTAATAATATTATTAATTATATTAATATAATTAAGCTGAACTTTTAAAACTTTTCTACATGGAAAAAAGTTGGGTATTTACCCTCTGACTTCCCATTTACATATTGTCATGGCTCTTCTGTCAGTAATATACAATTTTGTAGCTGTATTCTGGACTCCTATAGACTTTAAGTGTTTTAAGGTTGCCTGGAGGTAATTTTTGTTGGATTGCAGTAGGCTTCAACTAATTTTAGAGCAGAATCTTAAGTACTTAAAGCTCCTTTAAACTGTTAGCTGCCATATACAAAGAGGTTGACCATAGAGCAATGAGATTTTTTATGAATACTGTTCTTAAAATGGCTTTTTTATGGCTTCAATCATGAAGTCGCTTTTCAAACTACCTTTGAAAGATGAAAAGTTGAACAAGATTAGTGTAAACTGAAAAAATATGGGTGTGAATTAGGAAAATGAGTGTTGATTTAGACAACATATGCTGCCCACTGCTGAGATGCATAATAATTTTTTAGTGTTATTTTCATTATTGTTCTGCTAAAGACTTTGTTCTGCCTCACTTCGTTTGCAGTATCTAACTGCTATAATTTATTTTTCTTTTTTTTAGTATGAACGACCAGACTTTGGAGGAGATGGAGATCCCCCAAGCTCTAAGGCACAGTTAGAGAGAGAAGAAATAGATTTTCATGATGATTTTAGTGATGATGATATACTGGAAATTTCCATGAAGAGAAGTGACAGAAAGAAGCATTGCAGTGCAAATAATGTAACGGTAACAAAGGGACAGCTTTCCTTAATGCAGTGTGGTTTTTCTAAATTGTTGCAGAGAGAAATTGAATCTACCCAAAAAAATGATAATGACAACTCTTACCATTTAAGTTCTGGTGGTCAGACTACAAGAACAAATGTAAATAGCAAATGTACTGGTGTTCAGAAACGTCAAAGCCATGTGCATGTTTTAGAGCACAGCAAAGCTGGTCAGTCACCAAATGGAACTGACAAACAACAAATGTGTAGTGCAGATTGGCTTGTCTTATCAAACTCTGAGGAGGAAGAGGACAGAGAAGATGAGGATCAGTGCATTTCAAATCAAAATGATGTAGTCATGGAAACCGAAAGCAGTTCTGAAGAGAATGATATCATTTTTCCAACCCAAGTTCCAGCATGCCACCACACAGTGCTTACTAAAAGAGCTGAAATACATAGATCAACATCTGAAAATTCTGTAGAGTCAGCAAAAGAAAAAGATAGGTTTGCATTTAAGAGAGATGGTAGGCAACTTGGATTCTGTAGTACTGGGTCAAATTTCAGCAAAATCACGTCTTCTGAAGATGTTAAGAAAAGTGCAAGAGATTTGAAAGGTGCAAGTGACGTGAGTGATGAGTCTGATGATATTGAAATTCCCTGTAATTCTGAATTGGGAAAGTTGAGAACTTTCAGCTTTTCAAGACGGAAACAAAGGCATGTCCATAGCAATGAACTAGGTAACTTCTCCAAATCTTGTCTGCAAGTGAAGCCCAGTAGAAAAGAAAAGGAAAGTGAATCTCAGAATATAGATGAATTTTCATCCTCTGAAGATAACTTAACAGATGAGAAGGTTCATGCCAGAAAGCAAAGCTTTAAGTGTAAAAGCCAGAGACGGACAGTTCGGTTTGGGTCCAAAATCCTCCATCCTATTCAAGATAGAATGTGCTCTGTTGCAGAAAAGAAGTCCAGCAGTTATGCTGGGCGTAAAACTTATGCACATAAAGAAGAATTTGACCATCAGGATCACAAAGTGGAATCAATGGACAAATATTTAGGTAACTAGTCATTTAATTACCTTGCTTTTCTTTAATCTAGAGTAGTAACATGTTTAATTTATCGCTGTTGGAAGGTTTTAAGTTTTTATTTGTTATCTTGTTACAATGTACTAAGTTATCTAGTAATGTCTTTCTGTTACTCCTTATACCTGCTAGCCTTACTTTCCGGTCTTTTGGGGAAATGGGCTGCTCTGCAGTATTTCTTGAACATTTACTGTCCATTGAAAAATGCTAGGATTAAAGATTTACTAAGAATTCCCAAATTGAACTATTTAAACAGTAAAACCTTGAAAGTCTTGACAGGGATGGTAATTTTTCCTCGTGTGCCTTAGTTTTTGTGACATGTGACATGAGAGTTTGAAATACCATGCAGAAGATTAGGTTCTGTTAGTGACTGTACTTTGAACATTAGTATTGCAGCCATTAAATCATGGACACTTTGAAATTTCTCCTTTCTCAATCTGAAAAAGTCCCACACTGAAATGGCAGCAGCATTAAACTGGATAAATCTAATGATTGTTGTTAATTTCATAGAGCTGGGAAACCTAGGGCTGAGTGACATAATAACAAAAGTTACAACTTTGAAGTAGAACTTTTTTTAAGATACGATATTCTTCTTAAGGGTAACTGTGTACCTTGAGAGTTTTGGAATAACCAAAACCTTGGATATCTTTCTCCTAATATTTCAGATGGTGTTCAGGAAGTGGCTTATATACATTCGAATCAGAATGTGGTTGGATCCAGCAAGGCTGAGAATCACTTGAGCCGGTGGGCAGTGCGAGATGTATTTGAGTTGAAGCAGTTTTCCCAGCTCCCTGCTAATGTAGCAGTCTGTAGTGCCAAGGTAAAGAGAAATGTTTGGGAAATGTTGGTTTTAGTCTATTTTTATCCTCATTTTTCATCTTAAAAGGCTCTAACAAACTTGGTGGGTTTTTTGTTAATGGCCACCATGAGTGATCAAAGTCACTGAGGTTGGGAGGAGGAGGAGGAGGTTCAAATGGTGGTCTAATAAATTACCTTTGTTTTTTTTTCATATTGGTGAGCTCTGAAAGAGTTAGGAATTGAGCAACAGAACACCCCTCTGCGTGATTTTTCTCTGAGAGGAACAGTAGGAGTAAAGATTAGGTGTTTGAAATCAAATTCTGTGCCATGTTGCTCTCATTTGAGGCTTGAAAAATCTTCAGTTTGACCTGGATTCAGTTAACAAAAATCCAGTTTCCACAGCACATGATAGAATCTCTGTGGCATGGAACGTCAAACATTAATCAGTTTGAAGATTTTTTTTGAGGGTGGAAACATACAGTTGCTATATAATGGGTTAAATTAATGGTCATTTAGAGTCTGCGCTTAATGTTTGAAACATAAAACTAGAGTTTACTGGGAGAGCTTCTTTGCAGCAACAGATACGTTTTATGCTTTTTGTTGGTCATGCGTCTTTTTTAATTACATTTGGAAAACATACAATCTGGAATAAATTCAGGTACAGTTTGTGTATTTTTATTCTTATTACATAGTGGTTTTAATCTACTCTGATTATCTGGACACTTTGATGTTGTTTGCATTGTAATAAACATTTGCATTTTTGTAGACTGATTCTTAAGATAAACCACAAGCATATAATAAGTAATTGGTGAATAAGCAGTTTAGTCCTTACAAACATATTAGCAATCACTGTAGGAATTGTAGATACAAGATTTTGTCATTCTAGGATGTTGAACATCCACAGTGGCTAAAAGAGTTTCTTCCAGTGTTGTTGATGTACTGTAACTAATAGAGCCATTAGCAGGGATGCCAAAGAATTTTTACACTGGGAAGATCAAACCAGGCCAACTGTTGTAAAGTGAGGCCTTTCAATTCCAATACATTTGCATTAGAATGTCCCTTCTTAACAGAAAAGTAGGTCAAAAATACTCAGGAATACTCATGAATAGATGCTTTCTTAATGGGGGTTGCTGGTAACATTAATAAAATTCAATATAAATACAATAAAATGTTGAAGGGACAACTTTGAGCGAATGCGTGTTGATCGACCTCTCTCAACATTTATTTTGTGAGAGTTCAGTTATATTGTTTGTGTAATTTACCTTTTATTACCTAGAGCTTGTGTGACTACAAATATTATAAATTAATTTCTCATTTAACTTGTCAGTCAGTTTAAGTTGTCTATTCTTTTGACTCAGAAGCGATGGTAGTATCAAATCTCTTGGAGATTGAATGAGGCAGGAAGACATCGGTAATTATGGAGAAGGCTGCCTCTTGATTTCACTTCCTGTTCTTGCTTTGACACAGAAGCATTAATCTAGAAATAATCCCTCTATGGCTCCCTATTCTTAAACACAGAGCTTGGAATTTCTTGTTCTATGCTTTAAAAAAAAAAAAAAAAAAAAAAAAAAAAAAAGCTGCCAAAGCCTCATAAAACCGTCTGAAAAGAGTATCTACTTAGAATGCAACTGTTACTATGTTTATTTATTCATTATTTTAGTTTCAAAATGTTTTCTATGAAAAACATGATCATTTTTGCTCTTCTGGTCATCAGACCATTTTTCAATTAATTTGCATTAGTTGAAGTTTGGTTTCATTGCCAGAGCAACTAATTTATTGTAATTAAAGGGCTGATTTCAAGTGGAGCTTACACAAAAAGATTTCAACAGATTAAAATAGTATCACATCTAATATTAAAAATACAGCTAACAGTTTAAGTTTCCATCACAATTTTAGAGAAATAGTGATAGTCTTAAATCGTGGAATCTTAACTGTAACCTGATAGTTCCTGAAAGAAAAACAAATTTCTTGATAACTGAAATTTCTCATCGATTTTGCTTTCTAGAATCGTTATTCTAA
>NC_048926.1:45003892-45025596 GCF_011077185.1 Oxyura jamaicensis
TAGCTGTTTCTGTTCACTTTGAATTACCACTTTTTTTTTAATAGTTTTTTTTATAGTTATTTTATATTGAAGCTTTATTTGATAGCATCATGAAGACCTATGAATGATGTCCTTTTTTAAGCATATTTAATCATATTTTCCGATTTTCTATGTAAGACTGATCAAAAATTGATGTTTTCAATTCATAAGTCTCTTTTGGATAATCATAAAATATTTTTTGTGCTGTTCAGTTTATCTATGCCAACTCTGTCTTCCTGCTTTGATCTGCAATCTGTCTATAATAAGGTGTTTCTGCCTTTAAATTTTTATATTTTTTTTAAGAAAAGACTCTTTGGGAAAGGAATGCAAGAATACTGAAAACTTACAGAGCATTCCATTGAAGTGGATGTGTTTTCTGTTTGGAAATACTGTTTTTCCTGCAGATCTCAAAGACTGACTGAAGCATTTTTCTTTCTACGTATGTATGAGTCTAGAACAACAGGAGTAGAAAGCAACAACATAATAAGCATTAAGTAATAAGCAAGAATAATAAGTAATAAGCAACAAAGACAGCCTCATGAGAATATTGACACTTTGTTGAATTGATCTCGTTTCCTAACCGCAGTGGATAAACTAGGTTTAGTAGTCCTTTATTGATGAAGTATGAAGATTAATGTCGGCATGTAAGTTGCCTACAGGTTACGATACAGGTGAGGATGCTTTCTTCGAAGTGTGAAAAGTTCCATGGGAAGAAGGTCCTTCCTTGGGAGTCAAGGTAGAAGGGCTGGGGGAAAGGAAGCTTTCGTTTGTCAGAGAGCTTTACAGGAATTTAGGAGATCTTACTTAAGAACATGAATAACTAATAAATAAAGAAGCTTGGATTTCAATTGATTATAAAAAAGTGTAAGATTTGAACTTAAGGATAGGAAAAGGTGTCTTGATGATAGTTTCTTTCCTTAATTTGACTTCAGAAAGTCTGTGAGATCTGGGCAGTGGGTACTAAAGTATTTTTTTTGAAGTACAGGTTTCAATTGAGCATGTTTTCTATCCAGCAATGCACAGTCTGTCCTTAATGTTACTTGTGCTATGATTCATGTATCGTCTGCCTTTTCTCTGATTTAATGAAACATAGTATGTTAACCTCCTATTGGTCTACACCTCTAAAGGCATAGGGAAACAAAATCTTAGTTCTTTTTCACAAGAAACAGCTCTTGCTATTCTTACCATTTCTTACCTTCTCGTTCGCTTTGTGCTCCACGTTCCAGAACTGGGCTGATACACACCTTTAAGTCTGTTGCAGAGCTTTTGACTCTTCTTTCTGCAGAGGTATTAGGGAGCACACTCATACTCTCAATTCTTGTTTGTTTTCAAATGAATTGTACAAACTGACTAGTTTAGCTAGAATGTCCACTCTTACACGATATTCTTGTTTAGTGTGGATGTCCACAGATCCTATGTGATAGCTGAAAATTCAGTTGGGCTGGGTAACAGCAATTAGAATATGAAGTGTGCCACCATGAAATAAGAGTAAAACACGTGAGAGCTCTCACAAATTCTCACCTGTGAAAAATCAGATAAAATCTAAAAGTAATAAAAGTAACAAGGTGAAATATGCATTAGGTAGACAAACTAGAGAGTAAACCCCATCTTTGATGAATACTACTAGACAAAAATGAGTCCTGGCCAGTATTCGAATTAAAGATAACTATTTGAAGATCGTTTGTATATGACAATGGAAGAAGTGAGCAAATGTGGCAGTCTTTATCACATGCTGTTGAAGAAACTAAAAGATTCTGTATTTTGGGGAATACCTGCTCTTTGATGAGGTCATCAGCATGCATAAAAATGGAAGAAGATTCTGTAGCTGTAGGTAAGATGAAGAAGTGATGTTTTCAGTGAAGAAAGAAGCTGTTGTCATCTGATGGAAGGAGCTATCGTAGACATCTGTATCGGTGTAGATCTGCTTTAACTTTAGTTTTCAAATATAATAAGGAAGGTACTTAAAAGATTAGAAATTTTAATTTATTTACCTTAGATAGACATGGTATTTATACATTTAGATATCCGTTAAAGGCAGAAAACTAGGATTATGGTAACAATATTTTAGCCTCCTAACAATGGTTTCTGAATCCTACATGTTACCTAGTGTCTGAAAATTGTCCAAATTCTGCCCGTTGACCACAGCCGGCAGTGTCAGATCAATGTAGATTTTAGATTTGGAGAAGAGAGGACGGTAGAGCAGAACATACTGTTACATGATAATCTCTCCCAAAGAGCTGATGTTTCTGATAGCGCTCTTTATGTGAAAGGCATTGAAGTGTCAATAATAAGAGGTGTTTAAGTTTCTTGTTCCATGCAGAAATGTGGCAAACAGCTGTTCTGAACAAATTTTGGAGATGCAGATTATATCTCAAGTAATTTCCACTAAGTCCATACTCTGCAGGTTCTGGGATATGGAATGTATTTTTAGAACTAAGTGTTTCAGAGACCAGTCAAGTGTCTCTCTCAGATTGCAGTTTGCAGTCTTTCATAGCAAGTCATAAATGTAAAGACAGAAATTATGGTCAGCTGTCTGATACCATGATGCAGAGAGTATCACACCAGACTTCAGTGTTTTGAACTCCTGAGTGGAAAATGCATGTTATTTAGTGTGACAGATATCTACCACAGTAAAAATTACTGAGAACTGTTCTTTGCAGCTTCATTACTCATGCAAGCACAGAAGAGACTTCATCTGCTGTTTCACAGTAGATTATTTCTTAGGAGGGTTTTCTGGTCTTTCATACAGAAGTATGAAGGAATAAGAGTGTTTAAAAAAAAAAAAGAAAAAAAACTAGAGTAGCAATCTTGTTTTGCCTGCATTTTCTTTGTTGTTTTTAGTCTGCTCTAATGCCTTTGAGTCATCTTTGTTCTGCATTTTATTTTCAATTCAAATCTTCTGTTTATACATCTGTGCAAATAGACTTGGTTAGAAATTCTCTTTTCATCAAATGAGTGAAAAATTGTGTCTATTACTTCATCACTATCTATTAAAAAAATATTTATTTGGGTTTTCAGCTATCTTGTGTAACTGCAGAAAAAATGATATTGAAAACAAAAACTTCTAAAATCAAAAAATGTGAAGGAAATGTGTAGACCAGACATGGTGGCCTTCTAAAGCCAGAGTGTAATTTCCAGATTAGATGTACTGTTATTTCAGCCTTTCAGGAAACAAAGAAGTCTTGAGATTAATTCATGTCATACTTTGTTCAAAATTCTTCTGGCATTTTGAATTTTAGGTAAAAATGGAAATGTTAACATTTTCTCTAAAATCTTAAACTTCTAAATTTTTTTTTTATTATTATTATTATTTTCAAAGCAACCTGCAATGTAGGAGCTTGTTACTTACTTTGTTCTTTTTGGGTAACTTGCACTGTTTTTTGTGAAGCTTTTTCTTAGGTACAATAAGGAATAGAAGCCTCCCAGAGTCAAGATTAAATATCTTCTAATGTTTCTAGTCTATTCTGAATTAAATGACTGCATTCCTTAATTAATTCCCTAATTAATTGGCAAAAACAACCCGTGTGAAATATTTTACACAAGTACAGAAGTCTGAAGTAGGCTTTCTTTACTTGTAAAGCTGAACTTGTGAAGTATTTCTTCAATAGGAATCCTGGGAAGGGGGGGTGGGGGGGGTGGGGGTGTTGAGGCATGGGGAAGACTTTACAGGAGGCAGTGATGTGTCATAAAAAAGTCAAAAATAGGAACAAGGCATACTAAATAAATTGAAAAAAATGATGATGTCCCACATTAGAGCTAACTTGCCCTTTTTAATATGTGGAAAAGTATTAGTCACATAGAACTTCAACCGTACCTGTTGAATATGTGGAGTCTTTTTTTTTTTCAGCCAACTGTATGTTTTCAACTTAAGTTTACTTAGTTTTACTGAAAAGAAATGTACAAAGACAGCCATTCAATTGAGGATTAATCACTATGGCAACAGAAATGTGGTGCCTGGAAAGGGGGAGGATGTATTCTCCCCTCTGCTTCCTGCCAGCTGTCATATTCAACCTCTGTGGCATGAATTCAGGCCAAAATATAGACTGTGACCAGCTCTAAGAAACTATATCTGTATTTTTATAAATTGGTACAAGAATCACACTATAAAAGAAGACTTAATCCTCTGAATTGGATGACAGACATTTGGCAGTCTTGCCAGTGTTGGACAGAGAAATAACGGGATGCTTTGTAGTAAAACCTGGATTAATGGTAAACCCCTCTTTATGTTATTGCAGTGTGGTGTAAATGAGAGAACTAAGCATGCTGTCAGCCTGAGAAAAAACGTGCCCTTTGTATTTCCAATGCAGATTTAAGTGCTGTTGAGAATACTGTAAATAAAAAAGTTGTGTTATTAAGAACTTCTCTTTATTGTACTTGTATTGCATTGACATTTTGTAGATTATTTAAACAAAGACTTTCTATCAGTTATAGTAACTCTGATTGCAGTGTGTTTGCACAGCTTTCAGGTTCAACAAGTTTAGATAGTTGTTTACAATGAGTAGGCTTTTGGGAGATAACATTCCATTATGCTGGTTCTTCTGGGATGGGGAATGCCATTCAGCTTTAAAGTAATTGTTCCCAAATGATTGGCCTGTAATGCTGCTTTATTGAGATTACTGTTTCAGTTTACAATTGAATTAACTATTTGAGTATGGTTTAGGTATTTTTAAATTTGGTGAGCATGTAGGTGACATTCTGTGATGCAAGTAGTAGCATTTTCTTCACGGTGTACATACCTGGCTTTCTGTTTTACTGCTGTTTGATGGAGGGGTGGGAGTGCAAAAGAAGGTAAATGAAAATCCACAGACTTCTGCTTGAATAAAGTCAACCGTAGCTTTGAATTTTGACATAGACTGATTATCTCCTCTCATCCAAACAGTAACAATATATGTTGATTTATGGCATTGTGTTCGTTGTGAAAGGGTAATACGGTTTATAGGGATTTCTTATTTTTAAAAAAGTCAACAAATTAAAAGAAACTGCTCCCAATGAGAAAATTTGCTGGTACTGTATTGGAGAAGAAACGGTGGAACTCAGAAGTAAATGCAAAACAGAAAGAAAGCAATCTGTCCTCATTTGACTTAGTAGTCTGTTTTCCACTGCCAAGCAAAATACTAGAGTCTGTGTAGTCTTTAGTCTCTGTTTGGATGAGAGAAAAAAAAAAATGAGATGACAAATGGGAAAATAACTACATACTATATAAATTTTCTTAACATTCTGATAAATTTTCTTTTATCAGCAGGTGTAGCTAAATATTGGTCTTTTCATGCTCTAGTAAATATAAAAGTGCAAGTCCTGCTTTGTGTATTGGCTGAATATTTTGGAGGAGTAATTGGAACACTGGATAAGTCTAATTTTTTTTGTAGCTTAGATGGTATTGGTCTGCTATGGTCTGCTTAGATGGTTATTGGTCTGCTATGATATTATCAAGTATTAGGTGTCATAGAATTCATTTTAATTCAGAAATAGTATAAATGCATTTGTTCATGAGTATTTTAAAATTCCAGAGTAAGTTAACTTCATTTTCTAGATAGTTGAGCTACTCAACATTAGCCATACAATTACTTCTAATTCTCATTCTATAATCCTATTCTGCTAGAACAATAGACCAATTCAATCTGGGTGAGACTACCTTGCATTTAGGAAAGTTAAATTCAGAAGGAAAATTAATGTATGCATCAGAAATTGATTTAAAATACAATAAGATTCAGGCATATTTCAAACTGGGATGTGTAAGTCACTGTAAATGCTTTGAAGTACGTAATTTGTTCGGTATTATGTCATCTGTAAGTAGAAAAGCAATTCTGCTTTCTTTTAAAGATCAGGTGGAAGCATTCAGATTATTCAATGAAGATAGCTTTTCTATGATCCTGAGTGGAGGGACCTTAATTTTAGATAAACTACGTGAAATTTTCAGAGGACACTATTATACTCTGTTTTCCTTGGCATGTAAAATGATTTAGGAAGAAATTCTTGTTGGACATAAGTATTTATAGAAGAGAGAAAACAGGTAACAAACATTTTAGTCTGTCTATATATATGGTATGTCCTGACAAGTATGTAAAATGTAGACAAAGTAAAAACTACCTAAGAATAGCATTTATTCAAGAACACAATATAGAAAAGTCATACTTTTGGATATGTATTATCCAACAGGCTTCTGGGGAGTGGGGGCGGGGGGGGGGGCAAAAAAAGGAAAACTAATGGGGAAAAAAAGATTAACTGAAATAATACAGAATTGTAATTTGGGTAGATAAAGTCACTGAAATACAATGAGTATCACTTGGTCAAAATAATAACAATTGCCCAATATCCACTGCAATGTGTAATATACCTGAGAAACCATCTGTTTTGTTGGGTTTCTAGGATAGTGGGAAAATGCAAGGTAAAATACGGCAAACAGTTCTATTATTTGCTTGCATGCTGCGTTTTAATAGGATAGTTGTCCTGAACTCAGAGTTTTCATGCTTTTTTTCTGAATGAGGTAACAAGCTATTTGAGAAGGCCATTCTTGTTCACTTCAGAAACTAAAACAAACAACAAAACTCTTCAGGGGATGGTATCCTGGATATCTGGCAGCAGTGGTTTCATGTGTAGAGAAAAGCTAGTAACACTGCTTCAGATGTGAGTAGGGAAGTCAGAGATAGGAATTGCTGCTGGAAAGCAGTATCTGGCACGGTACCTACCATAATGATTCTTCAGTTAAGCAATAGAAGAGCGGAAGATACTCAGATGTCGTGCAACTACAGCTGAGGAGTAATTGTGCCAACATGTTTTCATCTTCAGGCTTCTGTAGGAACTTCGTTATCCTCAGTCTGGTTACTCATGAAAATGCTCTAGGCAAGAAGAGACAGCCTAAAAAAAAAGTATCATCCCTGCACCTGTGTCTTTTTCTGTACTCATCTCACTCCTAGACTCTGCTCATCTGCTCTATCACATGTTTTCATCTCGCTGTACTTAAAAAGATGAACATTGTTTCTCTGTTGCTGTGCTTGAAGGGGCTACAGAGAAAAAGGGGGAAGTCACAGGCCTAGGATGGTGGGTCACAGGTGAGGATGCTCATGCATTTGCATACATTGACAGAGAGCACAGACACCTCTCTGTGCTTGTAGCAGGAAGGACATAGGCAGAAGGTTTTATACCATCAAAAATAGACAAATTGGCTTGGGTATGTGTATGCTGTTTTAAAAACTCCTGTAACTGTGTGGTGGGAGGCGCACGGAGCAATCAGATCCAAGAGCTGTTGGAATCTCTAAGCAGAAGTGACGGCTGCGCTGCAGCACAAGCATTTTTGCTTGATTCTCAGCTGCATGTCCTTGAAGTGCATGAGTCTTTTAAGTGTGCACTGATGTGGGACTTCAAAGGTGCCAGTGCTGGACTCCTGGTTACAGCTCATATATAATATGTAACTCAAAGAAATTGAAACTCATTATTAGTATCCAGAAGCTGAGGTATAGTTTTATGAGTAAGATGCATACCTAACAAATGAAGAAGGAATAGAGGAAAATACCTTCTGTGGCAGAAAGATAGGAAGGGTATATATATCGTGTTTAAGTTGAAAATCACAGTTTAAATGGAATATGAAAGGTGAAGATGAATGGTTTCTATGGCATTTTTTCGTAAGTGGTAAGAGTCCCGTGGTTTTCTGAATACTTCTAAAACTGTTTTTTGCAATGTTACGTAATGATCACTCTTCTTTCCAATTGCTTTATGTGAAAAGGCTCATTAGAGTTAATGCAATAAATGAAGATGGGACAGGATAAGAAAATAAGTATAAAACAGGAAGAAATGACTGCTCATGTACATGTTACTTTCCATCATTGACGATAACACTTCAGAATTTCATTTTACTGTTCTTCTTTTACATTCCTCCCCCTCCCCCCCATTTCCTGCAGTGTAACCTTTTCTCATGTAATTTTTTTGAATCCAAAGTGTTGCTTCTGCTAATTAACTTGTATCTATAGCTCTTTGGGTGTCTTATATACATGCCTGTGTTTGAAGATAAATTTTCTATTTCTCCTAAACTTTGTGCTGAGATTTTCTTGGCAAAGAGGAATGGCATAAGTATGAAGACACTAGTAAAAATACCACATTCAGTAATTCAATAATACATTAGTACTTTTTGATAGAACGAATTTAGGTGCTACTTGTTTCCCATGCCAATGTGCAATGGTTTGAGAAAGGAGAAAATGTGAAGAATGCAGTAACATATAAAGGTGTGTTACAGGTAATTCAGTATATGTGCACTTAATTTATCAGATGATCGCTAAGTATGTGGTAAAGTTTAAAGGGAAACTTCCACTTCGAGCAGTGGAAATTTCTATGTGTACTTTAATATAGTTAAGTATTTAATAAAGACTGCTTTTGTAATTGCTGTCAATCCTTTTTTAAAAAAAAATCTTCTAAAATACATTTGGGATACCCTAATTATTGCTTTAGCTTTACATCATATATTTCAGAAGGCTAATTAGAAGATGTGCACTGCAGTACACACAAAAAAAAAAAACACAGTAACGTGTTTGATGGCATAATGTTTGGCAAGAATTCTTTTTCATCAGCATGTTCTTTTGAGAAGTTCAGCAACACTTCTGGTTATCTAAGTAAATTAATTATTATACAATACTATAAGTTAAGCAAAGGTAAAGTGTACTTCCAATGCACAGAATCCTTGGGGTGAAGGATTTTTCTTTCCTGTATTATGACCTTCTTCAGGTCATAAATTTTTGAATGGGAGACCCTTTGTATGAATGCATTGTTGAATGTGCTAGTGTCAGTAATGTAAGAACAACAGTCAGAAGTTCCTATCTGAATGAGATTCAATTGATTTTTCTTACTTTGCAAGATTGCCTGAGGCATATGACATATGTGATAATTCAGATTCACAAGACCAGGTTTCTAAAGTCAAAGTGGAATTGGATGTAGCAACAGATAATGGGAGGCACACATGATGGTGTGATGGTAGAGAAAGGACTTGAGGAAAAGAAAATAGCTGTCAAAAGGAATATTTAATCATAAAATAGATTTGAGTCATTAAGTTAGAAGGCAGGTATTTAAAGGGAATCCAAAAAAATCATTTTCGGGAGGGAGGAAACAGTAGAATTAATTAGTAACAGATGACATTAGATTCAAAAGAAAGCTAAGAAATACAGTGCTGGAGTGTTGATGGAAGTTTTCACTTTTTTAATGGCAATGCAAGTAAAAGAATATTTTCATCTATACATTTGGAAATGCTGTCAGTAGCTTTAACATCAGCCATGTGTCATTCAGAGTAACAAACTTCAGATTGCACCTATAGACAGCGCTGACCCATCTTGAGAAAAACCACTGAAACAAGTGTTTTAGTTTTACTGACAAAATGCTTAGGCACAAAATGCTTAGCCTTATCATGCTATACATATATGTATATGAATATGAGTTTGGGGCTGGATTTAAGTTGGCAAACTCTCAGAAACATTCTGAAGTTCAAGAGAGCCAGTTGCGTTTCAGCCTCACTGGGTGCCATGTAACTAATTGGCCTTGTTCCAGAGAGCTGTGATAAGATTTTCAAGAGTAACTCGCAGTGGCCATTAGCTCTCGCAACTCTTGGGGTAACTTGTTTCCACTTACTTTTACTAGAGTCAGGAAAAATCTTGGAGCTGCTAATTTGGGTAGAAAAGGAGGAACTGTCTGTGTGTATACAGTGGTATTTTGCTGTATCTTTCCAGTTGGCAGTGCTGGTCAACGTAGTTAAGTTTTGTACTTCCAGAAGTAAATATGCCATCTCTGAAGTCATTTACAGTTAGCAGTTTTTAACAGTAATTCTGCAAAGACGAGCAATTTTACGACTTCCAGTGTGTTTACAAAATTTGCCTTTTTTTCCTCCAAAGAGTTTTTAATCTGTGTTTGAACAGATATGTAAACAAAGTGTTGCTGCCTTTTATAATCTGGTCTTGTTTATTAAGTGGTAGTTGAATTTACTTCTATGGAGGCTTTAAATACTTTTAAGACAGGCATTAACATGGTAAGGTTTGTAATCTACAATTCTTATTAGATTACACGATCCCAATTTCCTGACAGAGTGACAAATACATTATGAATTGTCACAGTAAAGTCTGAATGCTATAACTATTTTGTCATGCCAAAATTACATCAAAACAGATATACTTTAAAACTGGCACTGGTCTGTTTTTTTCCAATATATTTTCCCAAGTAAGTTCTCTATCATCCATGCAAATCTTTTTTTTAAAAAAAAAAAAAAAAAAGAAACCTGTAAATATTTTGAATATAGACAGAATTAGCAAGATAACTATAGAATATTTATGCTGCAGATGCTATCTGCTAATTCAATGTTAATTTTGTTGCTATCATAATAATATTGAGATATAGATGGGTTTTTTAATCTTAATTGGAGCCTTGGTTTCAGTTTTGTTTACTGTAATAATGCATTGAAATTCTGATGTTTGGAATTGTGCACATAGCTTAAAGAGTGAAAATCTATACCTGTAGGTCCCTTAGTATAAACTCTCTTTGTATGCTAGTTTGAGGTTGCTTGCCAAAGTAATGGATTGGGAACAGATGTGCAATCCTAAAGCTCAAGAACATTGTGAACAGCCCATGGAAATAAAGGAAGTGGACATGGATCAAATAGAAACACATTGGGAAGAAACACTGTAGATCCAAAACCAAATTTTGAACTGCAGATGACAAGGTGTGAACACAGTTTGTGCTTTCATCTTTCAGATAGTATCAGTAGGGGGACTGAGGACATCATTAAGCAGTTGTTGTCTTTTCCCTGACCTCGTTTTGGAGAAAAAATGGTGTAGCTTTTCTGTTTTTCTTTGTTCCCCCCCAGCCCTGTTCAAATGCATTCTTTACTTTTCATCTTCCTATTGGCTTGCCTTTTGGGAGAGGAGAAATGTGTACAAGAACTTAGGTGAATTTCTGGGAGGCAAAAAAAAAAAGTATAATATTTTTCTGCAGGAAGCTGACTGTCAATGCGTGATGAGTTGACCTGTACCATCTTCTTGAATTCAATTGATGTTCATTAAAATTAAAATTCACAATCTCCATGTAAGAGTCATCATGTCTACAGTGTGTTTTGCTCTTATCTGTATTATAATGTAAGTAGAACGTGTAGTTGTTTTCTCCACATTTTCAGGCAAGCATAGTGATACTTTCAAAAGGAACCTTACATGTTTTATAAATTGTTTGTGTGTTAGATATTTTGATACTGACAAAAATGTTCTTACCTTAATTTTGGTATCTCTATTTGTATCGCTATATAGAATAATATATATGATCAGGAATTATTAGGAAGCAGAGAATCTAAATAATATTGTACTAAACAAATCAAGTAAGATATTATATATCTATTAAGACTATAACATACAGATTTTTTTATTTTTTTTTTTGCAGTTATATTTGGAGGTTCTAACTGAGGTTTGGGTCACGTGGCAAGAGATTAAGTATTTTTATAACACCTGTTAATGCACTAGAGAACTTTGTGATCTTTCGGTTATCCTAACTAACATGTTTGGAACAGTATCCCAGTTCACTCTTAGAGAACTAAGCTTACCCTTCACTGTACCAGGAAGCTTGTGATGTACTGGAGAGTTTACAGTGCAGCTCTGAATCCCAGTCTTAGCACACAAATTCTTGAGCTTCAGTGGCAGTCATAACAGCATTGTTTCAGAGACACAGCTGTTCTGACAATTTTCATGTCTTGTTTTGCTAGAAAGATGAAGAAAACCTTGAAGAAGAGATGGAGGGGACGAACAATATGAAAAGGGGGAAAGAAATGATGTTGAACAGTAAGCAACACCTCTATGTTGTGCATCCTGTGATCCAGAAAAACAAAAAAGTACACAGAGTGGGTTCAACCACCTTCTTGGTTGGAAAGACACCCAAAGAAATCCGCAGGTGAGTCTGTTGTTGTGAGAACAAAGTAAAATTCTAAGCTTGAAATGTTACTGTTGTCTTCGTTTCAACCCTACTCACGGAATACTGATGATTTTCTGTGGCAAGAGCAGAACTAACGGGACACTTCCACTCAAACTTTACAGAGTAGCATAATTGATTAATAAAACAAATGGAACCCACAAATCAGTTTAATGTGTTGGTTCGATCTGTCATACGTTATATGACACTGTGCAGATGTCATCACCACAGTGTTCATGGTATGTGCACCATGCAGTATTGCAAACTAATGTTTTAGCTGTCTATAAACAAGAAATGTTATAGAGTGAGCTTCTGACTGCCTACTGGTTTAGTCTAGATTTCATCACTTTCATAGAAAGACTGTAAAAAGATTGGACATTATATGTACTTTTTATCATGAAACTCGGTATTTTTTTAGTTTTTCTTTTAATATGTTTTTTCCCCTTCATCTTTGGAAAGGTAAGAGTGTTTCTGTCTCATTTTTTCTTTTTCCCCAAATTGTTGCTGTTAATATTGAGAATTAAATTCCATTGGTACATAGATAGCCAGGTGGTTTGTGGAAAAGAAAGTGGAAAGCTATTGCTAAGTTGGCAAACCTGGAATTGGGATTTGGTATATATTTTTAATTTGGCTTTGTGACAAGGAAATCACTATGATAGTTGGTATATGAGTAATTTTGAAAATTACTTCTTTTGTTCCTAATTAAAGTTGTCAGTTATAAAACATTTTTTCTTGATAATTACAGGAGACAATTTGAGGAAATGGTATCCCACTTCAATATGGGATCAGTGGAAGAACTTGCAGAACATATTACAAAAGTTACATCAGAAACGCGGCAGAAGATGTTGAAAGAATTTTACATTTCGAAGCATCCAGAGATGGAATCTTTGTTTCCAGTTGAAATACCAGCACAAGTTTCTCACGACTATGTGGAAAGAGAAACGGATGCAAGAAACTCCAGAAAAAGAAAATCTGTTGTTAATTTTGGAAGACGCAAGTCTAGACTTTCATCAGCTAAAGAACTCCTGAGTGGAACTACAGGAATGCAGAAACAGCAAAGCTGTGAAGAAGTAGAGCAACTTCACAATGACTCCTGTTTGCAAGATAATGTGTGTGTTAAAAATACAAAATACAAACAATCACTCACTGATACTACTCAATATATTGAAAGGAGAAACAGTCAGGCATTCAAGGATTTTATGGCATCTGGTTCATTAAGCAGTAAATCAGAAATAATTGAGGTGCTGTCTGTAAAAAGCTGTGAAGAACAGCAGGATTCAGAAGTAACAGAGCTGCCAAGAAAAAGATCTCTGTCTCAGTCAGAAAACAAGGAGAGAAAAGCTAAGACTTACAAGAAGTCTTTTGTGGACTTGCTTGGAGATACCTCTATTCTCAATGACCTCTTCGGAAATGGTGGAAATGAGCCTACGGAATCACCAAGGAGAATCCCTTCAGGGCAAGTAGAAAAATCAAAGGAAAGACCGAAAGACTTCTGGGACATGCTGAATGAGCAGAATGAGGAGAGCCTCAGAAAGCTCACAGACCTGACAGTCATAGAGGAGCTGTGTGAAAGACCACCTCATCCACCAGTGACAGAAAAGAGAGGTGTGTGTGAGAGTTCCCTTTGGAAAAAAAACGAGAACTTTCTATGGAAAAAACACAATACAGATGATCGAGATGAACCATCCACTGCTACATCTTGTGATGTAGTAAAATGAAGATTTTCTACATGAGTTGGACTATAATTGTTTTAGTTAAATGAACATTAAAATGTGTAGAACTTCAGCAAAACATGATACCTCCATGAAATGAAATGTAAAGTGATGAATTCGTATTTATGGTGATACCAATGTACATTTTACATTGACTAAATTGTATATGATCATAAGGTATGACATACCAATTTTAGATTAAATTCCTTTTAAAATGATTTGAGTGCACTTTGCTTTCTTGAATCCTGATTATATTCCTTGAGTCGGTAGCAGTGCTAAGCAGTTTTCCCCCTATGTACACATTTGCTACCCTCAGACATCTTGGCAGAATCTGAGTGCGGTAACAGGATTTGAAAAAGCAACTCTTCATATTTCCTGAACTAGTGAGGACTCAGGAGCTTCTGGAGACAGGGGTGATTTCTAGACTGCAATGGATTTTTTTCTTTGATTTTGCTCAGTCTCTCTTCAAAGCTGTGGAGCTTCTAATTAACTTCAGTATCCTGAGGCAGTTGAGTTTCTCAGCCTAGCTGATGTGAAGGAGCACCAATTTTAGTTTGTTCACTGTCTTTTTCAGTGTGAGATCTACTGCATGTTAAATGATGCGAGGTGACAAATTTCATCTGTCACTGCACTTCTCCCTTTTTTTATTTTTATAGACTCCTGTGATGCCTTTGTCAGATTATATAGTCTGAACAATACTTTGGTGTTGATAACTATGTAAGGAAATAGTTTTCTATTTCCAAATGGAATAAAATATATTCTGATTTCTAGCAAATTTCAGGAAGAATGTATTGCAATTCAGTAATTGAGACTCGTCTCTTCATTTCATACATGTATTTGCTATGAAAAGATACGGGTGGTACAATAATGATAAACAAATACGGCTTATACTTGAAAACTATCATTTCTTGCTAGGTTTAACAAATTAAAAAAGTTTCTTTTTATAAGTACTGTATCCTGATTTTATTTAAAAATTGTAATTAAAATGTTCTAATTTTTTATTTTATTTTTTAAAACTATGATACAGTATTTCATGTGCACTTAAAAAAAAAAATACCATGCTACTGTGTATATGGACTGTCAGGTTTTTTTCTGTTCTAAACTCAGGCTTGGGTAGTCTTAAAAAAAAAAAAAAAATGAAGTAACTTTGAGGAAATTAACTGTAATCTGTTCAGTTAGTTTTGCTGTTGACACTAAATATTACTGTAAAATGCATTGCAGCCTAAATTCAGCTTCTGCTGATAGTTGGAAGTTTCGTCAGTCGTGCTATGCTTCATACAGTGAATACAGTTACATAATTGTAATTCTCGCTGCACTACATCAGTTTACTCCACTACGATACTTCAGTCGTTTCTGCAGCAGGAACCTGGGGATGCTCCACCAAGAATGTTACTTCATACATTTTAAGTACACAAATTAAACTAGACAGCAGGAGCTGCCTTAGGGAATTTGAAGAACGCTCCAAAATTGCCACCTGGAGAGCTCCTGAAACAATCAGTCACACTCCATTGTGAAGGTTCAGTCACCCACTTTCAAGTCAGACCTTTCTTTCAAGATGGTCTATGATCTCACCTCTGTGGACGATCAGCAATTCAAGGAATAAATGACGGAGTACAGTAGGTGCGTGCACACCATGAATCCCGTCAACACTGAAAGCAGAGGAGAATTTGTGCATTACGTGGTCACATCCCTTTATTTAACCTCTGAGCCTATTTCCAATAGGGCAGAAGGGGGCAGCTGTGGGTGTGTTCTGGGTGGTGGTCTGGTTTCATAAGTAGGCATTGTGGCACGTGATGGGCCTCGATGTGGACACATCTATATTGGCTCTACTGCAAGGGCTGCTGAAGAAGAGGCTGGTATGGCAGTGAATGCTTGAGGAAAGCACTGATGCCCTTCCCAGCTTTGCACAAATGCATTTCAACCTCTGCTATGTAGATTTCTCTGCAGATTTCTGTCCTTAAATGTAGGGTGTTTTGTGTTCCTCTGGTTTTGGCATGACAGCTGCTGTGTGCTCGCTTTGATCTGGTTGCTCTTTTTCAGCCAAGGCAAATATTTACGTGCGTTTTCTGCATTTGACTTCACCCTCCTACACAGGAATTGAAATGTGCCTGTATATGATCATAGTATCTAACATTAGCACTTCTCAGAACATCAAATTTATATACTATTACTTTTCACTCACAGCTTTCAGGGAAGATTATTTTTATGTTGAACTTTTTTAACTTCCTATTTGACCAACAGTTCACTAGTGCGTAGGGTTGCAGATTCAGGCACTTAAAAATGAGGATGGACGTTTCAGCCATAAGTCCTTTCTCTGACGCATGCATCAAACACATACATTATCAAATAGAAAGTTACATAATATATATATATTTTTTAATCTAGTCATGATTGCAAGGTGGGCTGTACACTACCCAACTAATTCTGCAATGGAACACTGATTTATTCTACCAGGATGCTAAGGAACATGACCCTAAGACTTCTGCATCCAAAATGCTAAAAATAATTCCATACATCTGTGTAAAAGTAATACTTTTGGAGGTGTACTTTAAAGGAGAACACCTATTGGATCTTACTTCTGTTTCTGTAGGTGATACAATACCCATAATTCAAAAAGTCAGAGGTTATGTTGTCAGTTTCTGAGTATGTGTGGACTAAGAAGACTTCTACATACCCACAACTTGTCATCTTACTCCTGAAACACTGGCTGTAATAAAATCTCCAAATGAAAACTTTTTCACAGATTAAGAGAAGTGGTTATAAGATAAGCAATGTCATGTTTCATATGCCTCATAGTCCGTCACGTTTCTCAATACTACAATGTCGTATGAAGGAGTACCTTATCATAACACACAACCAAAAGAGGCCAAGACTTCATGTTGCTCTGGAAACCTTAACCATAATCTTTGATTTCTGTAAGCTTTGACATCTTGAATTTAATGCTGTATTAGCATAGGGTTTTACATTGAGTATACTGTATAAATTGTTTTATGTGAAGGGTAAATGTTATGAAATTTTAAAACCTTGGACACTGAAGCTGCACAGCAGCAGTCTGTGAATGGTGGTGGTTTTTGTGGTCTGGATGACTGCCCATTGGAAAATAAGCTTAAATTTGATCTGGAGCAGCTTCTACTTTAGGTCATGGGAAGCTGTTGTAGGCTTTGCTCTGTCTGTTAACTGTTATGCGCTTGTTGTAAGTGGGAGCCATCTAAAAACTGAACTGGGAAATCTGACTTAGCTACCTGGAACAAGGAGCTCAGTTCTGAACGTACATGATGAAGCGGTAAGAGGCTTGGTCTTTATAGGCAACTAATGTGAGTAAAATAAATGTGTTCCCTAATCGTTTCTGTTTCTTTAACCCTGAATCTATGCTGTTAGCATTTTATTATGCAATGACATTTAAAATGCAAAGTGAAATTCAGGACAGTCAATTGGAGCAGCTGTTTATTGTTTTTATTTTGTTTCTGTAAAAAAAAAAAAAAAAATCTGAAAGGAAAGGAGCCATAAAACTGTTAGTTATCGGTGCCTTTGAATCATGTACAGTTAAAAGAAGTCAATGTAAGATAGGGCATATCTGGACCCTTCTGGTTGATATTACTAAGTAGGGCATAAATCAAGGCCTTTGATTGATGGCATTAATACTGATTTTCTTTACAAATCAGCATTCTTCTGCATAGTGAGGCAAACTGCTGCTGCTCATCCTACAGAGGAGAAGATTTGGTGGAACGAAGAATATGGCCTTCAAATGCATAAAAATGCTGCAAAGAGAAAGGGCATAGTTCCTTCCTTCCACTGTGAAAAGACAAGAGGTGAGTGGCTTAAGCCACACCAAAGGTATAAGGTTAGATAACAGGACAAGTCTCTAAGAGTAAATATTGTGTAGTATGTTGCTTAGGGAGGAGTGCCAATGTTGGAGGTCAGTAAGAATGCGAGACACAAATATCTGTTAGAAATTACATGGACATAACTGGCCATATTTTAGGGCAGAGGGAAGGGCTGGTGGCTTCTCAAATAATCTGAGGGCCAGAAGGGGCTAAATAATGTCTATTTTAGTTTATACCAAAGTGCTAGGGAGAGATTTCACTCAAGCACCACTAGGTAGTCAGTCATGGTCTAAATCAATAGGTAATGGGGAAGATGAGATCAGCTTGAGTTAGGTCAACATTTCCTTCTTTCCTTTCTTTTAGAAGTTTTCATGCAGTAGAAATGTACAGGTACAAGGCTGAAATGCAGAACTAATTCCCAAGAAAGAAGTCATCATCATATTTCTGAAGTAATGAGGAAATTGTTTCTCATCTGTAAGATGACAAAATGTATATGTAAAAACCTCCATAGAAATACATGTTTTATTCACATCTATGCCAAGAACTGCTAATTTATTTGCGGAAATGCATTTTTATTTTAATCTGTGATTAAGCTGAGCTACAGGGTGATGTCTTGAAGTAAGATTGATGTTACTCTGTATCTTCCTGTGCAAATTTAACTTATTTTACTAGGGAGTATCACCTAACCCATAAATACTGCAATTTAGTGCCCTAGGGATGTGTCTATAAAATACTTTTGTCATGAATAAGATGTGTGTATGACTTTAAAAAGATGAACTAATTCAAAAAGGATGACATTTTGAAGGCATATCCTTCAAATGTTAAAAATAAACATCTTTTTTCTTAATGGAAATCTGTGACTATCATTTTGTTTGGATTTGAAAATGAAGGAGGCTTTGGGGAATTCTGTGTTTAGTATTTCAGTCGAGTGAGATTCATACAGCTTCCACTCACAGGTTCCTGCTTGATTGCAGTGAGGCACAGACTACTGGGAAATTCTAACAGCTTCCAAACGTAAGGAAATGGCTTCATGGCAGTTATCACCTGATCTCAATTAACCTGATTAAATCACCTGATTAAATCAGCCAAGAGGAGAAGGATGTCTTTTTCTTTCTTTCTTTCTTTTTTTCCTTGCTTCCAGCTGGAAACGGCTTGCAAGTTTATTTATTTATTTTTCCTGTTCCTTATTGCACCTTCCCAGTTCTGGTAGCTGATGGGGTTCCGATGGTTCTGGCTCTGGGTCCCTGACCCGACAGAAGGTTCCAATAGTTCCCTTTGGCTTCGGTGGGAATTCTTTGACGGGGGGTGGGGGGAATAGGATGCCAGTGAAATGGTAAGAAATCTGACCCTGCCTGCAGTAACAAATGCAGCTCTGTCAGCAACCTGTTTACAAAACTGTCACCAGACCCACTTAAAAACAGTGTGTGTGTCCTGGGTCTGTTTTGTAAGTGCAGTTTGGATCTTAAGCATGTTTTACAAATTAGAGCTATGCTTATAACTGGATTTGGGAATAGCCATGTGGTACACACATTTCATTTTTCGGTCTGGGGGAGGGAGAATGAATAATTTCCAATAATGAATGTGTTTAAAAGAAGTCCGGGTGTGCATACAAACATTTCATGAACACAAAAAGGCAGTTTGAAAGGATGTATTTGCTCAGCTTTAGCGGGTCATGACTTCGAGCACTGAAAGGCAGAACAACGCCAGCACCATAGCCTGAGCACAGTGTGTGAAAGCAGCATTAACAGGAAAGGGAAATAATTAATTATTAGGGAAGGAAAATGGCTAACAGTATAATCATAATTTTAAAATTATCACTAGGTACTTCAAAGATGAGAATACAGTTACCGTGTATGAAAAAGATGATTTAAGTTACTTGCCTAAGAATCTTTGCAGCAGCAGGAGAAGAGCCTGTTCTTCCAAGGAAGCATTTAACTGCCTTTGCTATTAGGTCTTTTCCTGTTCCAGCAGTGCCCTGCATATTTTATTCACTGCATACCTTCCAGCTTATGCAACAAATGAGGTAATATTCTTATGAAAACTTGCTCTCCTTGCATTTGTACATTCCATGATTCCATACATCTTGATTCAGTGCATCCTATGGAAAAAAATTAATGACCATCTAAATAGATTTCATGCCAGGATCTGCCTTCCTGAATAATGCACCTAAAAAATAGGTAACTGGCTCAACGTAACTCGGACAATTCAATTTCTGAGATATAAATTGTACTCCTAGATTGTGCAAGTGAGTGGTACACAGAGATTCAGAACATTTAAGATGTTATGCCCTTTTTGCTATAATACGTGTGGACCATAGGATCATCCTTGTGATAGTAATTGAACCTGTATCTTGTGTATGAGTCTGCACAGAAGACACTAATTCTAAAAGAAGAGGGAAATGGGTCTGAACAAACAGATTGGTAGGCTTCTGAGTTGTTCAGCTGACATCCTAACCATTGTTGAATGGGCATCCAAAAGACTAAATTGCCTTTTTTCCAAAGACCAAGTGAAGACTGTATTCCAAAATGAAAGAAGTAATTTGATGTAGGTATTCCCTACATGCACGATACTTAAGAGTTATTTGTGTTTGCTTGAGCTGAGAGGATGGAATCAAGTGGTCAGATTCTGACCTCGTGTTCAACTGAGATTGCACGCATAGAAATTTACACAAACTAGAACATGAGCAGGCCTGCTGCACTAAAGCACTGTTTTCTGACAGTGCATACACAGAGCAAAATTTCATTAGAATTTGCATCAGCCTATAGTAACATGTACCAATGCCTAAGTATTGGTAATATGTTTGGTATTAACATTAGCAATCCCTAACGTTGCTCTCATTAAAGACAATGGCAAAGCAGCATGGATAGTTCAGATGCTAAATGAATACCAGCTCAACTCAGAATGAATCTGTGTTTTACTTCACTAGAACTGTTTATACTAAAGGGATTTTCTTCCTCTATGGTTTGATACTAAGTTGTTTCCATCAAGTGGACGCTCATGTAAACATGATCTCCTGTATCACCCTGAAAATCATTCTATGCCAATTGCTTTAAAAACAAATACCAGATGTATATTTATGTTGTTTGAAGTAAATGCTCACAACTGTAGGCAGTGCTGGCCTCTCTGTGATTAAGGCTCTGGTGGAAGTTACAGCGCAGTTCCGAGTTGTCCTGGTTCATAATTCAATGACAAAGAAAATAAATCCATACCGTGGTCTAATTGGGAATATAATTTATGTACCTCTGAGAAAGCTGCTTTCTTAGAACATCTCTTTTGTGCTTTGGTCTCAACACCCCCACAGTAGGTGCAGATTTAAACTTGTCTTGGTCCTTCTACATGCAGAAATTGTATGAGCACAGAACAGTTCAGGCTCCTCTTGCCTCTGCCTGCCCCCCACAGTTTTGTAGCTGCGCTTTACAAATTACTGGATTACAATACACGTGTGATTTAACAGCTTTATACCTGGAGGGAATATTGAGGAATATTTTGTCTGCATGCTTTGAGAGGGATATTGAGGGTTAGAAAAGGGGTCTCCCTACTGTAAGAGACTGTCAGGGCCGTACCTGGAGCCAGCCTTCTGAAAACCTGCCTAATTTTGGCCAAGCTCTAAAAACTGTGTTTTGTTTTCTAGAGGGTAGCACCATTATTTTTCTTAAACTCGGGATATCTGGGTTTTAAGCATGAAGTCCTCTTTAATTTAGTTACTATGTTTTAAGCATGTTGCCATTTTGTCTTCTGTTGCCTCAGTCCTTCAGAGGCAGGAAGTGAGTATTCAGAATTGCTGGGAAGCTGCAATGATTCTCTTCCACCCACTGCAAAGAACTTTTTAGCCTTGAACATTTTTAGCCTTGCAGGATTACAGGATGACAGACATGAAGTCTGTGATATGTGTCTGGTTTCACCTTTTGGTTTTGTTCATGTAGGAACCAGGAATTAACTGAGGGCTAGAAAAGATTGTAGTCACCAGTAGCTTAATTTGGATGAGTTGAGATGGAAGCCACTGTGCAGCTGTGGCCTCTTCTCAGCCGCAGAGAGGCTGCAGCTGAACTGGAGGTGCAAACTGGAATTTCTTCATTCTTGGCTTTCTTCTGGGACTGTTTATACAGAAGAATTGAAAATCTGAAAGGGAAAGAAATAAAGGCATATTTCCAGGATCATGGTGTTCTGCGCAAAGAAAAAGGGCGATGGCCTGGGAAAAAAAAAAAAAAAAAAAAAAAAAAAAAAAAAAAAAAAA
>NC_048926.1:45025696-45049722 GCF_011077185.1 Oxyura jamaicensis
AAAAAAAAAAAAAAAAAAAAAAAAAAAAAAAAAAAAAAGTATAAATGAGAATACTGTTAAAGACTGTACTGTAGTACAGAGCATACACCGTACATATAGATATACATATGCATATGTAGTATGTATACAGAAGTTTTCATGAACAGTTTTAACATTGGCATTTTCTAACTTTTGACTGTTTTTATAGCCTTCATATTTCTAGCATGGTTTTGACACTGTGATTTTGGAAAACTTTAAGGAAAAAAAAAAAAAAAAAAAGCAATTCAAACATGAATGATTCCCACATGGATCAGCATTAACATTTAGAAACACAATTTCTGACATTTGTCCAATTGGAATGGCTCATAGCAGTAACTAGTAGGTTGCACTGTCTTCTATGGACCAAACACTTAGAGGAAGAAAGGATATAGATGCTAGTAGATGTCACAGATACTAACTGAAAACAAAGGAGTGCTGGGATTTGTGAATTACTGTTTCTATTCTACAGTCTGGTGAGATTGTATTATGTATTTAAAGCACAATGGATCATTCTGCCCTGACTATTCTACTTTCTCACCACATCTGTCCTTCCGTGTCTCCTCTGCTTTTTCATTTCTTTCTTGCTTGTTTTCAAGTTAAGCAGCTTCCTTAAGTATACTGCATGAGTACCATCAATGGATATTGATGGTGTAATAAACAGAATTTCTATGCTTTCAGCTCTGGTGCCACAGCAACTCCTGGGGGCCAGAACTAGAAACTGCAAAAAAAGTCCCAAACTGCCCTGTATATCCTTTTCTACCTGGAAGGATGTTTAGTTGGCCTGTGGGAAGGATGCACACATAGTCTGATGTTGGACAGGGAGGAGATGTATGAGGTCAAGGTCTCCTTCTGTCGAAGAGGAATATACAGAAAATAATGGTGCTGCTCTCTATGAAACCTATACGGAACATGGGCAAAGCACAGTTTTTAGAACTTAATAACTTGGCCAAAGTTTGGGACATTTTCAGAAGGCTAGTACCAGGAATGACCCTGACAATTTGATGCCTTACTCTAGAGAAACCCATTTTCCCACCCTCCATATCTCTCTAAAAAGCATACGGACAAAATAGCTTCTCAATAGCTTTCAGGGGTAGGGAGGGAATGGGGAAAAAAAGGAGATTGCTCTCCTTTAACCCCATATTCAGAACAGCTGTACTATTTTACTTGAAACTTAACAGGAAAAAAAAAAAATCAGCCTGATGCAGACACCCAGCATGGAAAATTTCAGCTGGAGCACTGAGAGTTTGGCGCAGTTATAAACAACTGAAAGCAAGGTCCTATAATGGAAAGTGTTAAGCAAGTTTAGCTGTTGGTGGGAGTAACAGCCATGCTTAAAATACATGTACAGATATACATTTGTATGCATAAGCAGCTATGCAGTGTCACCATGACAGAGCAGATACCAGTGGGTGAGACGGTTCCTGGTATTACTGATCAGGCATAAAGCAGGGAGAAGCAGAAGTCAGTCTGTAAGCACTTTTACTCTCTTTAAGTTCTACGGGGGCAGCTCAGCAGACGTGCTGCCATAGCAATGCATGAGGACTCCTTACCTGCCGAACACAATGAAGCTGCTACTTTTGGATCAGCGTACAGGACATATTTAAGGAGACCTGAGCGAGGGTTTGGCTGATGTGTCAGTGGTTAAGCACACTCTCTTGTTCAAAAGCCCTGGGGAATTAAACTCTGGAGATAATATTTTAGCACTAGAGTAAGAGCTGTGGAAAAGTTTGCCCTTTGCCTATTCTGCATGTAGTTTGTTCTCACCATACAATGTAATTCCAGTGCCTGGGAGAGGAAAGGATGTGAGGTTTTCTTATATGCAATAAACTTTATCTGTCTGTTTTACTTCACTGGATTATAATGGAAAATAATATTTGAAACACTCACGGATTTTAGCTTAACTAAACAAGGAGTGACAGAACCAACATTATTCTTTAACAAAATTGTGGGGAGGGCTCCTTGTCATCTCCCTATGCTGTATAAATAGCTTTAAGATGTTTGCATCAGCAGTTTCTCCTCTTGAAAGCTGTGTTTAGATGGCATAGGCTTTTCACTATTTCTTTTTGTCATGGTATGCACATACTGTAGTAATCCATTTTTTCATCAGCTTGTTGCTAATAATGAGCCACCTAAGCTCTGAAAACCTCCCTCTGCCGTTAACTGTAGAAGAATGCTTAAAGGATTTAGGGATGTCAGTCATCATCTTGTTTTTTAGCAGGAGTGTGTGTATGTGTGTGTGGGGACGAGGGGAAGAGAGCATGAGTTGGAGTTCAGAAATTACACTGTGTGTGTGGTCTGAGGTTATTTCTCATTTCATGAAATGCACGCTTCATTCCTGGCTCAGGCAAAACTTGCACGTCACTGAATAAGTCCCTTATCCACTTTCCAAAACACTGAAGAGATTTGAAAGGGCTCTGTGGGTGGACTGCTACTATCAGCAAAAGCAAATAAGCTAACTTATTTAGCTAAGCATTTTTTAATACTTAAACATAATAACCTTCAGCAACACTTGAACAGTTGTGGCCAGCCAAGGGAAGAGAAGGGGAAAAAATGCAGAAGTTTAAGCAGTCACACCTTAATTAACATTAAAGGCTGGATTATAGTTCTTGATGTGTAAAGGTGCTGTCTGATCAGTCCAGGGAGAGCACAGGGGGATGATTAAATGAACTGGCTGTACTGCTAGGAGTCCCGTGGGGTGTGCTGGCCATGATTTATTCAGGATTTCACCTTCCTTAATCAAACGTGGTGTGAACCCAATATAGTCATGTTTGAAAAGATGAATCCAAAGACACCTTGTATCAAGCTGTTTTGGTGTCCAACAAAAGTAAACGGTGCTACCTGGAAAACCATGGATGTCCATCAGCAAAGAGTTATTGCAACAAATATAGTTCAGTGCTAAATCTCAGCATCCAAAATAACTTTTGGTTTATTTAATGGCAGAAAAAAAAAAAAAAAAAAAAAAAAAAAAAAAAAAAAAAAAGTAAACCCAGAATGCAGTCAGGATGCTAATGAAGCAAATGTATAATTGTGGGTGGGAAAAACCTAAATGACAACACCAGGGAGCCTTACAAAACATTGTTATTCCTCTAAATGGAAATTATTTAGCCAGAACAGGGCTGCATACTGCAGATTGTTTTCAGGCGAGTAGACCAAAGCCAATCTTGATAAATTTACTCTAAATTAACAGTGTAGCTAATGCCCCAACTGTCTGACCCATGTATTTACAGGATTAACTTCATTATCTGTCTGAGTTAAGTCAAATTGGAAGAATCTCTTTCAAAGTGATCTTGGAGCCTGACAGATCAGGATCTGTGAAAGACCATGCAGGGTAAAGCGTGGTAATGTAATTTGATCAAGGCATCCTCTGACAGGTGTGTAGCATGATCTTGCCCTTATTAGCACGGGACAGACCCACACCTCTCCAAGCAGAGTGCAGGGCTAAAGGCCTTTGCCCAGGGAGGGAGGTTCTGTTTCACTGTGCATGAGAGAGGAAATAGTTGGGTTATATTTGGAGGATTTTACTGAGACCTTTGCAGCCCAAAGGGAACTTTGAAAAGTTCTTACCTGCCAATGTTAAATCTTGGCCTGATAGGGTTGGCTAGTTGGCTGCTAGTAACCTATGTCAGAGTCTCACTGTATTATTCATTGAACAAGACTGCCCCAAGGGGCTCACTTTCTGAATTAACAGTGGACAAATGAATGTTAAGAGGTTGTTGAAGCACAGGGCTGAAGAAAAAGGTTCTTGATGCTTTTGCTTCCTTCAGTACATTAGCAATTCTTACTTGCATGCCAAAAACTGATGCCAGTGCATGCCAAAACCTGATGAGTTGCCAAAGCCATGTTGCATGTTGTCTTCACAGGATACAGGGAGCCAGAAAAACACTGGCAATGCTGTGCAGTTCTTATCTGTGGCCATAGCCCAGTGCTGCTGACCTCCCCCATCATATCCCGCACTGTGGGATGGAGAGGGTGGGCTTAGCCTTCTGTTTAATGTCTGATCTGCACCTGGCCTTAGTTGTCTCCATCCCACGGGGAAACTGAGGCAAAAGGTGTGTAAACAGCACACACAAAAAGTCTGTGATGGACCCAGGTTGCCACAGGCCTGATCTTTTCTTCTTTTTCATCTTTTCTTAGACTTGGGTTGTTTAGCACCCTGCAGCAGATCTTCCACTGCATTGGTTGACTGCCCAAGCAGTGAGCACAGGAGACATGAAGCACTTTGTACAGTCAAGGATGCTTTGGAAATCTTCACCGTGCGTGCAGTTACAATCTAGAGAGGTTAGCCAATGTAGGCACAGACAAGACGTGTTGGGGCATATCTAATTAAAACTTAAGGCTAAACAAGTCTGGAGAAATAGACAACTTAGCTGATGGGGAAAGGTGGGATTGGAAGAAATTTTTAGGTTTTTCTGCAGGCCAATCACAAATGCTCCAAAGAGAGTTCTGAATAATAGTACACCAGTGTGGTATAAAAGTCATTACGTGTTTTCCCTGGCCTTGGATAACAACAGTTATGTTGAAGTTCTCCACATTTTCACCAGCCCCAGAGCTGAAATTCATCTTCTGTTGTTGTTTATTTAGTCTGACTAGTTCTGGACAAGGTGTTAGCCCCTCATTCATTTGTGCTTAATGCACGGCAAGTCCAGCTGCCGAATATGGGACTTTTCTCGGCAGTTGTCTGCATTAGTGTCTGGCTACTAAGACCAAGCTCTGCTGCCAGACCTCCATGACACTGTCCAGACAAGGCTTTCCCAGAGTTGGATGAGCCTAGGAAAAGCAAAGAAAAAACCCAACTCTTAATGAAATCAATGCCAATTTCAAATACCACACTATAAAATGCTTCTACTTGTGAAGCTAGGAATCAGAAAACCTCTGCCTGGAAGAGGGCTCTGAACTGGCTCCTATTATGGGACCTGACACTGAGTTCTTGGTGGTAAATGACCACATTACTCTTTGGGGCCTGTGGGTGTCAAAGAAAAGATGCATGTGAGAAAAGTCACTAGCTGAAAGCAGGGCATGTTTTGAACACTAGAGGTAGTTTAGTAGCCCAAGCCTGTTTCTGATTAAAATCAGAGACCTTCAGATGAATGGAATGTAAACCACATACCAATTATTGGAATCCCATAAAGGAAACTCCCTTTTCCGTCTGTCTATCCATCCATCCATCCGCCCACCCACCCAAGAACAGTGTCCCAGAAATATCACTTTTTAGAAGCGATGGAAAAATTCAGTGCTTGCTTCCTTTTTCCTTACCTCCCAGGTGCTGGATGACAACTGAAGAGATGAAATTGCAGCAAAGCCACTTGAACACTTATCAAAGAAATGGACCTGCTAATTAAGAGGATAATATTTCCTGGCACCAAGACAAAACATACAAAGCTGAATCTCAAGGCCTTCCTCAAGCAAACTTCTGTGGGAATGTGGCTGTGTGAGGGCTTCAAGAACAAGCCTTTAAGTAAAACCCACTCTAAATGAAAGCGTTAGATCAGCATGCTGGTTAGAAGAAAATGTACTTCCCTCAAATTAAGGCATGAGTATACCTGTTTCTTTTGTCAAATCTCACATTGCTTTGCATTCCCATTGCACTTTTTATTGAGGCTGTTCTGTGTATTGATTACAGTAATTAATCTTTGTATCAATTCTGTGAGGGAAGACATATTTCTCCCACGTCCGTTATGCATTTTAACTATTACACTATCTACTTTACAGATAGTAAAACTGAGGCACAAAGGTCAGAGACAGCAAATCAATGCCAGAGTATAGCAGAGTCCCATTCCTGGCTCTATCCACAATACACTCGTTTTTTCCTAAGTATGCAGTAATCTCAAACATGCTTCTTAAATGAGCAAATCTTCCCATATGAATGAGGGTAATATATCTGTTTTAGTGAGTATTCTGTATTTCTAACATCTATGACTCCACAAACAGAATTTAGATCACAATAAAGGTAATACTATGGCATGCTTTTTATATTCACTATAATTGTGAGACAGTTCAGTCTGAGTACAAAAGGCAGCCTTTGGACAGCTGGAAGAAGTTTTAAATGTTAATAGTTGGGTAAGAGTTGGTTCTACAATGGTATTATGGTCTAGTTCACAGTAACTGTTTTTTGATACTTTGCTGGCCTCTAGAGGGATAACTTACTTATACACAGGCTGAAGCAGGGATTTTAAGCATTACTGCCTGCTCTTCAATCTTTCTTGCCAGGTAATTCTTTTCTGTTTTGCAAGGCTTTTAAGTAGTGAGGCTTTGTAGCTCTTTGGAAACACTTTTTTCACTTCCATGATTTTCTTTCTGTCTGGGCAATAGGTATAAGGTATGTTTCTTCTGCTTGAAGAAATAAGGGTAGAAGATCCTGGCAATAAACACCTCTCAGCCACCGAAGTGAGAAGCTCTGAGGAAAATGTGCCAGAAGGGTGCGAGAGAAAGAAATGCAGAAAAGAGAATATAACTTTTATTTGTAATTTAAAAGCTCCTGAATGCTCAGAGTTCTTCTCATAAGTCCTGTCCTGGTCAGCAAGAAGCATAACTGTATTGTGTAAACAAACAAACAAACAAACAAATGAACGATGACTTTGAAATCCCCAGAAAGCAGCATATTTTCCTTGTCTTTTTCTGCTTTGTGCTTCTCTTCTTGCATTTGCTGTGTTCTCTGCTTCGTTCCCATACTCCACCTTTTTATTTCTTTCAGGATACATGTATTAAATCTGAGAAAAACACTAAACAGAAAGGCTGAGTGTTTTCTGCTGAGAGTTGATAAAGTTTTATAAGCAGTAACTGCTTGCAGGGAATGTTGTAGCTTTCTTCAATATTAAGCACACAGTTTTCTAATGTTTCAGTGTGCTTTTCTGTAACTGGACAGCATAGCAGGCATCTTGGTGCTTTTGGAGGCTTGAGTTACTGTTCCAGCTCATCTGTAGACTTTATCCAACACCAATAGCATACATCCACCAGATCCTCAGCTCTATCCTAGCCCATTATCTCCAGTTCTAATGGCCAGTTATCTCACAATTGAAATATCTCATCTCATGGTATCTCCATTGCTGTCCTATTAGCAGTTTTCCACCTGGAGTGAGGTTGGCTTGCTGGACCTCAACCAAAACTAATTTAGTGGAAACATAGAATATCCTGAGTTGGAAAGGACTCACAAGGACCATTGAGTCCAAATCCTTGTTTTGCACAGGACCACCCAAAAATCAGACCTGAGATGTCTGTGAGAGTTGTACAAATGTTTCTTGAACTCCATCAGCTCGGTGCTGTGACCACTGCCCTGGGGAGCCTGTCCCAGTGCCCGACCCCCCTCTGGGTGCAGAACCTTTCCCTAACCCCCAGCCTGACCCTCCCCTGTCCCAGCTCCATGCCGTTCCCTTGGGTCCTGTCGCTGTCCCCAGAGAGCAGAGCTCAGCGCCTGCCCCTCCGCTCCCCTATGAGGGAGCTGCAGGCCGCCATGAGGCCTCCCCTCAGCCTGCTCTGCTCTGGGCTGAGCAAACCAAGGGGCCTCAGCTGCTCCTCATGCATCTTCTCCAGACCCTTCACCATCTTTGTTACTTTCTTTTGGGCACTCTCTAAAAGTTTTATGTCCTTCTTACACTGTGGTGCCCAAAACTGCACAAAGTACTCAAGGTGAGGCTGCACCAGCACAGAATATAGCAGGACAGTTAAGTCCCTGACCAGTTAGCAGTGCCGTGCCTGATGCTCCCTGGGTTGTGGCTGGCCCTCTTGGCTTCCAGGGCACACTGCTGGCTCATGTTCAGCTTGCTGTCAACCAAAACCCCCAGATCCCTTTCTGTGGAGCTGCTCTCCGGCCTCTCATCCCCCAGCATGGACATACACTCAGGGTTGTCCCTTCCCAAGTGCAGAATCCAGCATTTGCTTTTGTTAAACTTCATATTGCTGGTGATAGCCCAGCTCTCCAATTTGTCCATACCTCTCTGTGAGGCCTCTCTACCCTCAATGGAATCAACAGCTCCTCCAAATTTGGTACTATAGGCAGACTTGCTCAGTATACCTTCAAGTCCTGCATCCAAGTAATCTATGGAATCATTAAAGAGAACTCTCCCCAAAATGGAGCCTTGGGGAACCCCACTAGTGACTGGCCACCAGCCTGATGTAACCCCATTTACTATTACACTTTGAGCCCGGATTTATAATTCCTTTTTGCCTACTAATATGATAACCATAGAATATGCTTATATTAACTTCTTCCTTTCTCTTTAGGGTGAATGTCAAGAGCTCTCAGTGTAGGGAGGAGCCTCACCTAGGGACTATCTTGATGTCAAATGCTATTTTAACATTTAAGTTTACATACTTATTGACCAAATTCTCCCACACAGTTCCTTGCACCATTTAAACATATATGGCAAATGTTACCAGGTGTGACAAATTGTCAAGTAAGATCTCATAACTAGGTTACACATCCATCTGTCATAGGATTTGCTTCTGTTCAGCTTTTTTTTTTTTTTTTTTTTTTTTTTTCCTAGCAAAACACCGGAAGAAGTCAAATGCTGATGTCCAGCTAGAGTCTACAGCAAAACTCATTTAGACTTCAGGAGGACTAGGCTTCCAGTCATTTGTGGAAAAAAAATACACCATTCTAGCATGCCTGTCTCCCATTGAATCATTTCCTCCAATTCCTTCTCTGTGCTGGTATTGTGTAGGGTATGTCATCAAAATACCAAAATTTGAGCTGTTGTTTGTCAAAATTTACATGTATTCCTCAGTACATACAAGGAGTTATCAGGTTAAAACACTGCAGCATAATGTAGCAACATATATGCATTTGGTGAGAACTTTAAAAATTATTTGAGCAACTACTGATGCTTGCTCTATGCTGCTTCAGAAGCCAGAAAACGTAGCTTGTATGAAACTGGTCTTCAGGAGAGTGTGTATTTACCAAACACAATTGTCATAAATCATGGGGGATCTGTGTAGTCTCTATGTATTGATAGTTTGTTGTTTTTTTTCTTAAAAAAAAAAAAAAGTCTCTAAACAGAGTAAGAATTAAACAAAGGAATTTAACTGATTCAATTAAGAAAATTAAAGGAGCTCTGTAGAGCTGCAGAGTTTCAGTGTTATTTTGCAGGCTTGGTTAGTGTGTGGTGTGCAAAAGGAGGCAATCAAAAAGTAGCTGTTGGCTGTTTTGGCCCTAAAATGTGCACTAGAAATTACTGGATTAGGGGAGATGGTAACTAAAGATGCCAGGGAACTGCAACAGCGACATGTCATCTGTGCAACAAATAACTGGGGTCAAAGAGAAAACACAAAGACCACATTCAAGGACTGTGTGCTTTTGTTGTGGGAAACAGCCTCACAATGCAAATGCTTATTCGTTCAAAGTAACCTTGAAGAAACTGCTAGAAACAGGGACAAATTCAAAAAATATGCAGGTCAGTGCTAGCCTTTCAGGAAGACAATGCCAGGGTATTTTGGATTCATCAGCTTGCAGGTGACAACACAGAACAGGCTGAAAATGTTGTAGCAATTCTACAGCTGTGACAATGACACAACAATAATCACTGTGTTATAAAATGAGAGTTAAAGCAAGGCTTGATACAGCCTCAATGGTTGCTTTAACTTTGCAACCAGACTATCAAAGGCACGCTAGAGGAATGACTTTGCAAATAATAATAATGATGATGATGGTGATGCTCTGAGCAGTTTTACCAGGGGAAATCCTTTTTCTCTTGGGTATTATTACTGAAAAGGTCACAAGTAATTGAAAGAAAATGAGGCATAAGGCTCTGTGTTGTGGAGCGCAGGAGTGCTGCATTTGTTGGCAGAGGGTGGCAAAAGGGTATTCATCTGATCTGCTGAAGTACTGGATATGCAGACTGTCTACTATGGAGCCTAAATTAGGTGCTGAATTTCCCTCACCACCCCCACCCCTGAGCTTTGGTTTGAATCACCCATTATTCTCTTGAATTTGGAGGCTGTAGCAGGCATGCAGTGTCATTGAATATGTCCCAGAATGCCTGAGGGTTTAGGGGAAAAAGGGGGGAGGGAGGGGGAGAGGTGGTGGGCATTCCTGCCTAAATTAAAAGGAACCTTCAGTTTCAGGTATGTCAGAGTTGGATCAAAATTTCTGGGAAGCCCAAAAAGCACATGATTTCTAAAGAGGTTTCACCTTTGCCTGAAAGGTGAACGTGTGATTTTCTTGTATGGAGTAGACGCCTACCATGTGGTGGAAGGTCTTTCCTGTCTTTGTGTTTTGATCGTTCACATCATCAGGATGTAACTATGCTCATGGTGACAGAGGAACTTAGCAGCTACTAAGGGCTGCTGGGTAGGAAATGCTTTTCTGCCATTGCAAACTGCAAACTTCTAAATCTTGTTCTAGGAGAATACATGTAAAGGCCTTATGCTAAGAACAACAGAGAAATGTGGTTGCTTATGGCACCAACTGTTAATGATAGTCATTTTCATCTATCGACAAACTGGCAAATATTGGTTACTTGCCAGTGGAAGCTTGAGACAGGAGGAGTGAAGGAACTGGAAAGTTATTTTATGGCATATTCTGATATGAAGGTGTAATATGACTCCACATTGTCTGTACCATAGCGTATGATGGCAAATGGATTGACTCATATACACAATTGTTTGTAGCTGCCTTTAGCTGAAAACAAGTTAGAGTAGCTAATTTATATTTTCAGATGATTGTTCTTGTGAAACACAGTTCTTTTATGCTCCAAGCAACATCAGAGTCCTGTGAAGCTGCTGAACCACAAGTCTCTGAAAGAATTAACCACATATTTCTATGCAACTAAGGGGGGAATTTTTATGTTAATCACAGTAATGCCTCTGTAACTTTCTAATGTCTTTTTCATAGATTCATAGAGTGTAAAGCTGGAAGGGACCATTAGTTTCTTTCACAACCATTGAATTTCATTTGTTTTATGTTAAGGCACTAAGCATACAAGAACTTAAAACAGCTTTCACCATGTTTTACACTTTCAAGACTGGCCAGAACACCATATGCATAGATAGCCTTCAGATGTTCATTATAATTAGCAAATCTTGCTACCCAAAAGCCAACTGTTCCCATATGATTTTTCCATATTATTTAGCTGTATGAAGAACATGAGATATGAGAGGAGGCATTCCCATCATCCATTCTTACTCATCTGTAAACTCTGTCAAAACCAAGAAAACTGATTTCCAGTAATTTATTTATTTATTTATTTATTTATTTATTTATTTATCCCTGGAAACTGGAATACAGAGATTGACGCTGGATTTGTATTTTCTCCACCCCCCTACCTTGCTTAAGTTTGAAATTGCTGAATAGGATTTCCAATAGGAACTCCAGTATAGGCTTCAGCTTTCATGACTGGATTCTTTTTCTTCAGTGAAGAATACAAGAAATTCTCCAAGAAAAGGAAGGAACTCATTGTAATAATAGGAGAAAAATGCTACTTTCAGTTTGCAGGGGGGACTGTTTCTGGTAACAGTCTGAGTGGGTCTATTCAGCACACTGAATGCATAGCACAAGGGACAGGACTGTTTAATGAAGGACATTGTTATCTTTTTTTAGCTTTCATTGTTAAGAAAACTGGAAGGTATTTACTGAATCAAGCTGAGCTAGGGTTGTGAAATGCTGCCACTAACAACCGAATTCTCTCTCTCTGACACATTTCATCTGCAGTGTATTGCCAAGAATTCAACAGGTAATTGCTTGCTGTGTGCAGGGGTCTTATTTGCAGAACTGCAGAGCACTTGCAATAGCCATGGAAGTCAATGGAAGTGGTGTCTGGAAAGTGTTAAGTGCCTGCTAGTGCTAAAAACTAAAAAATAAAAACAAAACAAAACAAAACAAAACAAAACAAAACAAAACAAAATAAAATAAAATATATAGGAGCTTCAGTTTAGGCACCCAAAACAGAGGGGAGGGACCTTTGGACATTAATCTGCCTATGCTTCAATTACCATCTTTTATAACAGCCCCTCATTTCAGAGGCTTCTTGTAAACACGGTCTGTGAAGCATTCAAGTAATAAGAAGTAAAACAGAGAGACCTGCAAGCAAATTAGCAATTCTTTCTTCAAAGTTGTGTCTGAACTGTGCAAAAGAAACATGCAGAACAATGGGGATGAGACAAACTGCTGACTAGCAGCTTAGTCTGTAAGCCCTCACCATTCCCTGAGGCACACACACACAAGTGCACCCAAGGAAGATTTTATGGGTGTTGGAAGTTCTGGTGTTCTTCATTTTAAATAATTGAATCTGCAACTTCATTGTGTATTTTTAGTTCTACATGTGTGCACCATGCATACAAAATATTGCCATCACCAACAGCATTGCTTTACAGTCCTTAAGACTAACTGGAGGATCCTAAAGTATTTCTTATATTCATAGTCTTCTCTTTCACTTGAAAAATGTTTGTGGGTTTTCTAAGTCATGTCATCTTTTATATCTAAAACATGGGAATAAGTATTTAATTGTCCACAAACACATCCTCTCTCCCTCCAAAATCACAAGGAAAATCAAGAGCTTTGCATTTTATAGCCTTGTTTTATCCTTACATGTTTTGGTTTTCGGTTCTGTAAACAGTCATTTGCTGATCCAGTTGAGTTATTTAGCTTCTGCTTTGTTTTCAGCTTCCCTGCTTCCTGCCCTAGCCTTCTTTCTGAGGATGTCCTTTCCAGTATTTCAGTGAAATGACTTCTCCGATAAGACTAGCATTTACAAAAAAAAAAAGTCTCATACTGTGTATGAAATATTACATGCTTTTCCTAACACACTATGAGCTGCTTTCTCATCTTTTCTTGTAAGTGGTGCTTAAATTTGCAGTGTGCCTCACTTTAGGTCTATCGAATACCACAGAGCTTTCTCTTCTACCAGTAAAGGAATCCTCATAAAATTTAATGGCTATCAGTGTATTTCTTACTTCAAAGGCACTTCTACGATCTTACTGGAATTTCCCTTCTTGAAGATACATTCATCAAAATTGTTGTTACGTATAATCATCACTGGAGAAGCAGAAAGTTGACTGGAGGCAGTATGCATTTAAAATAACCATAAGGATGTGACTTTTCAGTCACACTTACGGATGTAAGCCATAGGTTGTAAGCTTCCCTTCCTATCACTATCCATATCATAAAAGGAATGCTCTCACAGCCAGGGACCTGTAGACATTTCTCATCCATCACGCAGAAAATGGATTGATTTGTAATGAAGCCAACAAATCTCTAGCTTGTGCATGCTCCTTATTTGATGTGTGATGCATCTTTCTGTTCCTGGTCTGTAGTTCATAGAGACCAAAATGATGTCTTTAGGTGAAACAGGAGACTAGAGGGCTGCTGGGTTCTTCAGGATTTGCAACTTCCAGATGTTTTTGCACAACTGTTCGAAATTGAGATGTTGGGTGATGGCTTTCATTTTGTTTTTCTACAGTACTCTCTCAAGCTACTTCTCCCCAGCCCCCCTTCCTTTGTGTGGTATTTGAGATGGTTTAAGGTAAGGGCATATATTGTCTATCCATTTTTATTGTGGCTCTGGATCCAATCAGTGCTGCTAGTGGTTGAGTGAGCTCTGTCTAGTAGCTTTTTACAAGCTTCTTTATGCTGTCTGAGTAGTTGTGTCTTTCTTTGGCAAAAAATGTTTGACACTGCTGGATCGAATGAAACAGAAATTGTCAAACTAATTTCTGAACTCTGCTAATGAAAAGGAGTAATGTGAAAAAGTAAATCATTACTTTGAAAAGACCCTATGTTGTGTCTCATAAAAGAGCCTTCAGATGTTCTTTAGTTTGAACTGTATTTATTTTTATTACTCTTCTTAATATCTAATAATGAAACCTTCTATTTATGTGCTTCATCTTCAAAGTGCCTTGAAACATTTGCTATCTGAACATCTGGAGGATTGGATGTCCTTCCACCATTCAAAGTGTCTCCCACTACTACACGAGATAATCTGATGTCTTAAATGATTCCAGCACAACTTTACCACGTGCCAGACTCCTGGGAATGATGATTTTGCATCAACTTTAACCTCGTGTCCTATTTGCCCAAAGGCTTGCAGTATATTTTAGATATTCTTGACTGTGATTCAAGCATGCTATAGCAAAATAATGTATTTCAATATGACACAAAAAAATGGAATTTGATTTTTCTGTAACTGGAGAGTTGTGGTGGGGTTTTTCTGTTTTGTGTTTGTTACATATATTATGTATATATATATACACACACACACATATATATATGTTACTTGGTAGCCTTAATCTCAGAATCATGTAAAGTCCAGTGCAGCACAAACGTATATTGAGACCTGTCAACTACTCCAGTTGGATTGTTCATTGTGTTCTTCCTTTACTGTGATGCATTTGCATTTTTTACTGGTGGTTGAATTGTCCCATCAAATCCGATTACAAGAATTTAATGCCTTTCCTATTGTGTGACCTGGTTACTCTCATCTTCTACAGGAGCCACACTTTGCCTTTGTGGATGCTAAAGAGGAGTTCAGGCAAATTGTGTGAACACAACTGATTGACTCGGTGTAAAATTTTGCTATCCACACAGAGGCTGCAGTGGCTGAGGCTGCACTGAAAGTCTTTAGTATCTAATGAGATACTACCTGCCAGCCATTTGTGACTGCCCTGCATTAGAGCTTATCACCTCCCAGCTCTGGGGACAGAACAGGAACAGTGTTCACTAAGTCCCTGCCAGCAAAGCTGTCTATGTTAACCAACATGTGTGTGATTTCTGTGGTTTGGAGTGCTGAGCAGCTAAGGGAGGAATGCTTTAAGGCTCAGGAAGTCCACAGCCTCCTCCACAGCTTCTCCCATACGTCTTGGTACAGCAGAGGGACTCAGGAGTGGCCTGCTCTATCAGTGACATCGAACTACTGAAACAAAATGTCAATGAAATGATAATCAAGTGAACAGTTTTGCTGTGGGACTTAGCATTCATTGGGATCTCACATTAGTCTTACGTGGGATGTGAGTCTAGGTTCAGTGAAACAAACAAAAATATTATTTGCACAGACCTATAAAGGAAGAGCGTAACAATTCAGCAAACTCAAATTTGGAGCTGAACTTTCATCTCCTACTCCTGAACAGCTACTCAGGGCCTACTTGCCCTGTTTGAACCTATTTAATTTTTTTTTTTCTTTTTCCTTTTTTCTTTTTTTCATTTGGATACTTGAGTAGTTGAGATTGGGAAATGGCAGATGAGTGTGTTTTACAGGAAAGTTTAAAGGAAAGAGTTAGTGTGCAGCATGTTATCAATCATGTCTTGTAAATATGATTACAGCATTTACACTGCATCACATCAAAAGCCAAATGTTACGTGACATCTCCACCATCGTAAACTTTAAGGAAGCTTTTTTTTTTTTAAGTATAGTGATCCATCTCTGAAATTGGATGCCTGCTGTCAGCATTGAAAGCAGGAGCACTCTGATCTGAAAGAGCTGGTAGCAGAGGGTGCAAATGCCAAGTTTTCAGTGGTGTGGCAAGTTAGGGAAGAACCAGAGATTCACTGTCACCTGCTCCAGTTACATGTAGTGAGGGTGTTTGGCATCTCTCCAGCTGTGCCTGTGATGAAATCATTATGGGAGTCTTGTTACAGCATCTGGAGAGTTGTCTGTGTTTAACCACTACCTCCCACTATCCTAGTGCCCTACTTTGGTTATCTCATTGGGTATTTTATTTATAGAACTTGGGCTTTTTTTAATAGAATTTTACAATGAGTGTGACTTTTTCAATATTTCCGTCAGAATTCAGCAAAACTAAGTTTCCCACCGTGATGACTGGGGAGATGGATCTGAACAGAAAGACTGGGTCTGAATTTTCCCACCGTTGAGAAGAATGTAAGTGCAACCTGTGTCTGGCATTTATTTTGTCAGCATGATCCATTGTGTACCTCTCACCAGCAGCTTTTATGCAAGAAAAAGAATACGACTTTGAAAAACACTGTGATTGAGCACGATTTATTTTTCAGTCATTTGCCACTCCTTAACTCCCCTGTCAAGCATTCTGGGTAATGTAGTCCGTCAGACCTCTCCTTGGGGTAAACAGTACCAGATGGTAAACGTTAGTGCTGTGGGAGATTCTCCTACAAAGAGCCCTGGGCACAAGAACCTTATACAATACAATTGTGCTCCAAACAGTGGGCTTTGTGCATGTGCTGTCTGCAGAGGCAGTTTCTCAAAAAGAGAGTCTGTGAGACTCTACGCAGCAGGACTTGTGGGGATGGGGAGGTGGAATGGGGACATGCACTGGAAAAGAAGCTTAGCCTCTGGGTGCTGGGATCTGGGATACAGGAACAATGGGAACAAAAATGGCTGGGAGTTGGGATTTCTGTTCTAAAGGAAATTCCAATGGTTTCAAACAAGCTTATTATACAAACAAAATTCAAAAATACTCCCATCAATCCAAGGTCTGATGGGGTTTGATTACTGTGGTAGTATTGAAAACAAAAACTGTTTCAATATTAATGTTTTATATCTGCAGAACTTTCAAATAAATTAGTGCATGTGATATATTATGCCTACAACATGTAAGTAGCATAGTGTGTATAGATGGCAGCATTATATACACTTGGTATTTTTTTAAAATACAAGCAACTTAATCAAAATTATGAAATCCAATGTGTGTATTCCAGCTACTTCCTGACAATTCTGTGGAAATTTGTGACGCCATTTCCCACAAAGTTTTCTCATACAAACAAGCTGCATATTTTTAAGCAGCATAAGTGGGGACAGCATCATGTTACGGTTGTGAACAAATGGGTGCAGTTCATTTGTTAGCATGTATAGGAGATCGAGGACTCTCCTGATAGCCCCATCCAGCACTGTTGTGCTAAATCCAGATATGCAAGTTTACAGACCAGTATGTAGCATATAAGCAATTTTCTTATGATTTCCCTTCTCTCAAGTTTGGGAAGCTAAGCTGTTAAGTTCTAGGCAGTCTCCATGGCACATAAGTAGAAATCTAGTGAGTGAGCCTGTTTTTTCATTATTCCATCTCATCAGAGTGCAGTGGCCTTTCTCCTCTGCTTGTTACAAGGTCCTGCCAATGTTTGATTTCTTGTAGACAACACTGACACTATCACAGGCAAAGCATTGTTTACCATAATTTTTCATTTTTGACATATCCCCAAAGTAGCAATCTAGTTGGTCCTGATACATTTTTATGTATTTTTACATAACACATTTGTTGTATAATACATTTGATGTATTTTTAAATGTACAATCCAGGATAAGAATTTCCTATAAGGCACAGTTATTCCATGATTTTCTCAGGTGCACCTTGGTACCTCTCTGTAAACCAGCAGCTGGATCCACTAATTAGGAAATGAAAACCATTGTTTTGTCCAGAGACATACTTCTGGGGCCATACTTCTCTTGACCCATGACTTCTAGCAATTTGACTGTTTTGCAGCCCCAGCAGGCAGTAATGAAAGATCAACATATTCTTCCTAATCTTCCTAAACTGTACAAAAAGGATATAGACTCACATAAACCACTAAAACAGCTTTAAGCATTTTCTCTGTCTCCAGACCAGATAATAACTCAGCATAACAATGATTTCAGCAACCAAGTGTAAAGACATTCCTTCCCTTCAGCAGGTAGCCTGGATCTGCAACTGGAGGTTATGTGTGCACTGGTAATTGCTTAGTTAATGCCATCTCTAAAAAGGAATATGCTACAAATGGTTTAGCAGTCCCACTGAAAGTCACAGGGTATCACTGAAATCCGTACATCTCAAAAAATTGTCCAGCATGACTTTCTTGGTAGAAGTAAACCATTTTCATTTGTACACATCCAAAAGTGTAAATCTAGCCCTTCATGTGGAGACTTCAGACAAGGATTTTGGACCAGCAGTAGCAATGGCTATCTTTTGCCATCAAGAGGGGTAAATGTCCGCTATATTACAAGCATACTCTGTGGGCTGAAGCAGCATACAGCTGTCCTTCTATGAAGGAATAAGAACAACAAGAATTATTGGGGGGAGATTTGATGTTGATGTTGGCCAATGAAATGCAGTCAGGCAGCAGAGATGAGCAATTTCTCTGCTACTAAAGCAAACAAGTTGGCAGAGCTCCCCATGCCGTGTCTTATCACATGTTCTGCTCTGCATCTGTGCAGCACCATTCTAAGACACATCCAACCAGCACTGCTTAGGCCAGTCTGTACGGCTCTGGCAACTTGCTACCCTCGTCGTCCTAAACTACTTTACTAAGCACTGAAGACCAACAAAATGAGGCTGGTTTTACCTACAGCAGAGCAAAGCTGAGGTGGGGATGATGGGCCAAGAGACCCTTTCAAACTGTTCAGTTCAGACTCCATCTGCCAGTAGATAAACAAGCTATTTTGTAGCTTGGGAATTCATCTAGATTTGTCACTGCCCCATGATAAGCAGGAAACAACAGGTGAGGTAAAGTATCAGTGTATATATTTATATTTGTTTTACCCCTCTTTTGCTTTTGTTTGATACCATGGGAAGAATTCAGTAACTTAAACACGGGTGTCTAGCATTTAGATGCTATGGGGTATCACACCTTACCTCCAGATGCTGTCCCAGGCGGTCACAGAGTGCCCATAAGTCATTTACAAGGGTTTCAGGTGTGTAAAGGTGCCTTAAACGACATTAGGCTTGTGTCAAACCAACAGAATCTAGTCTTTTATTGCTGTAGTTGAACAATGTCCCCCATGAGATACCTTAGCTATAACACCATTACTGTAGTGTAAAGGAACAGTTCTGGCTTTTTACCAGCCCCAAGCATTTATTAAGAACAGGAAATTCATGTATTATTGTAGAGGGATGAAAAGATCAACAATGAAATGTCGGATAACTCCCCATGCTTGTAGTTCACATATAGAGAAATAACTATTTCAAAGCACTACGCCTAGAGTTTGGTCAGTGTGGAGCTCTGAATGTGTATTGCCCACCTTTCTGAGGTCCAGAGCACTTAATCCCGCCACAAGCTTCATCCACCCCCTCACTCAGCCATTTACTTGCACCCTAGGTGGACAAGAGACCCGTGGAAGTGGCTGCTCTCTGCAGATCCACCAAGGCCTACCAGCACCCTTCCGCTAGGTCCCACCCCACGGTACACCCTTAATGTTTGGTGGTATCAGCCCTGCTTCTATCAGCCAGAAGTTGCAACGAGGTTACGTTTGGGTGGCTGCCACTGGCTAGGTTCCCACATAGGCAGCTTTGTGCAGATGCTGTTGACTCTGTCCATCCTTGCTCTGAAGGCAGGTCTCCACCACGGTCATGGCTGCTCTCCATGCTTGGCACAGGCCCTCCATTTTGGGAATGCGGAGCAAAACAAAGCCCGCTGCTACCTCCAAGCTTTTTAACTTTGTTACTCAGCCAAAAGATGTGACTTGTAAATTCAGTGTCCTTCTGCAAGTATACTTAGAATAATAATCTATAAACAATCAAAACATAAACAAGTTCCAACCAAACCTTCAAAACTCAGCAAGAGACCTTATCAGTAAGCATGTAAACAAAGACACCCTGAACTATATTTTGTCCTTCACTGGGAAACAAAGCTGAGTTTAAAATCTCTCTCCTACACCTAAAAAGAGACCTTTTACTCATCTTCTCTCTCTCTCCATTAAACCCATCACTTCAGACAATGTTTACTCTTTTCTCGTCATTCCTCTCTTGAACTATTGTCCTCTGCCATGCCTTCTGTTTGTCATGCCTGATTTAGATATAAATTCTTTGGGACAGGGGAAATATCTGTATTTGTAAGTTGTCCAGCAAATTTATGGTGCTGTATAATTTATGATTGTAAGTGCAGGACATATTTCAGCTTGACATTCCAACTTATATTTTCAAAGCCATAAATAAAGTATTTATGAGCTAGATCTTGAACATTTTATTTTTAACATGTTATACTTGAATGTTTATTTCAGGGATGGATAAATATTGAAATAATGTGGGCTGAACATACTCCTGACTTTCTCCTTCTTCAGGCAATATTGAGGGGCCAATGCCCTCTTTACTGCCAGAAAAGGGATATTTTGCTCTGCTTATGAGAATCCAGCATACTGTGCGTCACCAAGGAAGAGTGAGCAATGATGGCTCCAGCTAAAAATGGCTTCAGAAAGGACAAACAATGACTGCCTTTCAAAAGCACTTGTGAACTAAGCTGATATACAGAAATGTTATTTTGATATAGCGCAGAGTAAGTACGAATGTTCATCTCTTAAGAAAATATTTGAGTGCAGCTGTTGCTCTCTTGTCCCATATGGTTATGCTTTTAAGCATGGCTTGAACTTGAAGCATTTTCCATCTATAAAAAAAATACTTTAATGAAATCCTTTTTCTGAAAATAATATTCACATGTGTGTCTTCGCTTCTGATATTTTTCTAATTAGTTAATCTTGTGACGCATAGTTCCCTTGTCCCCTTGCTCTTTTCTATCTGCATTTTATACCCACAGCTCTGAAATCTTCTTAACTGGCTCAGGAGTGTGGAAAGGTTAGGCAGCCTTGTTTTTGCTCCAAAGGACCTTAACTTACACTATTATGACAGTGTGCAAAGTCTCACAAACCAGGTGTACCGCCTCTTCATTACAGACTCAAACCAATCCTCCTATTTTAATGTACTCACTGACAGAGTTTCCTGTTATATTTGTCTCTGTGAGGCTGTTCTAAACTCAGCCCTCAGCATGGGCAGATGCTTTGTTAATGTATCGCTTACATCACCATGAAAAAGAAACATCCTTTTAAACACGGGAATGTGTTCGTGCAATGTACTCTGGGCCACCTGGCAGTGTAGCTGAGATTATACGTTAGGAGTTGGGCTCGTATCTATACTGACACTGAAGCATAGCTGCAGACAGGTCATTTTCTTTTAAAGGTAATGTTCTGCATGGGATATTAAACAGACACCCTTTCCAGTAGCCATACAGATGGAAGCAAAAATTGCACTGAGCCTCCCAAAGAAGATTGGTAGACTTTAAATATCACTGGCAAGCCAATAGACTAAAGTACTTGCTGTTTGTCAAATGACCTTCAGGTATGTCTTTTCTGAGCATCACATTATTTTAACAAAAGTCACGTAAATAAAACCAGTTTGTCTTCCCATATGTAATCTATTACTGGCTAAGCAAAAAAGACACATACTGTTCCTCTATCTACTGCTGTGGCATGTCTTCATAAAGGAGATGAGAAGAGAGCCCTCCCTTTTACAGGGAAATGCTGGAATTACTCTGATATATGAATGATAAACAAAATATCTGAATTTGCTAATTTCTGCTGTGCAAGCAGTGCAACTATTGTGACATTAGATACTAAATTTTATTTTCCCCTGAGTACCCTGTATAAGTAGTCTGTAATCCTCCACTATCAGCTTTGCATTTCATGTGTGATGCTGGGAGCTGGTGGCACTCAGAGTCTCATAATAACACTTCTCCATTAGAGACTTGCAAAATAAAATGGCTTGTGATCAGGCAGCAATGTGCATTATTATATATATACATACATATATATACATTTCCCTCCTTTTGCAAGTATAACCTGCACTGGTTAACACTGTACTCCGAAATGCAAGTATTTTGATACACCACTTTTTCACACGTGTTTAATACCTACAGTTTCTACTGCTTATGTGCCAGAGCTTGCAGGTCACCTTTAAGGACCTGACAATGGGAAGTGCCCAGTTTGAAAGCAGCCTTGAGAACGTGCAGAGGAGACAGGCAAATACTTAGTATTAGCAGAAAAGACATGAAGAACAACATTTAGAGTGAGCAGTCAGGTAACACTTTTTACTAGAATTGCTGAGGTCTGTACAACACGAGTTTAGAGAAGGAAAGATGTTTCCTGCCAGTTCTGAGGATTAAATGATAATGGATCAATCCTCAAAAATTCATGAGACTACCTTAAATACACATTTAAAATATACATACAATAATGAAAGTCATGTTCTTTGTATTTTTCTTTCTTTCTTTGATGCTTGCTTATGCTTTACTTTGTCATGTAAACAGTCCTTCAGGCTTGTTCACAGAAGCCAGGCAGGGGGAAGGGGCTGCTCTTGCATTTATTTAACATGGCTGTAGTGTACACAGGATGCCAAGGAGCATGGGGAGCCCGCGCCTCTTCTCTGCTGCACAGCCTGGAAGGACACAGACAAATGTGCAAGGAGCAGCTCAGCTGAATCAGGGGCCACTCTTTTGGCCACCAATGTGATGCCCAGGAGCTGTGTGTATCCTGCTCTGCCTTTCCATGGCCACATGTGCACAGAATGGACTCTCTGACTACTGCAAAGACTGGTTGTGCCAGCTGAGAGGAGTGCACTTTGGGATACATAACCCCCAAATCCTTCTGTTCCCTGTCATTGGAAGGAGGTTCAGTTTTGAGGCTTCAGTTAGGGAGTTTAGACACTAGCCACACAAATAAATAAATAAATAAATGATTCAGCAGTTCAGGTGCTTGAGACTTTAAGAAACAGGCTCCAAATACTCTGAATCATGCTTCAGCAACGCTAAAAAAATAAAAGCAGCCTTTAAAATACCTGAAAATGCATCAGTGACTAAATCAATTAGGTAACAATTATCTATGCAGTCTCTCTATGATTACACATATATGTATAAAAGATTCTTTCAAATCTTTATACTTGATCCAACACCTGTTAAATCATTGATAAAACAATAGAATGATTTCCATCAAGCCTCAGAGCAGGCTTTGAATAAAGTCTTCGGTAAAGAGGATGGGAAGAGGAGCCACAGCCGGAGAAGCTGGATAACATGAGGAACTACAGGGCTTTTAGGGACATTTCTGTGTATATTTTTCCTTCTTATTCACCATGCAACTGATGCACAGATGGTGTTCAGCTACAGAAATGAGATCTCATTCCAGATTTGGAACCATTGAGAATTTGCACTTTCAATTGTCTTTTATTCAGGGACAGAGTAAGAGTTCAAGGGACTTGGGATTAGCTTGATTTCAAACACCAAGTACAAAATAAGGGCTTGTAAAATGCATATACAGCTGAAGAACTAGATCCTGACTGGAAATTTATATGATCAGGATTTAAAATCTGTCACTGAAGAGTCAGAAACAGTATACGATTAGAAACAAACAGGAATTTCAGTATCCACTAATTGCTTCTATATGATGAAGGCCCAGTGATAGTTTAATTCTAGAAATTCCAGTCTGATTGAAGTCCAGGGGGCTTTCATGCTTCCTTGTGCTAAAACAGGTGTTAAAGATTCTTCATAAGCAAAAGGATTTTCCTGAATTTACAACTTACTGCTCTGCTCCCCATCACTGACACACCGCACAGGACACAATTTATATTGTGGCCTGCTGATGGTTCTGTGTCTGTGGTGGTTCTACCCAGATGGGCAGCTGAACTCTACCTGAGCCACTCTCTCACACTCCCTCTACAAAGGAAGAGGGGAAGAAAATACGATGGAAAGGGCTCCAGGGCTGAGGTAAGGACAGGGAGATCACTCAAGAACTATCGTCATGGGCAAAACAGACTCAGTGTAGGGAGATTAATGTAATTTATTGCCTATTGCTGGCAGACTAGAACAGTGAGAAACTAAAAGCAAATTAAAACACCTTCCCCCCATCCACCCTCTTCTACCTCCTCCCTCCGAACGGAGAATGGGGGTTGCAGTCAGTCCATAGCTCTTTGTCTCTGCCGCTCCTTCACAGTCACTCTGCCCCTGCTCCCCATGGGGTCCCTCCCATGGGATGCCATCTTTCTCAAAGTGATCCCACAGAGGTTGCCCACAGGCAGCAGCTCTTCAAGAACTGCTCCCCCACGGCTCCATAACACGGGGTCCATCCACCCCCAAGGAGCAAACTGCTCCAGCACGGGTCCCTCATGGGTGGGCAGCAGCTCCCCCCAAACCCCCTGCTCCTTCGTGGGCTCCTCTCCACAGGCTCCAGCTCCGGCCCGGGGCCTGCTCCTGCGGGGGCTCTCCATGGGCTGCAGCCTCCTCCAGGCCACATCCACCTGCTCCAGCAGGGGCTCCTCCACGGGCTGCAGTGTGGAGATCTGCTCCGTGTGGGACCCATGGGCTGCAGGGGGACAGCCTGCTCCACCTG
>NC_048926.1:45049822-45128775 GCF_011077185.1 Oxyura jamaicensis
CTCCTCCAGGCCACATCCACCTGCTCCAGCAGGGGCTCCTCCACGGGCTGCAGTGTGGAGATCTGCTCCGTGTGGGACCCATGGGCTGCAGGGGGACAGCCTGCTCCACCAGGGGCCTCTGCACAGGCCGCAGGGGAACTGCTGCTGCCTGCCTGGAGCACCTCCTGCCCTCCTGCTGCACTCACCTTGGTACCTGCAAGGTATCTGCACCTCACTCTCCCAGCTGCTGTTGCCCTGCAGTTCTTCCCCCTTTCTTCAGTCAGCCCTCCCAGAGGCCCAACCAAAGTTGCTCACTGGCTCAGCTTTGGCCAGCAGCAGGTCCCTTTTGGAGCCGGCTAGAGCTGGCTCTGATCTGACACGGGGCAGCTGTGGGGCTCTGCTCACAGAGACCAACCCCACAGCTCCCCTGCTACAAAGCCCTTGCCATGAAAACCCAATGCAGTGTCATTATCCTTTCATTTGAACCAGCTCTAGCCCCCTCAATAAATTGGTCATACATGCGTCTCCATTTTCTCCTAAATGTGCACATCTAAATCTAACCAGCACCCAGAGCTGTTGCTTCACATGAGCTAAAGCCCATAAACCTGTTTCCAGCTGTCATGTATTCAAGGGACACTTGAAAAAAAAAAATAATGGTGAGGAGATTAGTGGGCAACTTGTAGTGGGACCTGGAGGCTGTATCTTGGCCCCTTGCAGAACAGCAGCTTTCCCATATTCTGTATATCTTAGGAAGGTGATAAACTAGAGAAGAAGATAATGCCCTTCAGTACTTTCCACTAAATGAGGAAAGAGACACTAGAGGGAAAATGCATCAGAAGTAATGAGTAGCAGGTTCATCTTTTCCAGCAAAAAATGTGTCACGGGTACTATTTCAAAATTTTGGAAGTGGGCTGACTGATTAAGGGGCACCACATACCAATCCAGTTCGCTTGCAAGCCTGCCAGGTGAGAAAATATGAAGTGGATGGTAAACATACCTGCTTTGAGCTTTAGATTGTTAAAAATTCAGGAACTGAAAGAATATGCTTCTCCAGTCAGCTCTGTAATTGCAGCACTAGACAATAAACTGTATGTACTCAAGCAATCATATGCTATGTGATCTGTTTCTGCCTTGATTCAATCTTTGCCTGATAATACTGGAGAGAGAATTATTCCTCTTCTCTCTTTAGCAGTCATTTGGAGTATAGCTTTCTAACAATAACAGAAAGGCTTTATTCTAAACTATTATAATTTGTTGGTAATCACTGAAAACAGTAAAACTGGTATAGTCTAAGAAGCAAATAACAAAGTGTATTTATTACCCTATCCACCCTTTCTTCCAATAAATCTTTCTAGTTCTGTAAGGTGCTGTTAGCTTATGTTCAACACTACTGTTCACATGCTTCTATTTGCACTTGTCTATTTTGTTTGCAAGTGAGTACAGACCCTTCAAGAAATTTCTCCCTGATTTCCTTCCTCTTCCTGAATCAAAACATTAGATTCTGAAAGTATGCCCAAGAACAGAGCACAAGTTGCATTAGTCTCCTTTCTAGGTAAGACTGAGATTATTTATTTATTTATTTATTTTCAGAAACAGTTCAGGAGCTTGCTAACCATTTTGCCTTTACTTTAAATGTTTTCTTTTTTAATGCAATTATTAACATTCCTACATTATATTATTAATATTTTCCATATTTCATATAACTACTAGTGTGGGGGAATATCCATATTTGAGTCAGTTTCTAGTCAAAATACCAGGCAGATCCACTTCTGCCTGCAATGTGTCAAAGAAAAAGTTGCTGTAGAATCTTACACAACATTTTCTCCATCACAAGATTGTTTCCTGGTCTCAGGCATTTAATGACTGGCTTTTTTTTCAATAAATGACTCTCTCAGTGGAGCCTGTGAGCATAACTCATATGCAGTGAGCATGCCACTGGGGCTTGTATGATGAAAGTCTTGCTTCTCCAGTGCACCAAGTGCATTTGAGCTTGCTTCAAAGTCAGCAGAAGTAAAGGGTATACAGAGTCTTGGTTCAAAGTATAGAGGGGTTTGTGAGCGTAGATCTGGCCTATGTTACTATCACTTTGGTCCCCATAAGTGTCAATATTACAGCACTAGGCTTGGATGTCCACAGAGAGTGAGCATTCTGCATAAGGGCTTTACATAGAGCACTGGCAGAACCAAGAAAAATAGGCAAAGTTATCAGTAACTTCTCTCCTCATTGTGACCCCAGTACTCTGTGCCTCCTAGTTATTCCTTGCAGACCTTCCAGGTAAAGCAACCACCATAAAAATTAGGCCTCTTAAGTGACAGGAAAGATCACAGGCTTGGATTCTTTCTTCAGCTTGCCCAACAACAGCCACCATCTGGCTAACCATCACTGTGCAATAAGTAACTCAGATCAAAAAGCTAGCCTTATTTACTGTCTTCTCACATAAATGCAGACTAAGAAGAGTTATATATGTACAACAAAAGCTAAAGCCATACAAAGATAATTTAATCTAACATTAGAAAAAAAAAATCTGTCAGAAATTCCACTCTCAGGAATGGCTATTATCGTTATGCCTAGTTCAAAGTCCAGGAACACTAATGTATTTCAGCAGCTAATAAAATTACTCTTTGGGATTTTTTAAATTTGCAATTCACTGGGCTTATACATTCCAGGGATAAAAAGGAAAAATACATCCATGCTTTGAAGAAATGCTGTCTAAAATGGAGTCATTCCATCTGAAAACAAATCAACTGTAATATTACAAATACCTAGCTGTGATACAGTAGTCATTGAAGTCCTTCACAAAGAGTTCATTGTACAGGTGGGGAAATTGCAACACAGCCTGGGGAAGCAGCTTCTGAAGGCTATTCAGAGCAGAGCTGCTTTCAGAAGTTTGCTCAGCACTACATGCACTTACTTGGTTAGTTTAGGTAAGTGAGTGACTTTTCTTGCACAAGTGGAGGAAGGAAAGATGAACACAGAGCAACACCTGGGCCTCTAAGCAGACTTTCTAAGACTGACTGTGCTGGGCCAATGAAAGTGTAAGATTAAAATCTGAGTACTGAGCCTGTCACATCCACCAGTATATAATGCACACACCTATTCTCATTCAGTAAGTCCACTAATAATGAAGTGGAAAAGGGCATTGTTTTTTTACTTTGCAAGGAAAATGTGATTGAACTTTTGAGATACTTTGTGACCTTTGGGTGTGAAACTGTTGCTAAAATGGTAAAAGAATTTTGGCAAGCTAGAGAGAGAACAGAAAGAGGTACATTGAAACAGAGGAAGGCAGTACACCAAGGTGATCTTTCTGCACTAGATACCTTCTGAAAATCTCAGTGAAACTGGGGCATGCCTGCCTTCGTCTTACACTTCTGCTTCCTAACTTACGCAGATGGCAAATAATGTGACACTACTTGGGTCAGAGGAAGACGAGTATACCTTCTTGCTCCATTGCTTCTCATTTCTTTTTGTGCATCTAATTTGAGGTTTCCAGCTGCTGTGGCTCAGGGGCTTCAGTAACTCCAGTCCTACCTGAGCAGGAGTGTGGAAGTAGTGGGGAGCCTTCCTTTCAGCTGCAGTCTTCTCAGTAAGATCACCTCCTTTCTATATTTAATTCCTGCTTGCCCCTGTTAAATACAGGTCTTTCACTCCTACATTTCTCCATGTTGGGACACTATAATATTCAGAGAGATAGCAACTCACCTTACAGAAAATCTGCTTCACCATCCCACTTACTATTGCTCCTGCAGCTGTTACTGCCTCCCCTTTCTGCTGTACTGAGTAACAAATAATACGCACTAGGGAGAGGAAAGGGCCTTTTTACAGCTACATATTTTGGTCTCGCTGTAATGAGATGAACAGGAGAAATGTCTGACTACTGACCACCCCAGGTGCTAGGCAGGACGGTGGCTGCTGTTGTTTCTCTCGGTGTTGCTACAGCTGTTTTTCCCCAGCAGGGATGCACTGCCATTATTTTAACTCCATCAGTTCACAAGTCTCACTTCCTCTGCAAAATACATGCATGTGTATGTACATATATATGTATAGTTGCCATAGTTCTTCTTTTCTCCTGCCCAAATCTGGTGTTACTTCCCCCATTTCCTTTCCTCTTTACCCAGCTGAAGCTTATTTTTTTGATCCCCAACTTAGAAATAACATTGGTGAGGGACAGGTTTCTGGCTTTCTGGGTGGGTATCTTCCCCTCAAGGAAGACTGCATGTTCACAAAGATAAACTGGTCTTACTGCCCGCTTGTTCAGAGAGCTGGGAACCAGACTTCACGCTGTGCCTGTTCTCCAGGATAGTGTTGGTTCACCTGTGAAAGGGAGAGGAAAGCAGCAAAGAAGAAGGTGAAGACTGAGCAGTGTAAGTGGCAGTTTTAGGTGTAGTCAATTAAATACTAAGATTCAAATATTAGCATGGAAAGGTAGTGTGTTTGTAGCATGAATGTAGTGTGAATGAATCAAGGTAAAAGTATTATTGCACATAAGCGTAGATGTGACTAAGAGAGGAGAAGATATCGCTGAAGTTTCCTTCACACACCAAATAGCTCTTTTTGTTTAACTGCATTATGTTTTGCAACCTTTTGTAGAAAACTTCAGAGTTGATTGTCTATGTGGATAATTGTCAGAGTGAGAATAACAGTGGTTTTGTAATTATCAAAAGACTAGTTGAAGAAGTGACTTGACTTACTCATGTGCTTTTATTTATTTCTTTTGTATGAGTAGCAATAAACAAATATGCAGGTTCCAGATTGGTGGGAGCTGTAATGTGCTAAGAAATTGAATGTAAAAAACATTTTCAAATTGATAGCAATATCTCCATCCTTTTAGCTCAGCTCTGCATGATCGCTGGAATTTTGCTTTGACTGCAGACGAAAGTTTGATGAAAAATTCTTCACTTCTCATGTTTGCATCGTGCAAATGTTATGTCTTAAATCCCTCTTTTTTCCACATGACTTCATGTGCTAGCAATTTGACTTAATGAGTAGCTACAATAAATGTACAGTATGGAAATATTGTTATAAGTCTGCTAGAACGTTCCCATGCTTAAACAAAGTGTTGTGTTGAAAGAGATGTAAAATATATAATTACACTGAGGCCTTGAACAAAATCCCACTTCTAAGTTCATTCTTATCCTTTTTTGGACAATGTGAGTAGGCCTTGATTATCCCTTCTTTTTAAAGAGTATTGCTGAGCTTCTAAGCATCTGAGCTTTACTTTCCCTATCATCATCCAGGGTTGTATTCAGACTATTAAAATGAATAGATTTCCTTGTGTATTGTTTATTTTATCTGAACCTTGGCCAGATTCCTTATGTAGTGATGTCATAAAAAAAATCTCACATATGCCCATTGGTAATTTTATCTGGAAATTTAATTTACTGGAGGCAACAAACAAGCAGAGCCTAGAATTAAATACAATGAGATTTCCTCTCCACTATATTTACAAATATTAGACAAGTTAAATCTGCCTTCCGCTCTGCTTCAGCGCCAGCTTGCTCCCAGTTTGTTTTTCCTTACAGACAAAAGCATAAGTCATGGCTGCAAATGTAGATTCCACAGATGGGGACTGTGATTTTTTTTTTCCTTCTTTTGCAACCAAGACTTTTCAAAGATTAAGGAGACAAGTTAGTGCTAACTTAAAAACCAAAGAGCTCCAGGCTGTCCTGTCCCAGCCTCCAGACTTTGGAGAAGAACATGTGCTTGATGTGTTTGGGGGTACCTGTATACCATTAGCAGGGCTCTGCCTGGGTAATCAATGTGTTGACATGCACATATTTCGCATTTTTCATTGATGTGCTGGTGCTGGCAAGGAGTTCTTACCTGGGCACAGGCTCCCCCTCTGTGAACTGACTTCTTCCTCCTGCATCCTGTCCTTCCTTCTCATGAAAGGTCTGCGTCCTGGTCTGCAAGGAGGAGAAAGAGCTGACAACCAAGGGGAAGGGTTGGCAGGCTGCAGGCCGGGGCTGGCCCAGCTCTCCATAGGGCTGGTGTGCAGTTGTGCTAGGCCCGATCTGTGGGAGCTTGCACGGAGAGCACAAGCTCTGCTCTGCTTCCTTCACTCCGTGCCTCTGACGCTCTCACCTGACCAGCTTCTGAGAATATTTTGAAAAATTTATTCAAAACTCTAAGCAGTCCATAGCCCCAGCGCAATAATAGCACTGTCACACTGTTTTACAAGGCTGTAATTGGGTTCGCTTGCTGGCATAAACCAGGAGGACTTCAGCCTGGTGGTTTCTCCACTTGGTGACTGGCTTACTGCCTTGTAAAACAGCACGACAGGACTGTTACTACTGAAGGAAGGGACAGGCATCAGGAGGTCTGATTGGTTGACACCTCTTTTTCATTTGGCATAATATTTTTCTTCTTGGAAGTAACGTATAAAACAAAATGTTTGCAACTGTAACACCTCATAACTTACTTCCCCTCCCCCCCCCAATGCAAAATCAATTTTAATATAGTTTGCTTAATTTATAACCAACCTGCTGATACCGCTATGTGTGGTTTACACAGCGCCACTAGCAAGGGGGATGCAGGCGCCATGCCGAGGTGGGCAGAGGAGGTGGCCGTGATGCCCCGCCATGAGCAGCAGCACCTCCGCCAGCCTGAGCTGTGGCTGACGGGAGGCCTGCAGCCCCCTGGCTTCTCCCTGTCAGTCCACACCAGCTGGAAAGGCATGGGACATCTCATAACGCTTACAGTGTTTCCCTAAGTACTCTTGTGGCTCCTTCTGAAAAAAACAGTTGTGCACTTGCAAGGCTTCTGTGTGGTCAGGAAGTACTTTCTGCCCCAGCTTTCACCATCAGCACTGGTATGAACCCTGAGGCCCAGCCCCTTGCCACTTGTCTTTGGGATCAAAGAGACATGGTCCCAGTCCCAGTGCAGCATGTTGTTTCCCCCTGGGTGATTCCCCTACAGCCAGAGGAAGTCCAGGATCCTGCAAGGAGATGTTATTGTAAACCACTGCAAGAGAGAAAATTGTGCTGAGGAAAAGCTCTTAAAAGAGCTTGTACTGCTGAAAGAGCAATTAGGCGACTCTTCCTCCCTCCCTCCTGCCCAGGGCTAAAGAACAAATACCAATTACCTGGCACTTGCCAGGGGCTGAGATGTGTGTGCACACTTACTCATGGTCAGCTGAGGTTTAACAACTTCTTGCCTAAGTTGGTGGTAATAGGCACTGGCAGCACATGAACTAGTGGATAACAGGACATGACCACGGGCTTATCTCCGTCTGTCTCACTGGACTTAGATGGCCATCATCACTGATGACTATTGTCTCAGACAATGAAGCAGCTACAAGCTAAAAATACACTTTGGGTCAACCCAAGAAGAAAAAGATTTTATTTGAAAACAACAATAACACCGAAAAAGACATAACTGTTTTTAGTTCTTTGAGGCCCAATGCTATGTATCTCTTGAGGACTGTTTGTCTTTACTGCCTCTAAAACCAGGTATAGTCTTTTGAGTCTTTCTCTTTGAAAAAAATAATCTTTCACTTTCAGAGTCTCAGAATGAGTGTTTATGTGTGTGTGTGAAATTTCTCATTATTCTTTGCACATTTTAACATATTCAGCTTGGAGCAGTGAATTGTCAAACCAAAGATGAATTATGTATAGGTAAAAAAGTCCTCCCCTGAAATAACATTCCCTGGCCTTTGTTACGATCTAACATGTTCCTGGTTGACTTTGCCTCTCAGAGACATGGTTGTTCATGCTGCATCAGGTTCATTATCTGTAGAGGATGTAAGGAATGGCACAGTTACAATTCCAACTTATGCAACTGGTGAAAACAATGAGTTCAGACTACAACTTACCATTTTTTTTCTTTCAATTTTTATCCTAAATGAGTTTGATTTGGGCCAAATTCTAAGAGCATCTGCCCAGTGTGCGGTTAGGGTACAGCAGCTCCAAAGCCTGGGTAGTGGCAGCATTTTTCAAGATGTTTCTTGAGGACATGGCTGGTATTGAGATCCACTGAAGACACAGAAGTTTCTTATTAAGATTCACTGCATTCTTCCTGCTGAAGCAGGAGATCTTTTGTGTGTGGGTCAAGTGTGGCATACTTCAACTACACCTGGCTAATATGGAGACCTGATGGCCACAGTGAGCCATTAAAAAAAAAAAAAAAAAAAATCCTCAGGCTGCTCCAGGTTTTGCAAGAGCTGGGTCAGGCAATTCAGCCAATTATTTTTATTTATTTATTTATTTTTCCACCTTTGGTCTTGTACAATTAATAAATGTTGCTAAACAACATACTGCCAGATGAACAGCATTTGCCCTTCTGACCAGGCAATTGCACCTCTCCTTGCAAACTTGCCAAATTTATTCTACATCCATACTTGTCATGTGCACTTGCTCTCTGAACTGCTAGGAAATGATGGATTTCAGGTTCCTTTACTTCAGGATGACCTAGAGCTGCCTCGGAGTTGCCTTGAAGCCAAGTTCGGTCCCACATGTAAAATCGTGTCACTTGAGTGGGACTCATTTCTTTTCTGCACTTACAGGTCTGGCCTGAATGTCTCAGGAGCACTGTTTCACCGGTGACGGCCATTGCAGCTCTCTGCAGATACCTGCTGCACCCTGGCTCATGCTCCTTTGCCTGATTTTGCAGTGGCAGCCCAGCTGACAGCCTGTGCCTCAGCTGGCCTCTGCTAGTCCTGCTTCAAACCAGCAGAGCAAGTTGTGTGAACCACCACGGGTCACAGCCCGCTGTGTCCCTGTGAACCCAATTAACAAGCTTACTGCAGAGCAGGCTAATAGCTGACCTGTGAATGACAGCAGCTGGGAGGCAGGTTAGATCATCCAGTCCACCACAAGCTGCAAGGCTGGCAACCTGCAGCTAAGAAAAGTAACCAGAGTTAATTCCAATACACATTTGAGTCAGGCCCCTTTGGGGAGCAGCGTGCTAATGCATTTCAGACAAACTGAGACAAGTGTATCAGTAAAAGCTATGTGTGTGCACTCTGTCCAGAAAATACCCTGGTAGCTCTACAACAATAATTTAAATTATTGTCAGACTTCACCAGTGTGTTTTCATGTTAAACCTGGTTAGCTGAATGTTTCTTCAGTGTGAGTCTGCTCATATGACTTCTTCACGAGTTCACCCGTGCATCTCCTGGGGGCCCCTGTGGTCCCTGCCACAGGGCTGCCCATGCCAGCAGCCATACAGCTGCCACACAGCCGAGCAGCCCAAGGGAGGACAAGGGAGGCAAGCGTGAGGATTCTGGGATATGTTGTCAATGTCAATATTTTTGCAAGAAGAGGGAACTTCTTTACTTAAATTGTGGAACCCGTTTCTCTGAGGGGAAGCATGGAAAAAATGACATAAGCTTGCAGATCCAAATCTAACAAGTTTATTCAAATCCCAGACCACTCTTTTTTCTTTTTTTTTCCTTTCTTTTTTTCTTTTTCTTTCTCTCTCTCTTTTTTTTTTTTTTATTTAATTGAAGAAAACATTCTGTACTGAAAGTAAAGAGTCTAGTTCCCGCTTGGTAACATTCCCAATGTGCTGCCTGCATTTTGGCTGTTTCTCAGACAGACTCTTCAGAGTGCTGCTGACAGGATTTAAAGCTCACCAGTGGTGCTGGGCTAAGTTAAAAGCCCAAAGCTAACAGCCGTGGGGGCTGTCTGTGTTTGCATGCATAGTTAATCAGACATTGATTAACATCTTCAGCACAACAAATCCCAGTGGACTGAGATTTAATGGATACCCCCTTGGTCCTACAAAGAAAATGTTACATGGTGCAGTCTGAGTGAGCTTGCAGAAAACCGGCTTCTGACTGTGAAGTGGGAACAATTTTTTGTCAGGTCATCAACATTTTAGATAAGTTTATTGTCCCTGTGTACACACTTAAAGGTGGGACCTCCTATTTATCAATCAATCTTCCTCCCTCCCTTCTCCTAAAACCCCCAAACATTAGTTTATTCACTACCCAGCTTTTATTATTTATTTATTTATTGCTTCAAGTCCTTCAATTAAAACCACAACTGATCATTTTATTGCCCCAATGTTTCTTCTCCGAGAGACTGCACACCTGGAGGTTTTTACAGGAGTTTAGTTTTGGTCTAATTCCTATGGGCTTTTGTCCCCTTCTCTTAACAAGAATCAGAGTAGCTTACATTCCTGCACCATGCCTTTCCTCCCAAAGGATCCTAAAACCATTTACAAACTATAAAAGCTGCTTTTTCTGTAAACAGAAATCACTTTACCCATCAGTGAAGTGCAGCCACCTGGAGGGGAGGGAGAGTGGAGTGTAACAGCTGTTTAAAAGCACACTGCATTTTTACATTTTAAGCTAGAAAGTGATAAGTACTGTGTCCAGTTGAATGCATGGCTGGAATTTAATAAGGTAGGATGTAATTTTTCAAACTGTAATTTGGCCAAGAGAACATCCCCTGTTCTTTCCCCAAGTGTGAAGAGGCATTTAATTTTAGTATGCAGTCAGGACACCAGTTTTATGACTTATCAGAAAGAAAATCAGTCAGGAAATTATCCTAAAGCTATGTAGAAAGGAAGTTAAAAACCAAGTGGATAATCAGCTCCCAAACAAAACTTTGTAATATTATTTCATGAAGGATTAAGTGCCGAGGGATCTTGGGGAATCTCAAAAAATTACATCCCAGTAGGATAAGACTGCAACAATTCTCTTGATGGTGCTCACAAAAATCATCTTTTTCAATGTCACAATAACAACGACAATAATAATAACAACAACAACTAGTGACAATACAAGTAAAATGAAATTCATGTGAACATAAGTCTGGTTTTGTTTGTTTACAAAGAGATTTCTTTCTGATGACTCAGAACAGATACTAAGCTCTGTTATGGCAAGCTGTGTAGTTGGCAAACTGAAGTACATAAAAGGTACAGTAAAATCAACACAAGTTGGGAGTTATCACATGAATCTTACCATTAGGGAAAATGTGCCAAGGGAAAAATCCTCACGCATTTTAAAAGACTAAAACGAGAATAAAGATTTGAAGTGAGCACCTTACTGAAACAGAGTTTAGGAGAAGATGTTAACAGCTACTGAGACTGCACTTGTTATATGATCCTTATGGCACTACATAGCACAGTAATTACTGCTGATTTAGCACTCCCCATCTCACAACAGTCCTGAGGGACTTCATGAGAGACAGAAAGGGCTGCTACTCTGACCAAAGCAATAAAAGCCACCATTCTTTCCTTAATTAATAGTTTCTCTCTTAATAAATAAATAAAATATTTTTTCAAGTCAGAAGAGTCTGTTAGAGTCCCTATACTGCTTCCAGGTTATCTCTGATTGGGGAGTTCCTGAGAGTTGCTCTTGTGATGAGCCTGGTGCTCGGATGTGTCCTAGAATGAGGCACGTCTTTCTTCACAGAATCACAGAATTTTCTAGGTTGGAAGAGACCTCAAGATCATCAAGTCCAACCTCTGACCTAACACTAACAGTCCCCACTAAACCATATCCCTAAGCTCTACATCTACATTCTTCAAAGCTCTACATCTACATCTAAGCTCTACATCTACATCTAACCATATCCCTAAGCTCTACATCTACATTCTTCAAAGACAGGAGGCAAAGGAGTGTGCCCTGCTTTCCTTATTAAGACTTTTTTTTTGTTTTTTTTTTTGGTGTATTTTCCTAAAGCAAAATAGTGCTAAAGCACTATCATCCAGTGAATGACCTAACAAAAGGAAAGCGGGAGAGCAAGAGCTGAAAAAGAACTGAGTAGTTTAAGGTAGAATATAGGAAAAAGGGAGTGAGCTAAGCCCTAAATGGCTAAAATTAATTTGTACTATTCACACTGTTTTTATCCTAGAAGCATCCAGACTCCTGTACTAACATACATCTCACTGCCCCAAATCAAATCTGTCTTCTTTCCTCTCCTACACACCTCTATACTAATGTGAATTGCCAATGTCAGTGCACTTGAAACTGCGTGCTCATCATTGTTCCAAGTGCTCTTGCTGCACCATGAAGGAGAAAACATGTTAAAAAAAAAAAAAAAAAAAAAAAAAAAAGGCAGAAGTTCACTGAAGGAGAAATCTATAGAAAGAGGATAACTTCCTGAATTTCTAAATATATCATAGTAGAAATTAAAATATGTGTTAAAATAGTAAGCTCCCCGTGCAGCTTATTTTTTTAAGTTATTCGCATCTCTCCAATGAAAATAATCCATTTTCCCTTTTCTCTCAGGCCAGTGAAATCCATGCTGAGGTCAGAGCAGCACCATCACAGCTGAACACCTATATCCAAACATCACATAAAGATGTTTTCTGCAGTTTGATGATTCTACTTCTTAATCTAGATTTTTGTGGCTCAGCTAACATATTCTCCATGTATTTGTACTTTCACTCAAAGGGAAATTGGATTTTTCTACCACAGTGACTTCTTCGAAAAAAAGGTACGTTAGACGGTCAAGTCAGAGTTAAGGTAGGTTTGTAAACCAGACTGAAGCAGTTGGTACCTCTAATTTATTTTCTTTTATTAGCATTAATTGAAGATAACCCTTTTAATTCCATTTTCTACCCACATGCTGTTTCCATGTTAGAAGGTCATTCACAAAGTATAAGTCATAACCGGGTTCACTCCATGGAAAGACAGAGCATGTAATTCTTGCAAGGAGATCAACTGATATTTCATCCCTCAACGATAAGAGTCTATAACAGGATGAAGATAACATCAGAGCCATTGAGGAAAAGAGTAACTGTACCTGAAAAATACATCATGATCAAACCTGTAAAGTATGTCTGCAGGAAACCTTAGAAGGCCTCTATGTTTTTATCAACTCTATCTTTTTTAAGAACCAAAGTGATATAAAAGCAGGGGGAAATGATTATACAATTTCAGTTCCTTTACAGTATTTCTTTCAAGGCCATGGGTCAAGTAGAAATACAGCAGAAAAAACCTTGGCCAACTTAATTTGAAAAATATAAATGCAACAAAAGCTGTAGAGGAACACTTTATTTTAAAGTGTGAAGTTCCGTATCCAACAAACATTTACACAACCTCTTTACTGATACTGAGAGTATTAAGTTCAATGGTACAAAATTTTAAGCCCTTTTGAGTATTTAAAGATAGTTTTTTGTTCTACTACACCTTTGTTCAGCAGCAAGTATATAAATAGAAGCCAGTTATGCCATAATAAGTCTGTCTAAAAGCTGTGCTAACTTAACTTCTGTAAGGGACAAAAAGGATTTTGTACCTTGACCACAGGAATGAAATATGCTCATGGAGGTGTGCTCTAATATGAGGATAATCACATTCTTGTAATGGAGGAATTAAAGTGCTGTAATGAATTTGCATGCTAGCCTGAAAGCTTTTTGAACTTGGTAGAAGAGATTTTACAGCAGTTAGTGTCCCTATTAGCAAGATTGTATTGTGAATATATTTGGAAAAAAAAAAAAAAAAAAATGGCAGCCATATAAATCTGATTAAATTACAGTATTAGCATAGATAATTCTGGCATAGATAAAGTATGGCAATGGATAGAGTTTGTCAATGTGTATCTAAGTATTATGGCTTGGGGGTAAAAGCAGAGCCAGGGAGAACTGTTTTTCTAGGAAGAGATCTCTGTCATCTGCAGTTTATTTATTTTCCTGCTAAATATGAAAGAAAGTTTGTGGGTATGAGAACTGAAAAGACCTTGGCTTTGCTAGAAAGCTTGCTCAAAGAGTAATAATAAAGACTATTTAATTTATACTTTTTGTAAGCTGTATTTATTTTGCAGGTATATAATATCTTCTGTAATAAGTTTAATATGTCCATGTGATTGTTCAGTAGGATATACCTAATGAAAGGGATATTTAACAGGCCTATTTTTATCACTACTTCTACCTAACGATCTACCACATATGCATACCATGTGGAAGACATGGGGCCCAAATAGGTAGACTTGGAGTAGGTTCAAGACAATATTTGAGGCAAAATTGGAGCTTGGAATCAGAGGTAGATTCAAGGTCGGCCTTAAATCACCTTATCTGATTTTGTAGGACTTAATGTCATCATAACAGGCAGAAGACATGAGAGGACTGTTCTTCTAAGTTATTAATAATGGAAACCTTGCTTTTTAGAGGTAATCCTTGTGATTCTTCACTGCTTGTCCCCAAAAATTTCAGATGTAAATCTATCTTCAGGAAATTCTAATTCCATTTCTGACCCATACAGAAAAAGAAACGCTTTCAGATTTCAGATGTGATCAAATACATTTCAGATGTGATCTGAGAAACCACCCAATGCTTCCACCTAGTCCACCATGATGGAAATGACCTGCTGTGCTGATCAGGACCTTGTTCTGCAGCACTGTGAGGTGACTATAGAGCAAGAGGCAAGAACCCTTTATAAATCTCCTGAATCTTCCCATTCTGTAATAAGGATATAATCCCCTATTATTAGGAGATGTCAGTAAGGCCTCCATTACATTTAATGGGAGCTTTTAAGGTATGTTCTCTTTCTGCCATTCCCCTGTATAAATTACATATGAATCCAGATTCACTCCATCCCCAAGAGCATGAAAACTTTTTAAAATTAACTGGTTGAGCTGATTGACCTGCAGTGGTCTACAATACCTTTGTTTAAATTTGATCTACAACTGAGGGAAGATATTTCCCAAAATGCAATCTTTTCAGGGGTTGGAACCAAATGATCTTTAAGGTCTCTTCCAACCTGAGCCACACTATGATTCCATGAACCTCAAAGTCATCACAGGGCTTCTAAATGTTTTAAGCCCACATCACAGGATCATAGAATAATACTGCCATACTATCATTTACATTGGAAAACACCTTCAAGATCAAGTCCAAACACCCACCTAACACTACAAGTCCACCAGTCCCTAAGTGCCACGTCCACGTGTCCCTTAAATACCTCCAAGGACAACTCCACCACCTCAATGCGCAGCCTGTTCCAATGCCTAACCACCCTTTCTGTGAAGAAATTCTTCCTGATACCCAATCTACACCTCCCCTGGTGCAAACTGAGGTCATCTCCCTATATTCTATCAGATGTCACCTGAGAATCAGAGTCACAGAATGGTTTGGATTGGAAGGGACCTTAAAGATCAATTCTAATGCTTCTGCCATGGGCAGGGACGCCTTTCACTAGTTGATCATCCAAAGCCCCAACCAACCTGGCCTTAAACACATACAGGGAGGGAGCATCCACATCTTCTCTAGGCAACCAGTTCAAGTGTCTCACTGCCCTCCAAGTAAATAACTTCTTCCTAATATCCAATAAAAAATGTTCTGTTTTAGATTAAAAGCATTCCTCCTTCCCTACAATTATTGACAGAATCCCTCCCCAGCTTTCCTGGAGGCACACTAAGTACTGGAAGCCACTATAAGGTCTCCCTGGAGCTTTCCCTTCTCCAGGCTGAACAACACTAATTCCCTCACCCTCTCTTTGTAGGAGAGCTGCTCCAGCCCTCTGATCATCCTTGTTGCCCTCCTCTGGACTTGGACAGGTCCATGCCTTTTTTATGCTGGGAGCTCTAGAGCTGAATACAATACTCCAGGTGGGGTCTCATGAGAGCACAGGAGAGGTGGGGAATCACCTCCCTTGACCTGCTGGCCATGCAGCTTTTGATGCAGCCCAGGATGTGGTTGGCTTTCTGGGCTGCAAGCACACATTGCCAGCTCATGTTGAGCTTCTCATCAACCAGCACCCCCAAGTCCTTCTCATCAGGGCTGCTCTCAACCCATTCTCCACCCAGCCTGGATTTCTGCTTGGGATTGCCCCAAGGTTCACACAGGCCCATATCTCAAGCCTGACCAGGTCCCTCTTGATGGCATCCCTTCCCTCCAGTGTCATCTGTTAGTATGTTATAGATGGAGCACACTGAAGGAAGTGAACCTTTCTCTCTACTCAGTGCTGGTGAAGCCACACCTGGAGTTCTGTGTACAGTCCTGGGTCACCCAGAAAGATCCCTAAGGGAATGGAACAACTCTCCTATGAGGACCAGCTGAGAGAGTTGGGACTGTTTAGCCCAGAGAAGAGAAAGCTTGGGGGGGGTAGGGGGGGGAAGGGAGGGAGGGGGTTGTTACTGATGTATGTAAATATCTAAAGAGAGAGTGCAAAGACAACATAGCCAGGCTGTTTTCTGAGTGCAGGACAGTGCCCAGTGCAGAACAAGAGGCAAAAGACACAAACTGGAACACAGGAGGTACTATCAGAACATGAGGAAACACCTCTTTGCTCTGAAGGTGACAGAGCTCATGTTGCCAAGAGAGGCTGTGGCGTCTCTCACCTTGAAATTATTCAAAAGCTGCCTGGATATGATTCTGGGCAACCTGCTCTGGATGGCTCTGCTTGAGCAGGGGCCGTTGGACCAGATGACCTCCAGAAGTCCCTTACAACATAAACCATCCTGTGATTAGGATAGCCAGCAAGACACTGTGAAATAGTGTGTCCACCAGAAACAAAAAAAAAAAAATAAAAATTAAAAAAAAAAAAAAAAGAGGAACAGATTAAAAAGAACTGGAGGAATGATGGAAAAATCCTATTTAGGGCTTACTTTAAGTCCATAGATGAAAGTAAGCTTCACAAAATCTAGTAGCCATAAGTTACTTAGTTATCCAAAAAGGGTAGACAACTTGCTGAAGATTCTGCACTCCCTGGTACCTTGTCCAAGGGAGATAAAGAGCTACCTGGAGCTGATCCACCAGTGAATTAGTGTATCTGATTTGCACAGAGGCAGAAAGAATAATTGGAGTGTTGAATGAAAATGTTTAGCAGTGAGTCTCCTAACTCCTCACTTGTAACCTCATGCAAGGAACAGATCATAAATTGGTCTGTCGATAGACCACAAGTAATTTGTTGATTTTTTTTCTCCAATTTTCTAACATATGCAACATCTGATTTAACTTTGATACTGTAAATGCAATATTGTTACTGATTTTCCTACCTCTCTTGACATGAGGGAACAAAGATATTAGTTCCAGGGGAACTCCTTGCTGTTTCTTCTTCTAAAGTACCCAAGTATGTCTTTAGACATATTTTTCATATTTCATGCTTTGTTGGTTCTTTGCAACATTTTAAATAGATGTGATCTCACAGAATTCTGCTGGACTCTAAACCAGATTTTATGATGATTGATGGAAAGGTATCAGGCCAAATTCTCCTACGGACTGTGGTCATCACCATCCAATTCGAAAGCTCAGAATGGAATATGCAGCCCTAGAAAGATTGATTGAATGCCAGGGAGGTTTACAGGTGGTATTGAATTGGCTTGGAGGCTTTTGTAGGATTCTGTTTCTCTGCTGCCTGCAGCAGAAGAAAAAAGGCCAGGTTTAAACTGTCTTTTAGCAATCTGTGTGTAAGGGTTTAATTCCTCGGGGCTGAGAGCTGGAAGTGGCATTAAGTTGCTCTGACTGAATATAGGAAATCAGAACATAACTGAAACAGGAAAGGGATTTGAAGGATGGAAAAAAGGGAAGGGAACAACCACAACCCCAAAACAGTTCCTACTGCATACAATTCAACCCACGCCTATTGTGCTTAGCTCCCTTTTCCCATGCACTTGTTTTTGATCTACAGCGCACGCGACGGTGGTAACTACTAAAACCAAGGAAACATTTGCAAGCTATCAAAGGAGGTGGAGTCACTCGGGCAACTGGAAAGGGAAACTCTGCTATTTCTCAGGATATTTATAGAAGGGTACCCCACTGCCATTTGTGCTTCAGGGAGGTCCTTCCCTTGATTACTGATAGTGTGTACTTTAGCCATGTGTGGTGCAGCAGATTGGGCTCAGCACTGCGAGCCACAGTTCCCCTTTCCCAGAGCTTCCTTTGAACTTTGCAGCCCTACGCAATAAAGTTATGTGTGGTGCGGGGCTGGCCCACCCAGAGAGCAAGATATTTCTTGGAAGCTGTCTTCCACTTCCCTATGGTAAGCTACTGTGAAAAAGCTATGGTAGAGGATCTATGTGTCAACACCACTTTCCTTCCTCTCCTCGCTCCAGCCTGCCCACTGGAGGCAGACTTGGACTATGCCAGCCTGCACGCTTTGCTCGGTGTTGTCTCCAATTTGGGACCTTTCATTGCTGTCCCACTCTGCGTGGACTGTTTGGAAAGCAGGATGTGCGGTGACAACATCACATTTGCCCAAAGCTATTGTTTCAGCTTTTATTTTTAATTGCAATGTTCTGAATAGCTGGCCTTTTTTCCCTTTTCTTTGATTATGAGAGAAACAGGGCTGTGTGCTGTGTGTTTCATTAGTGACAGTGGCTTTTAAATCTCTACCACATTCTCGAAACAACAGTTGGAAAATTGTTGTCAGGTCCTACTCCCCAGCAACAGCTGGTGTATTTTCAAGGACTTCTGGTTTAAGATGAGAGAAGGGGAGGGCACACCAGAAGGGGAGAGCAAGCCCGTCAGCTCTCTTATCCAAACACCCTGTCATTCCCATGATTGATGGGGTCCTTGGCCAAACTCTGGAAGGCTTTCAAACACACTCTGTTCAGGGGTGGTGTGAGTTTCAGAGGGTCATTCTGGCAGGTGTGACTATACACAAATTAAGTGCTAGCTCCCCAAATAAGTACTGACTCCAGGAAGATAACAAGTAAAATTTTCACAACTCTCTACCTTTGAGCAAACCAAAATGTCTTAGAGCTTAGAGATATTCAGAAAAGTCTCTGAGAAGTTTGCACGTCGCTAGGCACTGAGCATTAAGTTTAGTGATTTAGTACCTCTGCCAATAAATACATGCTCCACACCCAAGACTGTGAATGTACACTTCTATGCTGTGGCTTAAAAACAACTGAGCATTTGAGGTAAGATTTTAGTGTAGTATGCAGGAAAACATCCTGTTTACTAAGAAGCATCTTCTAGGAGTAGCTTCTGAGTAGGAAAAGGCCTACAATCCAGCTATCATTCCACTAAGGAAACAAACAAGCAAGCAAGGAAATGAAAAAAAAAAAAAAAAAAAAAAAAAAAAACAACACACATGACTTTAAGAGAGTCCCAGACTTGAAGAGATGCAGCCTTATGTCCACAGTTGGTACAAGACAAACATCTGGTTCAATACAAAGCTAAATGCAGATGTGACTGAACTTGAGAATTTCAAATACACTATCTAAATGGAAAGGACAAATAACTACTTGCACCTTTTAAATTGTACTCTCAATTTTGATGTCCATAAATTAGAAAAACATGTTATTTTAGTGTTTTCTTCTACTGTGAACTGTGACTAAAAGTGTGTATCAGGCTATAAATGCAATGCCTGGACACCTGTTTCAATGTCAAAAAAAAGCACTTCCTTCTGCTCCCAGAAACTGAATCACCATCTTTTTTCTTTTAGAAACACTACTTTGCACACACAACACCTTCTACTCAGATTTGCAGAAGTGGGAAAAGTCTCCCTATACCTCTGGGAGACTGAAAAGTGTGAAGTGAGGAAGAGAGAAGGTGTTAGGTTCCTAACAACCAGGGGAAAGTCAGACCAGATGTAAAGAATCAGTTCCAGTTCATCTCTCTGTTAACGTGTTTCTGTAACTATTAAACCTTTACTCTTCTCATATTAATAACAGTAATTCAGTGGAGAGTTACTTACCCAGCTAGTGGATCTACTTAGAAATATGCTTTTGCTGTGTTTTCCCAGGGTTTTCTAGAGAACAATAGGCTCATAGGTTTTCTTTGGAATTGGCATGGGCAGATTAAAAGAAGAAACCTCAAGTGCTGTGTGATATTCGTGGGTCTATACATTTGGTGGGGCTCTCAGTTTTGCCAGCAGGCAGATGGGTTGAAATCAAAGACTGTATTCAGTCACTCTATGAGCTTTGTGGCTGCTTCCAGATGAAATACTCTGGGAATTTGCTGTTATACTGGAAAATGCTGGAATTAATTTTGCTTTTACAATTGCACTAACCATGGTCAGTTCTTCATCCCCTGTCACCAAAGGACAAGAGAAATTTTATGCCATGGATGAGTCAGATTTGTCATGCGCAAAAATCTCGCTCTTGGCAGATCTTCATAATCAAGCCCATTTCTTGTTAACGTAGATGCTGCAGTATTGTTTCCTCTGTTTCTTTGACTGCCTAGGATCCCTGTCTATTTAAAAGTCCCAAATAAGTTGTTGCAGGGGCTGAAACTCCTGCACGTGTCAAAGACTGGAACATTTTAGTACAGCTGACTCAAATTGGATCATTGTGCATGCGCCTCCTTTCTACCCTGGCACATGAATCACTCTCTAAATAAGAACTCTTATTTACCATTATACCACTTTAATGGTATAAAGACAACTAGATGTTTCATTTACAACTGGGTTCTGAATCCTGGACTTGAGGAATTCATTCTGGTTTTAATTTCTTGAATACTTTTGTTTTGAATATAATGTCAGTGATTGAAAGCGTATATGGGGTGGGAAGGGAAAGACAGCAGAAGAGTCACCACATTGCATAGCTTGTGAAAGGCTGGAACAAGACGGCTGCTGTTGAACAATGCACATTAGTAAGGCACAGAGCCTGTGTTGGCAACTTTAGGGAGCTTTAAAGTGATGTGAATATAATATGTCCCCAGTGTGAGGCTGCAACGCTCTGCCAACGTCCTGCAATGGCAAAGTACTGCCAAAGGGTAAATGCAGAAAAGTTCCCGATGTCTCATTGAACATAGTGGCTATGAAAAGCAGTCATAGAGGATGCTTTATTGTTGCAAATACAGGCACAGTAGGGCTGATGAAGGGAGAGAATTGCTCTCTTCCTCCACTCCTATCCCGGTACATGTTTACTGTGTGGTCTCTATAGTCCTTTTACAGATGATGGAGAGAAATCAGCCCACAGAGGGCTGATATCAGACTATTCCAGAATCTACTTCAATAAAGCACAAATTTTTCCCTAATCCACACTGTATATTGAGTTGATAGCTGCTGAGTATGAAAACACTCAGAAATGACTAGCTCATTAGCAGATGTCTACTTTGTAGACAATATCTGACCGTAGTTAGTCAGATTCCACCCAAAAAAAACTCTGAACTGTAAGGACAACTTTCAGTGTTTCTTCATATATCCCTTGACATCACCAGGTCTTTTCACAGGGAGAGTCTTCGATGCCAGCCTGGCACATTTTACCTTTGTAGAGCTTGGGGTCCTTGGACTATAGCTTATCCATAGCATTGCATGAACAGATACTCAAGTAGCAGAAATTGAATGAAAAAGTAGACATAATAGAAATAAACACACGTTTTTGTAAAATAACACACACAAGGTACATGCACAAATGTGTAGATAAAAAGTCAGACTTTTGTTCTGAGTTTGGAAAAATGGTTGGAAAGGAGTAGACAGCTGATTAATAAGAGGTTGTTTATCCATTACTAGCACTTATTAGTAACGTTATGTCAGGGAAGACATCACAGTATTAGCACTGCATTTTTACACGTAGGCCTAGAGTCAGACAGGGATTACAAAAAGCAAGAGCAGATTCACACTGAGTGTCATGTATGTAAAACTAATAAAACTAAAGTGCTGTTTCTTGTCACTTTACATACGTGACTATCAAATTTCTGCTAAACTAGTTCCTTATGGAGGTCATATTCTTTCCTGAAACAGAGTATGGTCTGATCATGAGTTACCATGACAGAGTTCTTAACGTAATCACTTTTTTATTTGCTGTAAAGCTTTAATTATGCTTTACTCAGTTTGTTTGTTAAACAAACAGAGAAAAAATAGAAATGTGCAAATTTAATTGAATAAATATAAAAAATCAGGTAAGTGGTAGCAGCAATATGGATATTCTTTTCTTCCTTGTTGGGCAGTTGGCTAATAGATTGCTACAAAAGGCTTTCCCAAATATTGGTTTTGACCTGTGGCAGGAATCCAAACCAAACTTACATGTGTTTCTAGTAATCGAGTAGTACAGTGATTACTAAAATAAGGGAAATAAGTTACCTAAACTTGTTATGCACTTCTAAACTGTCCTGAAGCGTGCAGGAGATGATGGGAAAGCCTCCATTAATTTCTCTTCACACCCAGTTTCACTCTCTTCATTTGTGCAGGCTCTCAGTGTAGGGGTGTTTTGGGGTTCTGTTGTGTTCTTGTTGGTTTACTTGTTTGTTTTGGTTTTATTTATTTGTTTATTGGCAAAAGGGAATGTTATATTAGTGTCTTTAATCACCCTAGTGAAGGTGGAAAGGGAGGTAAAGCAACTAACAGTTTCTGAAGAGGAAATTCTACAGAGATTTAACCTTAGAAATAATGAAGTTAGATGGACAGTGTTCCCATAGTAGCCCAAAATATCTGAGCCTCAAGGAAAGGTGCGAGGAGCAAAGGGGACACCAGAGGAAGGAAAACACACAAGCTGGGGAAATGTGGGGAAATGGGCTGTTTGGAAGGTTGTTACTTTAAAATGACCTCCTTACTGTGCTTTAAAGAAAAATTCGGTATTACTATTAAAAGAAAGGAATAAGAACAGGCAAAGAGCAAGAAATTAGAGAGAGAGCAGTTTCTTCTTGATCTTATTCCCATTATCTCTACTTCTGTGAAAATACCTACTTTCTGGTTTATTTAAATATGAATGTCTACCTTCAAAAGCAAGCAGCAATGACCTTGCTCATATGCCTAGGCAGAGACTTTAATAGATGTTAATGATTTATGCGGCTTTAGTGAAATCTGTTATTGTTTAGATCCCATATAAACAAAAAGCATTGCTATCACCTGTCATAATACCCTATATTGTTGTAGGTTAAGATAAAAGTCCGTTAGAGCGATTGACTGACTCACTGCAAGAATTCAAAGGCTGTTTATCTCGATTAGTTAAAGACCTGTAATTACAGCAGTTTGACCTCAAGGAAGGTAATTACTCCACAAAAGCTCTCTACAGGAAACCAGACATTAGCCTTGGCTAATTAGCTTGACATTCACAAGCTGCCCGTATCAGAATGCAGATGGTTTGGCAACACCAGCATGAAACAGCATCTACAAATGCTGCAGGAGCTCCCTCCAGAAAAGCAACTGCCTGTCAATGGCGGCTAAGAGTGAAATTATTTTCTTGATGGCTTTTATAACTCGCTTTAAGAAAAATCCCTTTCCCAGAGACAATTTCCCATGGAGAAAGATAGAAGAAGTGGATGGCAGCCTGGGAGACTGACTCAATTTATTATGGGAAAAAGTAGACAGGGCTGTTCTGTAAGCTTTTCTGTTATTCCTGGTCCTTCTGACAGTGATTAGTCTTCTCGTGCCTATTGGCACATTCTTCAATCCTGCCTCTTCGCAGCGTCTATAGGGTTTATATTTAGGATGCAGTAGGCTCCCTACATATGGTACAAATACATCTGAGCAACAATCAAAGAAAAAAATGGCATTTAATTTATGCTGGAAGTTGCATCATTTGCACACAAAATAAAACGGAGTTTTGGTTTGGATTTACAATTCCAACATCCATAGACATCTAAATAATGATTCAATTAGCTCTGTAGAGTTGTTTTAACATATACTCAGCATGTAGCTCAAAATAAGCTCTCTGTAGAGTTTACACTTTTTAAGAAAAGAGAATTTAGTGTTTATTTATTTAGTAGACTTTATAAATGACAGCCAAATTTTAACCTATATTTGATCTTTCTTTTTAAACTCAGTTTCATACTGTGCATCTTATATATGATGTCATTTGGATGAGTGTCATATAATGAGAGGAAAAAATGTAATTTGGCAGTATGGCAATGCATGGTGGGCCTAGATACTGAAATGCCAAACTACCTTGTATTTCTCTAATAACAACTATGAAACAAGGGGTTCATCTGTTACAAATTAGTATTTCCATAAATGATCAGCCTGAGAATTTGGGTGGTAGCCCAATAATACACATCAGCAACCAAAATGCCTTGGCCCTGCTCTGAAGGTATGATCTTGAGAGATAATAGAATTGCTTATTCCTCTGCCTATCTTTGGTGTTCCACCACACTGCTGAGATGTCAGTGGCAAAACATCCCACCAAGAAGGGCTGGCATGACTATGCTAAGATGGCAGTTTGCTATCTTCTTATTAAGTGATAAACTCTGATCTGTCTGGATCAAACAACAGTTTTGCCCAGGACTTACTAAGATCCCAAATAACTGAGATCTCTTTTGTGCTTCTGACCTACTTCCTAATATCTTTGTGAAGCTAGACCTCATCTTCACACATCTCTGCTTGGAAGGTTACACTCAAGATGCAAGAGGTCTGCTGAAAACAGAGCCACCAAACTGCTTCATACTGAAACTTGGTAAATTTACTCTCAGAACCTCAGTGGAAAAAGTGCATGAGAAGGCCTAAATTTGATAATGTTCTAAACCAACTATCCTTCTTTGCTCATTTACACATGTCACATATATAAATGGCATTAGGATCAGGTCTTATGTCAAAATTGTTTTATGTTACCAGTGAAAGAGCAGACCTTTGGAAAATTCATCTGCACACTTCTGATTAAGGTTTGTTACAATCAAGAATTATTTATCTGCTAATTTTAAAAATGTTCAAATTACTTACAAAATTTTATATTAATTTTAAAAGATTTTACTAATAAAAATGTATGCACAGAAATCTGAGGCATATTAAGACATTCTTAAAGAATGGATAAACTTATAAAATGGTAGAGATCCTGTTGAGAAGCAAACTAATTACTACACATAACTAATAGGGACACACCTTTTCCTTTGTTTGTATTAAAAACATTTTATTGAATGTTAAAACTTAGTATTTTTATTATTTGCCTTATTTATTTATTATCTTATTATCTTAAATGCAATTTTTAAAGCAAAATGTTACAGTGTTATGTCATTTTATTCTTCCACCACATAGATTTTTTGTGAAGAGAGACATGTTTTGCAAATGAAGAAACTATCCAAGAGAAAAATGAGCCAAAAAAAAGTGGTGAAATATTAAAGTGTTAGTAAATGAGTGTTCATGGCTGTTGCTGGGCAACGTTCCCGCCTGCTTCCTCTGTCTGTGTATGAACATTATAGTGTTTAGTTTTCCATCAGCTAAACCACTTTTGCTATGACTTCTGCAATTGTCCATAAATTCAATAGAAGAAAGGACTAGATTATCTTGCAACTTTTATGAGATACAGATGAAAAAGGCAACAGGGAAGAAGAAATACCCCCTGTGGAGTTAAATATGTTCTGTAGTCCTTTCTTTTAACTAACTTTTTTCCTCTCTGCAAGATGTGATATGGATGAAGAATGTTGAAATAAATATTAACAAATGTACTTCTTCTGTGTTTATTTGACATTTACTTATTTTCCAGTCTCAGCATAAGCAAAGTTTTATTTCTTAACTGACAGAGTAATATCTACATCAGTTAAGTGTTGTTTGAATATTCTTTAGAAAAATATATCTATGTATACAAGCAAGAATTTGTTGCACTGAAAAATGTCAACTAGCCCCACGGAAGAATGTGCTTAACTAAAGAAGGTTCCCAACATGTAGGGAATCATTCGACAGACAAAATGAATTTTCTTCCTTTCACCATTCCCAACACCTGCTCTTGCTCCAGATTTGCATCTCTGTTACACTAGAGTCATTAGAAATGTAATGAAATTGTCCATTATATTCACAGGCACTCAGACCATGTTTTGAATTTGACACTTTTACAGATCCAGAATCTGCAGAGATACATTTACTTTGCTCATGGAAAGTCTATGGAAATGCAGGAAAGGACCTGGTCCATGGCTTGGGCACCTGCAGTTTTCTGCTGAAATGATTCAGCGTCACTCAGCATGATTCTGCTGGTGTATCAATCTCAGAGAAAATGCAAGTATTGTAAGACAAGTCAATTTTACCAAAAATAAATATATCAGAAAATAAAACCAGCCAATGCTCAATCCCTTTTAAAGTCCCCTCCCAAACGTTTCTGGTCTGTTGGCCTGTCAAATATACCTCTTTCCATGGCCATATACACTGGGACTACCTGCTGGATGTTATACACAAGATAAATACATAAGTGCCATCACAGGACATTCTGTTAGTGTAGGCAGAAAACTGATATATTATTATTAAAAAAAAAAAAAAAAAAAGGAAAAAGAAAAACACTGTTTTCCCTTCATCTGCTCTTAATTCTGCCTCTTGCCTTAATTCTGACTTGATCTTGCCTTAATTATGATACATGGCAACTCTCCTCCAAGTAAGAAGACCCTAAAAGCTGCTTGATATTTCTGTGGGGAGGCCAAAAGATAATTGTGGCCCTCATGCACAAAGTGGTGAATTCCACCTAGCCTGAAGGATTTCAGAAAAGTGAAAGTATAAGAGAAGCTGTGGAGTCTCAGGACTACGAAGAAGGACCTTGTGTGAATTCCTGACTGTCTAGGTAGCATTACCACCTCTCACAGTTCCCTCACTTGCCCCCCAAATCCCATGCTTCCTGACATATCCGAAGTCTTAGATGACATATCCTTTCAAACACAGAGACATCCATCCAGTCCTCCTGCCTGGCAGTGAAAATCCACAGAGCAAGACTTGCAGCACGTGCCAAAACTGGAAATGGATATACTGGTGGAAGTGCTTTTCCTAATTTCCCAGTCCTTTTATATGTCACAGAGTTTCACTTCCCAAGCTGCCTCCAAAACATAAGTGCTGGTATCAGAGTGAACTGGGAAAAGGATGTGTATCTATCTTCCTGATCCACGTAGCCATGAAGTTCAAGGCTATCTGTTTTCTAGATGATCCAGACCATGCAAAAGGGTAGGAGTAAGCAGCCTGAGTTTTCCAAACACATCCAGTCCTTGTTATTGACAGTCTTTGCTGATGAGACTATCAAATATAGTGGTGGAGTGTGAGAAGCTTGGGTGGGTCAGGAGAGAAGATGGATATGCTATTTTTCCTTCAGGAAGAAAGGCTAAATCACAACAAAGGTCCACTGGAACAAAACTAGGAACCCTGAGTGTGATGTCCCACAAGTCTGATTTTGGAAAGGTATCTTGGTATGCACATGGGATGAAAAACTCTATCCTGGAAAAGCACAGAAAGTAAATATTTAAAGAAAAAGAAACACAATGAAACAAATGCCTCGTGTTTATATTTCCATGGGCCACTGCCAAGTATCTCTCAGCCTATTACCCATCTAATGTTTAGTGTACCATATGTTTTTTAAACCAGTGGATTAAACTCCTCCATGGTTGTGAAAAACATCAGTGCATTTGTTCTGGACTTCCTCTCCCTGCATTTGTTGTTAATTTACAAGTTTCTCACATCCCTCTGACAATTTCTGTCTGTCTGTTTACATGTTTCACATTTCTGATGGAATGTGTATATTGCTCTTACTGCCACCCAGGATCTGTTGCCCATTATCCCCAGGAACACTGGATGTCTCTCAGCCATATTTTAGTGGACATTTGAAAACACAGACCAGGACTATCTGTGGTGTCTTTTCAGTCGCAAGCTCCTTGATGCCTGCCTTTTAATGCTAGGAGCACCATCTCCCTTCAAAAAGAGGAAGAGCATCAGGTCTCAACTTCTGTTCAAAAGTCAGGAAAAGTCTTAATCCAAAATTTTTTTGAGTGAAAAAGAATGAGAAACAGATGCTCTTAAATCTAACTTAGCTTCTATCACAGCTGTTTTAGTCACGTGCTTCATTTTGTGATGTTTGGTAGTCAAGCATCATCTCCAAAGCCAGCTAGGGAGCTGGTTTTGCATATCTCAGCATAGCTGGAGGTAGGCACAACTTCTCAGACTCAGAAGCTCAGTCTTTGAAGAGACAATAACCAGTGCCACCCATGTTTGCTCTTCTCAGCTTTCTGATCTGCGTGATGGAGAAAGGGGTTCTCTTAACTGCCACTCACATGAGCCAAAAAATTGTATGACAACATTAATATGATGCACAGTTTTAAAACTTTTTAATGTTTCTGATATCTGTGCTGAGGTTTAGGGAACTTGGTTGGAACATAAACATTTTCCTATGTGGCTTCTAATTTCCCTAGAAGCAGAAAATGTGAAGCACAAACAGAACTGGATTAAAGACTGCCAGAACTGCTACCCTCCTTCTGAAAGTACAAGCAATTGGTGGTGCATTTATAATGACTTGCAGTAAATATTTTGGAGACTGGGTTTGTTAGTGGAAACCTGATTGGAGGAGCAACTATTAACAGATGACACACTTTGATTTGTAAATGTGACTGTTCTCTGCAGGAATCCCCTCATTAGAGGGGCACTCACCCTCGCTGAAGACATATGTGTATGCCACATGCAACACGCATGTCAGACATCCCACGGTACTGGGCTCTGGGTTCTGGCATGGGAGGGAGCCAGTCAAGAGCGGTCACCTCTACCCTTGAGCAAAAAGCCTTGCTCACACATTTCCTGTGCACTCGTAGGTACAGCACTGGAAGACGGATGTTTGCTCACCTCCTCTCTTGAAAGTGTCTGAACAGCTTGCTTCCATATGGTGTCCCAGCCAGTTCAAGGGATGCCGGGAGCTTGCTCATTCGGGTGGGAGAAATGACGATGCTGTCACTTTAAACCACAAAAGTAATCTTTTTTCAGGGTTTCATCGTGGGCGAGAGCTCATTTCTGACATGAGGGCAAGCAGTGAGCTGTGTCTAAATATTCTGAAAATGCATTCGTTTACTTGAAAGGAAAAGTTCTGACTCAGCTTATGCAATATGATAAATATTTGGTTGTTGCATTACCTAACCTGGAAAAGTCCAAATTGCTTTCTGGGAACCAAGGCAATGGGAAAAATGTCAAAAATTCATTGTTTTTAGTAGGAAAACAAAGTAAAAACCTTCTCACTGAGACTGTGGCTGGGAAGAATATTAACTGGTACTCAGCTATTCATAAGTGCTTAGTACCAAATTCCCATTGATTTCAATGACATGTCTGGTTTCTGTGGGAATTAGACTCTTGAATTTTTTTTTGAAGAGCTGGCCTATCTTTCTTATAGCCTGAGCCTTTGATAGAATATGAGGCATTGAAAACCATTTTGACATAAGGACTTTGTTTTGGCTTTATTAATGATGCCTCCAAGCAAGGACTGTGAGTGTTCCTGCAACTGTTGGTCAAAATCCAGAGCCAAGACTGACTGAAAAATCTCAAACATACATAACTGCCTAGTTCCCATTGCTTTCCAAAGCCTCTGCTAACCTGCTCTGTTCACCTGCAACTGTTGCTTTTCATCAGATGGTTGAGAAACATGGAGAAAGCCATCTTGTTCAGACCACATCAGTCTCAAAGCCTACCACTGTCTGTTTTAGGCATTCCTACCTCCCCCCACCCCACCCTCTTTTTTTTTTTTTATTTATATATATATATATATATTACTTTTCCTGCCTTCTGTCAGGAAAAGATATAGCAGCACAGCTCCTTTTTGGGAAGAAAGTCTGAACACAAAAGCAACTCTTACTGTGACCTCCAGAGTTGCAGAGGAAGTTCTTGTCAGTCCCTTGATACGAGAGTTACAGAGCAGAGGCAGTGCTGCAGCACTTAGCAGGGCAGGGTTTCCATCCCAAATTTACATCTGTCTTTTAAGTAATATCCATCCTCTCAGCCTCCAGGAGAGATAGGACACAAATGGGTATAAATCATAACAAGAGAGATTCATACCTCATTTTAAGAAAGTATTTCTTATAGTAAGTTTGTCTCCAGCATGGATCATCAGGCAAGTCCAGGAATTCCTGGCACTGAAAGGTTTTAAGAAGTGTTTTAGGCAAATATCAGACAGGAGTAACATAACTCTGAGATATTTGGGCCTTAACAAACCCTGCTGCCAACTACTGAGCTTTTCAAAAATAAGCCGAGTAAAAATCTCCTTTACTCTGTACAACTCAGTCATGAAAGGCTAGGGGTGTGGGTGACCAAGAGTAACTTCCAGTCACCAGACAAGAGACCTGTTCGGCCTGGTGCCAGCCTGCAGCACCGTGAGAGCGCGGGGACACCAGGAGCCAGCCCTGACGGTGCCCCTCTGTTGTCACTGGTGCATGTAGGTACTTTTAAGAAACAAAAGGGCATCTTCCCCACTATGCCTGTGACATGTTCCCTGACCAACCTTCACCCAGACAGCCCCTCACCTCCCTAACAGCCTCCCCCTCCACTGGGCCTGGACCTAATCCTACTACCCTCAGGAGAAGGCAGAGAGATGGGTGGGCAGCCTGGGGGTGCCCACCTCAGTCCAAAGGCATTTGCTCAAGGGAAGCTTGCATCAGGAATCTTAGACTCTCCCTATCTCCAAGGCTACTTTGTGGGTTCTCCATGCAAGAAAATTGCTGTTGCAGGTGGACAGCATTTTTGTGGCACGATGGAAAGAGAAAGTGCATTGCATGCTTCCATACCGAAGGACAGGCTATATCCTGAGAAAGCAAGTGTTGGCACCTTCCTGACAAAACAGCCTCAGAAATATAAAAGTTGTTTCAAAACTACATAGGCAGTGTCTGGTCAAAGAGCTGCCGAAGAAGTGACAGGTGTTTGTTCTCATGGGCCCTCTTCATGTCACAGCTCGTCTGAATATTAAAAGGGATCGTTTGTGTGTGCAGGGGTAAAGAAGGGTCAGGGTCACATTGTTCTTTGCTCTCTTTGTTCTGTTAGAACAAAGCAAGGAGTCAAACTTGAATCCACAGAGTGGAGGGGCAGCCAAACAGCCTGCTTGGGAACCTGTTTGCATTTGTAACTAGCACAGTGTTAATTAAATTGAAATGGATTCACAGACATACTTTCTGTGCTGGTTCGCTTTTCTATAAAACTTTGTTTCAGGGTTAGAAGGGAAAGAGGAGAGACATTCCTTTTGTGTGCCTGTGTGACAATTTAAGCACAGTTACTTAACACTCCAGCCTCCTCTGCATGCATGGTGCAAATCACAAAAAGATCATTTACAGTCCTGAATATCATGATACTTCTTATAGTAGCCTCCTGTGTTGCTTTGCTTTTTCATTCAAAATGGTATAAGTAAAATAAAGTATTTACACTGTCAGTACAATTTGGGGTTTAGCTAAATGAAAATGATTATTCCAACAAACAGCAGCTCCAAAATTCAGCTGGGATTAAATTACATATTATCTCATTAGTATTCAACATCACTACTGCAGCCTTCAATTGCAGCTTTGCCCTATTAAGTGTCTGTGTGAACACAGCCTTGAACAGTCTCCGTGTTTCTAAACCACTCTATATCAAGTTTGTTCGGTGATATACACAGAGAATAGGCTTTCTGCCTGGTGCCCCACTGCCAGTCTGTGCTTGCCAGGCCAGGGATTACACGCAGTACATTTGACTTGGATCTGCGAGACACACAGTATGTACATTTATATTCTACAGTCATTCTCCAGAGCAGAGCTGTACCTGACAGAAAAACACTATATTTACTGAAAAAATAGCAAAGGGAAAAGATAAGAAGGAAAAGAAATAAAAGAGAAAAGAAATGCATTGCTCAAGTAGGGAGCAAGTGGACATTTAGATAGGCCATGAGATGGCTAGCACTGCTGTGTTTCTATTCACTTGTGTGGTTTGGGTGTGAGGAAAGCCATATAGACAGTTGTAGGACTTATCGTTCTCCAAATTGCCCACAAACAATGCCAGGGCTCCCAGTGAGCAGGCTGGAATGGCTAGCTCTGGGGCCACTGTCCTGCCTGTCACAGAAGTAAGATGCTATGGACCACCTACATCACTATAGCTCCCAGTGCACCTTGAGCTGGGAGACGCCGCAGGCTCTGGCCTCTGGGAAGGGACAGGGGCCTCTGCCTCCTGGTGAGCTGTCAAATCAGAGGGAGGGAAGGGATGTTTCCATGCTTGATCAGGAGAGGAAGTCCCCATTGCCACCAAGACAGGAATTTGGCAGGGGACCAGAAGCCCTCAAGATTTCCACAGTCAGGATGTCAGCACTGGGAACAGCAGTGTCTCCCTGCTCTGAAGGGGGTGACGAGCAAGTGGATGAACCACCCGCTGTACCCTGCTATTCCCAGGCTGACTGTCAGCTGAAGTACAGAACAGGAAACAATCAAAAGGAAGGATTGTAGATGCCTTGACACCAAATCAATCATCTTGCTATGAGAGGGATGTTTATTCCAGTGATTCATAGTCAGAGCTGTGGACGCTTGACTTCAAAAGACAGCATGATTCCAAAGAGTGCTTTGGACTTTATCATTTTATATTCTTTCACTTACTTACTCTCCTTCAGGTAGTGGCTTAACCTACCACCTGTGGACTTTTTTTGTGCCTGAGGAAACTGAGATTTAATGAGAGCTGAGATTTACTTTGTGCCTTTCATTAGAGTTCTACACTGAATGAAACATTTTTCTCTGTGTGGATCCTTTTATTTGTTTGTTTGCTTGCTTGCTTGCTTGTTTTTTTGTTTCAATCAAAGTGAATGTCATCAAGGTGAAAGTTGTGGGAAAGTAAAGAAGTTAAGTGGAAGGGTAGAATATGTCTTATTCTAAGGCATATTCTTAAACACAATGTTTATGTTGTGGATTGCTTTTTGTTTTGTTTTGTTTTGTTTTTATTTTTGTAAGACTTTCAGCTTCAAACTGATAGAATTCACTTGATGCCAAACACAACTGAACTCAGGTGAAACTCCTGTCTAAGAATCTACCTCTACATTTTGGATCATGGGCCTTTTGGGAACTGGAGATGGATGTGGTATGTTGAGGCATAGTGTCATTTGCATGGGCCTGGGGCTCAGAGAGAAAACTTCCAGTAACCTGATTGTTCTTGTTCTTCTGAAAAATTCGAGGGGCTGAGCCTTTTGAGCCTGTCGGCTTAGCTTTGGTGCCCTGCTCTATTGGAGAGAGGTGCTGGTCACCGTGAGAAGTGTCTTTTTCAGTTTATTAATAAACAATTGTATTGTGAGTCGAGGGAAAGCAATGAACCACCACCATCACTTGCTGTGGCTATTTCATGTTTTATGACATCTTCACTGGAAGCCAGTTTTGCTAGGCACCCAGCAAAGGTGTTCAGTTTAGCCTTGGTCTTTACCTGCATGATATATCTGGTGACAGACTTCATCTATACCTTTTTTCCCATCGTGGCTGAAGTTCATCAACCCACTCTCAAAATAGGTGTATATGTTTGGGGAGGGACGTGATGGAGCAAAGCCTTGTGATCCCTGCCACCTTTCTGTATTTTTCCCTTGCCAAACCCTGTGCAATGAAGGCACACATTCCTTCAGAGCAATGTTTCAGCTAGAAACTCTGTTCCCAGGTATCAGATAGGCACAAAGACCAATGGGTGAAGAGGTCATTCAATTTGTTAAATCACTGACACTTTGTAGATCCTGTTAGCTTTCCCAAGCTCCCAGTATAGGCAGTGGAGAGGGGGAGAAGAGAAGGAGAGAGGGAGAAAATCACAGAGATGGTGAGTTTGAAGAGGAGTTACTGGAAGCTGATTTCTTCTCTCTGACTACTTATGGAGTTAAGGGTGGCTAGTCAGCCAATTTAGTTACTTTGGTGTCTACGTTTGGGTGAAGAGAATACCCATGGATTTGTCAAACAAAAGTACATGAAAAAACATGTGCTGTTCCAGCTGATATAAAAACTTCCTATTAGCTCTGGAGAGAATCTCTGTTGTGTCAGACGTTGTTTTTCCTGATGTAGCTTAACAGAGGGAAATGAGGCAGAGGGGATGCAGTAAAATAGAAAATAAACTGTTTTGTACTCTTATTTGTGTACCCTTGACAAAACAGGTGCAGATTCATGATTTTGCATCTCACTTCTGTACAAACACGACCTCTAGTCCAGGAAGGAGGCAGGCTGACAACAGGGCTTCAGACTATATTCTTCCAGTTTTGCTGAGGTTGACCACTGACTTGGACCACGAAAGGTTCATTTGGAAAAAAAAGAAAAAAAAAAAAGAAAAAAAAAAAGAAAAGAAAACCAAAGTGTCCCATGATGGCTGTTTCCCAGAACCTTCTTTTCGAAAGAGATAGGAAAGATGGTTTCAAAATCACCTCCACCATGGACTTCCCACTGGAAGGCTGAGTGCTGACAGGATGTTGGGGCCCCTAATGACACCATTTGGACACCGATTATTTGTAGGTTGTGACTTAGTGGGTGGCATTGGAGCTCTCTGTGAACTTTTTCATCTTGTTGTTGCTTTTGGCTGTTTTTTTTTTTTCTTTCTTTTTTTCCTCACGTTCCCCGGAGTGGCCGGGAAAGGGTGGTGGTGGGAGGACGCAGCATTCACAGCTAGCCTGAGACACCGGTCGGTTTATTTACTTAAACAACAAACATCCAGCGTGCCAGGAGTGCAGTGACAGAGGGCAGTTCCTGAATGGGATGAGACAGTGTGTCTTCTAAAGCGCCCACCCACGTTGCCTGAAAGGGTTTAGCAGTGCTGACTCCTTGTGAGGAAATGACAGCTTGTGTGCTCAGAAACGTCACAGGCTACCCAACAATGTGTGTGATGTGAGGATCTCACAAGCTGTTTGCAAATGGCCAGAGGCAAAACTCTGTTTATTTTCCCTTTATTTCCTTCACCCCTCTGTCCCCCGCCCCTCAGCCCCCTTTTGGGGTCTGTCATTCTTCTCACCATCCTGTGTGCAGCTGGCATTAAGCAGCAGAGCTCATTCTTCATCAGATGGAGGGAGAAGGGGGTTATATAAACAAACAGAACAACAAGAACATTTCTAGGAGCAACATCAAACCTGACCTTTTGTTTTATGGCAAAAAGTAACAAAGATGTTCTTGGGAAAACAGCTTAGCTGGGAGGGGAATAAACACGAACCCTTGAACTGTTGTGCCTGCATGGAGCTGACCAAGCAGTGCTTTGCTTTCTTACCAGGGCTCTGAACTCTGCTGGACTATAAAAATGTACATTGCTGTCATCGTTCTGTGAAGGCTGGTAACCTCAGAACCCAGCTGAAATGAAGCAAAACAAACCTTTTACTATCTGCTGTTTTTTCTAGCAAGCCTTGAACTGGATTTCTGCTGACAGCTCCTCAGCGTGGCAACGTGTGACACCAGTGCTCTGTGATCTCTGCTGCTCGCCTGCTGCGTTTCCAGATTGAAGCAAAGGTGTTGACTTTGACCTACAAAGCCCTGAATGGCTTCAGACTTTCTCCTTCTGCTAGCTGTGACCTGCAGAGTTGCCCCAGATGCGGTATTTAAAAGAAGAGAAAGGGGAGAGCTCTTTCTCACCATGGATCCCTAATGGATAGCTTCAGTTCCTCTGTGCCCACTCCAAAATATTCCGCTGATCTCCAGGCGTGCTGGGAAAGAGAAAGCCATTTCCTCTGGGTCCTGTCATGAGCCTGAGGGATGCTTGAAAGAGGACTGCGGAACCAGGGAATTCAGTCCTGTGTCTTCTAGGCAACAACTCAGCAGCTCTGTTAGAGGGGTTTTTAACCACTTGGGCATTGGCAATGCAGTACCAAATGCAATTCAGTTTCAGGTGCCGCAGAAACAGGGAATGAAAGTAATTTCATCTAAGATTAGGTGCATTGAATTTAGACATCAATATTTATTTTCTAACTCATGAGTACTTATCATTTAATACTGCTGCATTTGGACATGAGTTGAGATGAACTACCAGATGGGGCTTCATCAGCAGTCACGCAGAGGAATTTTTGTGACCTATCTAGACATCTTGTCATGGGATGAGAGGAGTCATGCCCTAGAGCTTCCTTCTCTTTGCTGTTTACAGAAGGAGTCAGTGAAAATTGATATGCATTTGAAATGGAATTATTTAAATAAACTTGAAGAGAGAAATTTCAGGAAGTAGGTCACATCAAAATGATTTTTATTTTTTTTTTACTATTCCTTTTTAGATAAAATACCTTTCTGTTGTCTTTATTCTTTATTAAAAGGTTAGTGATTTCTTGCAACACTGTGATCTTTTCATCCTCAACTGCTGAGATCAATAGCAATGGTTAGTTGTCTTATGCCAACAAGGCACTTAAATAGCTTTCTGTACCTGAGCTTTACTACCCTAGGTACAGTCTACCTAATCCACTCTTCCCTGCTCGGCCCTGGTGTTTTACAAAACCAGACACAGTCATCCTCTTCTCTTCCTTATTCTTGTGAGAGGAGGACAAACTAAGTCTTGTTCTCAAAGCACACATCCTTGGGTGGTTTTGAATTCTACCGGAGCAGAAGCAGCACCCACTTGCATCCTGTATTGTCAGGGGAGCAGTGAAAATGAGTTCCGAGTGTGGCATTGAAGCACAACTGACCAGCCTCCTCTGAGAAGGGCACTCCTTGCTTTGCTTTCCCACAAAACACAGCAGCAAGCTAGTAAATACTGATTATATATGCAGTGAGCTTCACAGGTTATTCTTGTAATGCTCACTTTCACAGTTTGACAGGGGGGTGCTGGCCTACAGAGAATCATGTATTTGGAGACAGGAAGGTACACGTATTTCTTTACACGCGAGGAACACACCTCTCAAAGAAATAAATTGAACCATTTTGATTAAATGGAAAAGGTAAGCTCCAGAAGAGGGGACAGCAAGAACTGATTATCTTCCCTCTGCCCAGGCCATGAAATCATGTAGAAATATGATTATTGATAAAATAGACCTATCTACTTCAGAGGTATTGCAGTCTGCCTGACAGCAGTTCAATCCAGCTGTTTCACAGTATCAGGCAGGAAGATGTGAGTCCATATGGGTCCTCTCCAGACTCCATGAGGGCTCCCTTCACCACAGGGAGCCATGGCATGAAGAAGATACAGAGTCTGATACCTCTATGGAGTAGTCCAGCAAAAATGCTGAAAGCATACAAATACCAACACTTACACACACAGGTTAACCATGCATTTACAGAACTATAGTGAGCGAATGAATTTGATAAAAAAAAGGCAGTCTACTATTTCTTGCATCTGTCTCTAGATTATCACCTTCTGCCAAGTGGTGCCTGTATTTGATGTCAGCTGTCTCACCTATTCTCTAGTCTCCAGGCTGGCCATATGCATAACTCAAGTGTCCGCCTGAAAGATGTAACCCTGCATCCATTCCTGCACATAGCTTAGAGCCATATGCATCGAGAGATGAAAACTCTCCTAATAACACATTTTGAGCCATGGGCCACTACTCCAGTCTGTGTTTCTTCAGTCACTGCTTGCTGAGCATGGATACGGACTGACACAGAGCCAGTGAAAAACCAAGATACTGATATGTGTTCACGGGGCCGGGGGGGGAAGGCAACCTACAGCAATGACCAATGGGCATTTATAAATGTTGCTACCTTGTTTTGGATCCCTGGAAAAGATCTGCCCTGAGTATTGCACCATGCAGACAGTCTTAATGGTCAGATGCTTGAACTACAGTAAAGAAGCGCTCCCGTGTTTTGTTAATGAATCACAGAACAATCCTTTCATGTTATAATTTTAATCTGAGTATCAGAATATCCCTGGGGAAGGGAGGAGAGACTAGTCCATTTTTTAAACAGACATTTTTACTGGCCTGTACCCAAGGGAGAAGACACTTGTATTACCTGACAAGTAATGACTGAATCTCAGCAATTAGCTTTTGCACTCTTGTTGACAAATTTTGGCTCATTACAAAGTGATTCCCATGATTCACTTTTTTTTTTTTTTTTTTTTTTTTTTTTTTGAACTAGCCTCAAATGAAAAACAAACTTCTAAGTTAGTACAGCCAGTGGAACACATTTTACTTGTGCCAGGAGCATAAACACTTTATCAGTATCTGTCCTCAAGGGGGAAAGAGGTGAGAAACCAACTTTGAAACTCTGCACTCCAGTAAGATATTGCCTTCTGCCCACACCATGATCATATATTCAGGAGTGACAGAGCACTCAAGGAAGTGTTATTTGCAAACAAGCATATGTCTCCAAACTGTCACAACATGCTTCTTAGTGCAGCTCCAGCAGTGGACTTCTGCAGACAGTGTTTTGTCTGCTGTGCTTCTCTGGATTTGTCAGATAGCATGCGATCCAAAGTATCCAACCCAGACTACTTGTTTTGGAGGTAGAGTGGAAAATCTGACTAAGAAACAGTAGAGCAGATACAGACATAGATGATGAACAGCTCTCCTATGTAATAAAAAGACACTTAATGCCTTAATCCTAAACTATTTAGAACAAAATGAAGCTACATCATATTAATACACAAACTGCCACGCAAGCATGAGAGTATGTGATTGTAAAAATGAGCTGTCAGCTCCCATTCTGAAGACTTTAATGTTGTGGAAAGTCTGCTGAAATCTATGTGGAATGCAGATAAATTCCAATTGTCCAAGTAGCTCCAGGACAAACCAAGGGCCGTGATTTCAAATAAATTCAAATACCGCATGATTTTTAGAACTGAAGGACATGTATGATATCTGGGTAATCTGAAATTTGGTTACATTTAATCTGAAACATCTAAGTTGACCACAATGCTGTACTATTGATATCTGATATCTCTATTATGGATTTACAGTACTATCAAGTGAGTACTTTTTTTTTTTTTTTTTTTTTTTCAGGCTCCTACAGGCAGAGCTCCACCCTAGCTATCTGCCAAACTAGAAAACAGCTGTTTTCTGCTAAAATATCTGCCAAACATACCTTGCCATTCTGTATTGTAAATTTTTGGCAGAGACTGGGCATCATCAGCTTTGCTAAAGTTCTCGTCAATTTCAACACATGCGAAAACTCTCCAAATGGGCAAACAGAGTTTTGGAAGAGATATGGGAATTTTTTCTGGAGAATCATATTGCCTTGGTAACATAGAAAGTCAAAATTAATGGTAGTAACAGTCTCTTGTGGCCTTAAAATCCTTCAATAAATCTAGAAATAAATGCAGATACAGAGAAGAGATGTTTTTAGTGAAGCTATTTTTTGCTAATGTTTACTTTTTAACGTGTAAAATGGAATCCACCTTGAACTCATTAAGCTGTTTTGGCCACACAGAGGAAAGCACAAATCCTTCTAGATGTTCCAAATCAAAATTCAAAAAGCTTGTTTTCTCATTTTGAATGAACATTCTGTTTAGAAATTTAGTTAGTTTTATTTTATAAGACAGAAACATTTCTGAATTCAATTTTGCATTTTGGGATTAAGCAAAAAGCCTCGTCCATTCTCTTCAACACCACTTTTACAATGTCCCCGTCTGGTTGTGATTGAATGCCCAGCTGATCCTACAGGTGGACTACAGGAAAATGCAGTTTTTTAATGAAATCCTGAATTTGTTTTCAAGAACAAATCCTGCCAGAACACAGCAGTACAAATGGATGTGTATGCAGCAGTATGCCAGTGAATGTCTGATTACACTTAGTAAGAGACGAGATAAATGTACAGTACCCAATCCACTGCACACACACTGTTTTCATGAGAGAAAGCAAGGCTACTGATGAGATTAGACTGCATGAAATGGAAATACATTTAATCTCAAATATATTTCTACTTTACTGATCCTCTTACAGAGGATAACAGGACTGAAAATGTAAGCATTTATTATTTATTTGTCTTTTCTGAAGAAAAATCACAGGAGCGTGCAACTTGTGTATAAAAGCTTGGCCTACATTTTTTGAATTCAGCATGGTTTCCATTAGATAAATAAATAATGCTAACATTAGTCATCATATGGGACTGCAAATCACTTGTCTGCTTCAGGAATCTCAGACAGTCCTCTTTTAAATTGCTATCCTATGGAGAGTCCATTAGCAAGTGGGACTCCTGTCTACATCCCAATGAAAAAAAAAAAAAAAAGAGAGAGATAGGCAACGCCTCTCCCACACACATGCCATTTAAAAATTAATCTCTTCTGTGTCCTGTCTGATAGGCACAATAATGGAAGTCAATGAAAAACATGACAAAATTGCACATAGATAGACAGACCCACAACAGAGCACGTTGAACAGCTGCTAAACCTATAGAAGTCACACTGCTTCCTGCACTGATTGTTTGAGGATCTGAGCTTATTGAAGCCAGGGTGATTTGGAACTGCTCAGAGAGGAACTACAGACTGAAGAGCCCTTTTGTATGGAAAACTATTGTTCGGTAAAATTTTATGACTTCACAGCTTTTTAACAGGAGGAATTTTAACAAGGAAAGTTTCCTTCGAAACTTTCTTTATGGAGTGGGTGAGCTGAGTTCCCCATTTCTCCACAGATTAAGCTGTGTTCTAAGGAGCTCTCTCAACTTCACCTACTGGGAAAAAAAAAAAAAAAAAAAAAAAAAGCACAACTTGTGTTTAGCAGTGCAAACCCCGTATTTATGAATCAATACCCCCAACCTGAAAATAAAAAAATGCAGAAATATTTTTCAGCATAGTTTTTGTTAATATTGTAATGCTTTTAGAGGAGCTGCTGGTGGTGACCAGGGTATCTTCTTCTCTGCTGAGTAGTTAAAATAGCAGGAATCCCCTCCCTGCTGTCCTGGACATCTGCCAACAAGAAAGACTTCAAAGTCCTTTTCACCACAGTGTCACTGCAACTGTGGGGCAGTATGGGCAACTAAATCTTTCACTGCCACGTTACATTGCCTCGGGTCCTGTCCTGCGTGCCTTTCAGTGATCCAGCGGGAAAGGATCTTTCAGCAGAAGCAAAAGGTGAGGAGACCTGGACTACCAAAACACGTTGTTAAATACGCTCTGGGTGCCTCTGTGCTGTCGTGACTCATCCCATTGCTGTGGGATGGGGGCTATGCTCTTGTTTGTAGTGGGCATTCCTTCAGTGGCATGGCCCTGGGGTGCAATCCAATAGTGATAGCAGTCAACATCATGTGCCTAGTAGCAGCCATTCTGGAACTCCTGGAAGGAGAAACAGATGCCAGAATATGTAGATATCAAAAGCACCCTCATTACATTCCAAAGTCATATTAAAACCCACTGTAATTCTCCTTGCCAGGACCTTTCTGCCAGACTGCCACTTTATAACCCATGGTCATAAATCTGAAGAACTGTGTTTCACCTCACATTAGATTTTAAATGCCTTTTCTAAAAAGCTGTATTTTGTCAGGACCTATACCAGGTATCACCTGATGAGCAACCAGTGTAGATTTCTAACATACCTTCAAAATATGTATCTAAATGGGGGCCAAAAAGTTTTTTCTGCTTCTACAAACATAAATATATTGTGACCTACCACGATCAAATATTTTTCTTAATGTTGTCCTTCCTCCCCTGACACCAGAGTCAGTATTTTCCTAATCATGTGTCCTATACACATCACTCTGTTTTTCCCCCTAAAGGCAAGAAAACTTCAAGTCAATTAGCATAAGCCAAGGTCAAAAAGCAGTGGATAGGAGCAGACTGAACAAAGTGAAGACCCTTTTCAATATATCTTAATATCCTAGAGCTTCACGCTTTGTAAATTGCATCATAGTGGGATTTATTCTCCCCATTTTTTCCAGTGTTTGGACTTGATAGGAAAGGCTAATGGTCTCAAAAGAAAAGAAAGCTGCATCTTGAAAGGCAACAATTGCTCCCTATGTGGTAGTGAACTCCCACAACTACAAATTGATGTCAGTGCACCACAGAGCCAGTGGGGGGGATGGGGGTGCAGCAGAAACACACCCCAGGGACAAATGGCATTTATCCATCATTTTGCTAGCGAAGCACCACACAGAAAGTTGTGCCAACTGAGCAGTGAAATGGCAGGTCTACTAGCCCTCTATTGGCTTTTGTTTTGTTTTGTTTTGGTAAATCTTGCACATATTTAGAAAGCACAGTGGAAAAAATATTTTAAAACAACAACAGCTTATTTCTCTTCCCTGTTGTCTGGAGCCCTGTGCGCTGCCAGCAGAGTGGAAACCCTGGAGGAAACCACCTGCAGCTCCCTGTGCCGTGGCCGTGCTGTGCGGGGAGGCTCCTCAGCCCTGCTGCACGGGGAGCAGGGGCAGCTACGGCAGCTTCCCCGTACGCTTGCACCAGGCCTGCAGCTGCAGCTCGAGCCGTTCTGAATGCTGGGTTTGATAAGTGCCGCCGTGGTTACTGCGCTCTATGTGTGGTCTTGGAGGGAAGAGGCTCTTCTCTGGGAGACAGCAGCACAAGTGCTGGGCTCTTCTAACAAAACAACTCAGGGCTGCTGTCGTGTCATCTCATTATTGCAAGGGGGGGAGCAGCCTCATTTGGGCCGGTGCTGCCTTTATTCTTGCCAGAATTTTACTTAAAGAAACTTTCTCCCCTTATGAAGCCTGTGCCGTGACAGCCTTTAAGAATGGGTATGAGTTTTATGACTTAAAGAGCGCCAGGAATGTGAATGGTGCCACAGAAATAAAAGAGTTATGTGGTCCCGGCTACTTATTGCCAAATCAAAGGGTATGGTTACAGTCAAAGCAACAAAGAGCTGGGTTCCAAAGATCAGCAACCCAACCGGTTCTTTCATATTGCTATCTCTGAGCTCAAGGCGTATTTTACATTTACTCATCAGCCTCTATTTTCTTATAGCAGAGTAGAATAATTGTCATGCTTCTGAAACCTTACAGGCCAACACTGTACTTCTAAAGGAAATTATTGGAGAAAGGCAAATGGGATATGTAAGAATTGCAGTGCCATTATGGCCAGGTGCATGAGAATATTTATTACTTTATAACAGCTGAAAATAATTTGTGAATATGCAAGATGTGTACATGAATAATTTTGTGTCTGCTTAGCAATAAAAACCAAACAGCATTATAAATGACCTGACAGTCTCAGAGCATTCACTTCATGCATGGGGGGGGGGGGGGGGGGGGAGACATGACATATGTTTCACACATACCTTATTCCTGTGAATGCTAAAAGGTCTAGTCCCCCAGCAACACATGTGCCTATATGCATGTTCAGAAGTGGAAAAGAGTTTGCATGGCCCTGAGACTGCTTGGGCTTAGCCAGGTGTTACACTTGACCTCCAGGCTGAGGTGCAGGTTTCCCTCCATCAGCGCAATGGGTGGTGCTGCGGGACCCAGCAGGACAGTCACACAGCTGGGGGAAAGCAACTCCACACATCCCAGCACCCAAGGAAACTCTGCCTCCCTCCATGGTCATCAGAGAAAGTACCTTCTGAGAGGGACAAACTGAATCCCACCACCGCATACACAATTTCTCTCTCTGTGTCTCTCTCTCTGGCCATGCCCAGCCAGTTGAGATTGATCCATGCTGGAGCTAGAGGGAACCCCTCATCCCCAGCATGACTGCTCTGTTGCCTTACGGGGCTCAGCTGTACATCGCTCGAGGCCAGGGACAGCTGCACCGTTTCTGAGCCCTGGCACCCAAGAGTGGTTCCTGTGAGAGAGGAACACCAGCTGGTGCCAGCTCCAGGTGCAGCAAGCAAAACTGAGCGTGCCAGGAGGGCAGCACCTCAAATGCTTTGAGAGGATGTACTGTCTCTTTGCACGTCTTCCCTGGGAGGGAAGGTACATCCCACAATGGAAATTAAGGTCTCAGAAGGAAGTGGGTGATGATGAAAGAGCAGAAGGCCAAATCCGTGTGCAGGAACAGCTTTGGAGAAGTCAGACACCTTCACCATAGGTACCACTGGCACGATAGGTTGGACATCCATAGGCTGGATGTCCACAGCAACTGAAGGGTGTGAAAATGCACTGAAAGAGAAGTTAGCACCTATTACTGCATTTGTGAACACCCCCCCCCATATCAGACAGTGATGGGCGGCCCTTCTGCCAGTGAAAAGGTAGTAACTTATTTCATGTTTAAATTGGGTTAAGAATGTGCCCACTGCTAGAACTGCACAGCACCCAGGAAAGCCAAAAGCTGCCTCTACAGAGTCCCTAAGAAGAAGTGAAAAAGGCAAAATTATTGTCTATGTTGGGCAAAGGTCTGCATCTGCACTACAGAATACTCCGAAGTCCATAAATTAAAAATAAAAATAAAAAAGTAGTGGAAGAAAATAAATTATTTTTCATTTTAACTACAAACACTAACATTGCAAGACATCAAAGAGAGAGAAGGAAGGAAGGAAGGAAGGAAGGAAGGAAGGAAGGAAGGGAGGAAGGGAGGAAGGGAGGAAGGGAGGAAGGGAGGAAGGGAGGGAGGGAGGGAGGGAGATGTGGCTGACAGGGTATCTTTAGAAACACCAGAAGTAAAGTCTGAACTTTTCAGCTAATGAACAATATCTGTGTAGGTTTTCCACAGACATATGAATTCATTATACTAATAGCTGTGTTGACATAGCTGTGATGGTACAAGGATTAAAGGAGTCAAGGTCTGTCAGGAGAGGCAATATCTTTTATTACATAAGGACGTGAAGAAGGGCATATGTGCTTGTAAGATTGCCATTTTTTTGCAAGTATAACCGTCAATCTCATAAAGGGCATTATCTCTCCTAGCAAACTTTGCTTCATTTTCATTACACCATGTAGCTTGCTTTCTTTCTGCCAGACTTGCTTGTACTAAAAAAATGTTGTGTACAACATTTATTTAAAATTGCTTTAATGTTATCCTAAAAGGCAGGGGGGTGGGGTAGTTGTTCCTCTACTATAACATCTTTCACTCCCAACAAACCATCACAACTCATTTATTAGCAATGGATTTGTCTGGACTGAAACTGCTGGAAACAAACTTAAACAATAGATTCAGAGTACAATATGTTGTGCATGTGCTTGCCATATGCCGATGTTGCAAGCACTGCCAGGTCTACACAGTTATTCAATATTAAAAGAATATTATTCAACTTTTACTGAAATCCTCTGTGATTTCATCAGCAAGACGGGTTTCTGTAATCCAGATGGGATCAGCGACATGGCTTAATAACGGAGGCAGTTCTGGAAATCAAGGTGATTATCAACATACAAGCCACCCACTCCGTGCCATTCATTTGGATCTGCCAAACAGAATAGGAAGAGAAACTGGCATCTACTGTGTATCAGCAGCAGAGGCATTTTGTCACTTTATTTATTGATCTATTTATTGATTTATGATGTGGGTGGAGCTTTCAGGGAAGAAAGCTGCCTTCTAAAGCCTGGATCTATAAAATCAGCATGTGAGGATAGTTAGACAGTGTTTTGTGAACATTTGTGTCAGACACCAAGAGCTTCTGCTGTTTCTTTGTGCAGAATACGTCATTAAACGTCCTCCTTTTCAGAACTGTTGCTGCTCTGGAAATAAAGCAGAATGGGCTTTGTTTACTCATTCTGAGTGACTTACATATTTATTTGGGTGCAAGTGGTTAACGGTGATATATATAAAATATCTTCAGAAGTTTTAGTCATTAGAGTCTGGAGAACTTCCTTACTAAATAAATAAATAAATAAATAAATAAAAGTGTTAATTAAAACTGAGGGCTGTGGGCTGAGCTGCATTGTCCTGGAAGAAAACAGCCCCAGAAGAGTGATTAGAAGAAATGCATTTAGAAGCAAAGTTACTGTAAACTATCAAAATTAGGAGACAGAAACATGAAACTGCCCTAATGTTATCAGAGCTGTACACCCAAACAGCTCATTTCAGTGTCTCAGATGAACAGATTTATTTCAAAAGGAAAAAGCTCACATCTCAAAGCAGTATTTCTCAAAAGCATAGAACTACAGCAGTTGTCATGCCATGGGAGAACCTGCTGAGTGGAGCAGGCCACACAGCTTCTCACAGAGCGCAGCAAGGGACCACAAAACCACCAGCCCTTTCCCACTATGTGACTGAAGCCTTGTTTGCAACATATGCAAACTGCAGAGAAGGAGAAAGAAGAAATGGGATGGATCTGGGTTTTGGTCACACACGGACACCTACTTCAAGCCATGTAACAGGGAGGAGTCTCAGGACACTTAGAAATAAAAATGGCCAGGAGTGAGCTTCTACAGCAACTCCATAGGCTTGCTCTGTGCCATGCATGCATGTCTGTGTACAAGCCTGATTTTGAAAAATTAGAGATTTCGATTGCCTTTACAACACAGGGGCCAGAAACAAATGATCTTGCCTGTTGTTTCTTCAGTTACCCCAGTTAGCCTTGCTCCAAGACCATTGCAACTCTGACTTTGCCTCCAGGTCAGTTGCAGTTGCACAGGGAACTCTCTTTGGCTGTTAATGCTGAAAAACATTCCTTTTTCAGCCTACTTCTTTCTACTTTTCTTTATCCCATGTGCAGTCAGGAGTCCCAGGTGCTGTCTGCCTGTGTACAAGGGAGGATACCGTTGTGGTAACATTTGTGATGTTTCCTTTCTCTTTCAAGTGAAATGTTCAATATGATTTTACATCACCAGTGCTGCCAAGCCGATACATGTAGGCTGGGGAGTGAGGAGTGGAGTGGATTAGAAAGAAGGTGCAGGTGAAGAAACAGACCAGAATAAAAAGGCAGCATTAATACTCAGTGGCACTTTCACACTAAATATTACTGGTCAAGGAAAGAAAAAAACAAAGCTGAACAAACTCGAAAATTTGAGTGACAGATTAAAGCAGCCCTATATATTGTAAATGTTAAACGAATACAACAGCAAATCTGTAACAAAATGGGCAATACAATGAACTTGGATCAGCAAGAACATATACCACATTTTCATGTTTTTTGAAGGCAAACAGGTATTTTACTTACTTAATGTCACTTATACCATTGTTTGCTCTTCCAGAGCAAGATCTAGAAGCGTTTCTGTTTGTGTGGAGCACAGTGAAAGATAAGAGCCTGTAAAACAGTCAGATGATCTGACTCCTAGCCATATGTTAGCCTGTGGATAGGAACAGAACAACACAGGGGATTTAGACCGAAGTCTGCAGGCAGAGCAGACATAAACCAGAACCAGGTGTGCTCCTACAGGCTGCTCTCCTGTAGCATTGAACCTTCTTCAATGCTGTGTTGACTTCAGTGGGCTTTTGGTGTGAGCATGCCCAGCTGGCTCTTTTGGAAATCGTTAGTGGGGATGGCACACTGTTAAGAGATGTATGAAAGGCAAGATTTTGTGCTGGATTGCCAGACTTTTCAGCTCAGTGTGGAGCTGAAATGTGCTGGGGTCTGTGTACAGCTGAGTTCAGAGCAAAGATTGCAAGCTCTGATGTCTTACTTGGGTTTTGCTGAGCTCTTGCTCAAGAAAAACACCCTTGAAAACAGCATTTGATTTGGCTTTGACTTTTCTTTTTCCTTCAAAAAAATAGAAAAGGGAAGAAAGAAAGAAGAAGACTGCATATACCCAAGGACAGAGAAATCAAATGAATGACTGAAACTTACCGCGATGTTAGCAGAAGCAAAATAAAGGGATAAAATGTCTGTCGTGGTTTTCCTCTGAGGTCATAGTGCCCCCCTGCGGCAACGTGTGCTCAGACATCTGCGTGACTCCGCACAAGTTTTAAGCTACGTTCTTTAAATAGTGGTGCACATACAAGCTAACGACCGAACTTGTTCTCCTCAATCCGACTTTTTCTGCTTTCTTTCTTTTCGCTTTTTCTTTTGTTTTCTGTGTGCGCCCAAACAGCCTCGGTTTCCGTAGATGTTGGACGACCCGCAGGCGGTACTCTCCATGCACAAGCTGGTTATGTTGCTCCTTGCGTGTCAGTTACGTGCTCTTGCAGCACCCCTTAGCGGCGAGGCCACTTGATTTCCTGCTCCCAGTTCCCACCACTGGGACATGCTTCCTTCTGTTTTCCAGGAGGACACTAGAAGAAAGGATGTGCCTCGAGACAACGGCACGACGTGGTATCTGAGGTCCGAAGTTTTGTTCTCTTAGCTTCTCTCTCAGCAACAGCAGTTCAATATTTAGTGAGAAGTATCAGTTGGTCTGATTAATACAGTCACTTCCTTGCAATAAATTTGTGTTACCTCAGGCATCCTATCAACACCAAGTAGCTACGTAAACTGGCTTACCCCACTATACCCTTGCTTGAAATACAATATTCAGACTCACCAAATGATGTCTCTTTTTTTTCTGCAAAGAGTTGTTCTGTCTCACTAGGGGTTGAGCCAAAGCTCAATGAGGTCATTGGAAATCTTTGTCTTGACTTGCTTTCCTTGCTGATAGCTCACTACTTGTGTGGGATCTATCACAGTAGTGTGCCTGCTACTAGGGCACACTAGTAGAAGTTGGATTAGCCTGAGAATGTTCAAGCAGTTATAATAATACTATATGCTGCATCTTTTTTATGATGATATTTAGTTTTTCTTTAAGCTGTTACATTGGGCTGTACATTCTTTATTGCAAGAATTAGGGACCTGGGAGTCCAGTTGGACAGCAGGCTGACCATGGGTCAGCAATGTGCCCTTGTGGCCAAAAAGGCCAGCAGTGTCCTGGGGTGCATTCGGAAGAGTGTTGCCAGCAGGTCAAGGGAGGTGATCATCCCCCTCTACTCAGCCCTGGTGAGGCCACAACTAGAGTACTATATCCAATTCTGGGCTCCCCAGTACACAAGGGACATGGAGCTACTGGAGTGAGTCCAGCGGAGGACTACTAAGATGATTAGAGGACTGGAGCAGCTGTCATACAAGGACAGGCTGAGAGAACTGGGCCTGTTTAGCCTGGAAAAGAGAAGACGGATGGGAGACCTCATCAACGTATATAAACATATGAGGGGAGGGTGTCAAGTGGACAGAGCCAGTCTCTTTTCAGTTATACCTCGCCAGAGGACGAAAGGCAACAGGTACAAACTGAAGCACAGGAGGTTCCAGCTGAATATGAGGGAGCACTTCTTTGCTGTGAGGGTGACAGAGCACTGGAACAGGTCACCCAGAAAGGCTGTGGAGTCTCCTTCTCTGGAGATATTCAAACCTGTCCGGATGCCATCTTGTGCAATGTGCTCTGGGTGATCCTGCTTGGCAGGGGGGGTTGGACTAGATGATCTTCAGAGGTCCCTCCCAACCTCATCCGTTCTGTCATACTGTGATTCTGTAATTATATTTTGCTGTGCTTGCAGTGCTACCATGTTGTAATTCGTTAAATAGTAGTAATACTAACCAGCCCTCCTTGCACTTGTGTTATTAAGTCTTCCATAGAAGAGTCTTCATATCTCAGTATCCCTGATGTGGGGTGAGCATCCTTGTCTCCGAGGAGGGACACTTTGCCTTAATGATCACCTCTGACCATAAACTGGGTCTATGTGAGAGCTGCCTCAGTGTAGATCACTTCACCCCTATTGCTCCAGCTCAGGCATTGGAGTCACCCCCTCTTCCTCTCTCTTTCCCCTCTAAGTAAATTTTGTTATACATCAGATCAATAATGCCTTTGATTTCTTCCTGTCCTGTGACAAGCATTTTTGCATGAAAAGATACTTATTATTATTATTATTATTTTAATCTGTTAGTTGCTTACACTATAAAAGCCTAGGTCACTTGTCTGTTCAAAGACAGTGAGCAGAAGTTTGATGTCCTCTTATTTAACTTTCATGGAACTACTCACTTCCCCAGCACAAACATACTGTGATCACAATGTAACAAGAAGTACAACTTCTTCTAGGTCACAAAGTCTATGTTTGTGCTGAAATAGGCCTGCCTTTATCGTCTCAAAGAGTAGCAAGCATCATTATTCAGTCTCACAGAATTTTCCCATTCCTTAGCATCTTCAAAAGGTTCCCTCGGAGATCCCAACATATTTTTTATATATTCATAGTGTAGTATCAATCCTAATTGCCTCAATACTTCGGGGAAGTAAAAACTACACTAAGTCTACTCCAGTAGATTATACACTCTCCCTCTGTGCTAGCAAAGCTATCAAGTTGGGCTTCAGTGTATAAAGCTGTGTTTGACCTCGCTCTCCACTCTTCTCTGCACTGTTCAGCTCTGAAGTTTGCAGAGTGGCAGAAGGAAGAGGAGGGGAGAGAGGAATGTAATAGCCCTCCTGGGCCGGCTGCCTGCCTTTCCTGTGCTTTTCTTCACTGTGCAAGTAGCCAGTAATGCTACCCAGACTTTTTTTATTATTATTATTCAGATTTTTTTCTTTGAAAAAAAAAAAAAAAAAAAAACATTTTGGAGGGGAAACAGGTTGTTTCTTTTTTGGTCTATTTGCTACAGTTTTTCATGACAAATGCCCAGATTCACTTAGATTTGAAACATCAGGAGAAGTTTAGATAGTTTTGGTTTGAAACATGTTTTATATAAACATTTCAGTTACTCTTGTTTTTAATCATTTCTGAAAGGTTAAATTACACCAAGCTCCAAGCAGGAGACTGGTCAGACATGTATTTTGTTGTCACTGTTTCTCAACTTTCCGAGCAAACTTGCTAGCAATTTGAATGTAAATCACCCTCTGTAAATACCACCCTAAAATGGGGACCTAACTGTGTAAGTGTGGATTTAGGTACCTTCGATATCCGAGACTGAAAATGGAGTTTAGAAAGCTCTCATTGTCTCATGGCTGTCCCAGGAGATGCAAGGGGATGTCAAGGGGCAGTTTATACCAGATGTCTGCCACACTTCTGCTGCAATCACAGACAGTGACTGATAGTCTGTCTCACTTTTGGAAAACTCTTAGATGCAATATTGAACTCTGCCTTCACCCTCAGAAACCCAAATGTACCAAGATATATACTATCATGGCTAAAAGAGTATGCATAGTGCCTGCAAGTATGCTCTTAACCAAGAAAGCTCTTTGGAAAATAAATAAATAAATAAATAAATAATAAAATGAAATTAGAATAGAATAGAATAGAATAGAATAATGAAATAAAAATATTGCCTTTTTACACACAGATTGTGATTCATATAAGGTTCCTGAAGTGCTGTTACAAGGGAAAGACAAGAGGACACAGTATAATCGCCAAGGAGGCCATTTGCAATCTCTCTGTGTTTTAGGAGAACTGACATTTTCTCAAGTGCATGCTGCAGTCACTGTCAAGGCCAATCCCATCAGCTGCTCCCTCAGCAAAGCCCTCCTCACTCTGACAACTCCTTCATGCTGTTACCACATACCAGTATATCGCAAATAAAATTTTCAGGCAAGCTGCCATATCAAATTCTTTCTCATTGTGGGTGGTCCCCGAGAACAGTAGGGCCCTGTCTGTGTTACCAGTCTTGATAACAGACTGTTTACAACATTAGGATTCAATGGTTTAGAGTTTTTTTTCTTTTCTTTTCTTTTCTTTTTTTTTTTTTCTCCTGATGTAATTTGCTTGTCTAGACAGATTTGCAGCTCCAATCTTTGTAAAAGTAAGGCTTTGAGTCAGTTACTGATGTAATCCACTGATTGAGTACATCATATTGTTAAAAGCTATCTTGCACTGAATAGTTCTCATTTTCGTTAATCTAGTAACCTCGCAGACTGGCTAACTGGATTTTGTTTTGCTCGGAGATTGTCTCCTTTGCCTGAGCATGAATCTAGTTCACTAACTAAAATCCGTGTGAGGCAAAGCATACTGTTTGCATGCTGTGACTGTAAACTGTTTTAGCTGGGAACCTCTTTACTCAACAGCAGAGATTTTGGAACTAAATAATAATATTAAACAGCCAAAATTTAAACACATAATCCACAACCCTACCCTGGTCTACACAATCAAAGCCCTTAGTGACTTCTGGCCCTTGTGATAACTAAAAGTAGCCTGACGTTCAAAAAGATGTGATTTTCTGCAAACTGGAGCCTTCTGTTTAATCCCTAGTTGTTTGGTGTGGATTTTAGTTTATTTGGGATACCCACAGAGAAACCCTTTTTGGCAACACTCCTGAAGGGTCTGCCAGGCTGTGCTAACACTAAGTCAATGCTTTCACCCCACAGGGCCTGGGTGACTGCCTCAGCCCCCCAGACCGAGCGGTGTCTCCTTGCCCTCTTTGCAGCCATGGCCGAGGGGCTCACGCCATGAAGGCACCCGGACTGAGGGGGCTGAGGCTGATGGCAGCCTGCTCCTTTGACTGCGCCTGTGGCAATGGGGTCTGCAGGCAGTTTTTTGGGCATTTTTCCACCTGTGGCCACAGCTTGAGACAAAATCAGGTGTTGGGCAGACACCAGGCGTAGGAATACCAGGAGGCCTGCCCTGTGGCTGTGATGGCTTGCAGGGCACAGAGCCAGCTAGGTGGCTTCCAGCTGAAGGAACCACGAAACACGGAGGTTTGCCATTACTTGTGGACTCGAGGCATAATCCCCCATTTGGGACTGGGATCCTCCTCGGGATCCTCTTCCTCCTGACTAAACGCTGGGATGTGTTGTTTTGCCTCCCCACACCTCTCCTTCCTGCTCTGCAAAACAGGAGCAACGCTGAGCTCTCTTATAAAGTCCTTGGAGAGCTACTCTGTCAGTGTGCAACGCAGCAGCTGGAGGCATTATGCTTTATCACGATTACAAAACACAGGTGTTGCTGTGGAGGAAGCAGAAAGGCCAGGCTGCAGTTCTTCCCCTGACTCCCCAGGCTGTGAAAAGCTCTGCCTTTTTGCCCCGCTTTCTGTTTCCCTATCAACCAGGGCCAAGTTTGTCAGCAAGAGCAGCTGACACATCTTTTGTGGTGTTTGGTTAACACTCAGAGGAGACAGGTGGCCTACAAAACGCAGCAGAAGGCACAACTGTTTACTCCCCCAGGCTCAGGCATGGGTGGTTAACAAATGCACTGTGAGGGAAGAAGGCCCGAAGACTGCAAGTCAGCAAGATCCCAGCCTCACGTTACACAAAATAACGAGCCCGAAGGTCAAAACATGGCTTCTCTAACAGAGTGGCCAAGCAAGAGCAGCAAGTAACAAGATCCTCCTGTTCCTCAAGAGAAACAAATCTGCGCTGAGCCGATTGCTCAACTTCAGCAACAGCCTGCATGACTCACATGGCATGCACAAGCATAAACAAAACTGAGACAAGAAATATGGAAATGTCACTTGTCATGGATTACAAGACTTTTAAGCCTTGGAAACTGAGTCTGTGTTGATTACTAACCTCTGACTGTGCCAATGCATCAATATATTATGAGTGTCCCTGTATATCGGATAAGCTGTTATTTGTCTCCAGTGGCAAACATACAGATCTTTTATCACTGTGTGGAGGGTAAAAGGGTGTTCTTTAACCTGGGTTAGGTAACTAAGGTGAAAACCCAAGATGAGATGAGGGAGCGTGTAGCTCTATTATGTGCTATCAGGCCAAGCTGCAGGCAGGAGGATCTTCAGGAATTGTCACTGCTGCCATTAAATTCGTAAAATGACTCCCACTGATGTGAGCAGAGCAGACACAGCCACTTATCTGCAGGAGTCCCTTCACCCCTCTGGGACTACTCACAGATAAATCAAACATGTAAAGAGCTGCTCATAGGCATGGCCTCAGTAAGTATTTGGAGTGGAGAGGCAAGGGAAGAAGAGGTGTGCTGCATTTCATGCTATCTCAGAAAATACACATCCATGGGGACAGAGCACTTATACCAATGGTAAGCACAACTCCTGCATTCCACACTCAAGCCTCTTATTGAATGAGCATTTCTCTCAGGGACTTCAGCTTTTGGCCCACATGTAATATTCATCATACATTATAGTCAATACTTAGTTGCTGAACAGCTGCACAAATATCACACTTAGGAGGATACAGTTTAATCACTGGAAAATACAGTCTTTATGAAGTGATGAACAAACCATTCCTATTCCTTCTTTTTCAAATCAGCAATGATGAAATGTCTAGAACAGATGTCCCACTTTCACTTCCTGATGTTTTCTACTTTGGGTGGCACTATTCAGTAGTAGTTCTATTTGAAGAAGTATTTTATACTAAGCCATAAAATACAAGAAGTCATACAGAAATATAGAGGCTATTTAATTAAAAAGGTTATGAGATACAGTGGACATAAAGCACAAAAGGAGTTTTTTAAATATATATATATATATTTCTACTATCAGAGAAAGAAATTACTTCCTTTTCCAAAGAACAGAATCTTGTCATTTTAAGACTAGACACAACCTATGAGAAATAAAGTAAAAACATTTTGAAAAGGCTGAACTAATTTCATACTCTAAGAATCAGTGAAACTCTTGCTTCTGAACCACTTGCTTCTGAATCACAGAACTGTTTTTTTTTAAAAAACTTTGTCCTCTGCTTTTATTTCTAATGATGATTAACAATACCAAAAGGAATGTCTCTTTCTCTCCTTTCTTAAAAACCAGCAAAACAGTCTTGAAATATACACTTCCACATGCAGAAAGTGGAAGCTAAAGCTTCCACCTACAAATCATTAAAACTATTAGGCAAAACGTCTTCTTGGAACATGGTATTTAGAGATGATATTTGTTAAACTTTATCTCCTGCAGATATACCTGCAGATATTTTGTCTCAGAGGAATTATAAATAAAGGTTTCTAACAGGGATGACCTCCCAGGCACACACTACTACCACGACATTACAATGCTCCCACATCTTGACATATTTTCTACTATCCTTCAAGAGTCTGGATCAAAGACAGGATTTCATTTGCACCACAGTCAAAAAGCTCATTCAAAATCTCATCTCAAGAAGATGATAATATTGACACTGACATAGTTTTATCAAGATACACATTTATTTCTGTCTTCCTTAAAGTACCGAATTCTAGATTCATGTCATTATGTACAAATTGGAGCTTATCCTCTTAAATATATATAAATGCTTTGTTTTCTTTTATTCTGGGACCATGGAGAAAGCATTTAACATGTTATTTTTGAAGTTTCAAAACAACAACAACAAAAATATAGAATATTTACAATATGTTAAAATTTCACAATTTTAGAGGATAAACAAGCCTTTTTTAATGCTGCGTTTAGGACTGATCTGCAAGTAACCTACTTCTCCCTTCATTCCCAATTCTTATGTGAATAAAACACAAATATATGAGAAGCTTCATTGAACTCAATGGGAAGACCTGGCAAGGGTCCCCTCCCATTCACCCATTTGAAGAAGGTGATTTTTTATGATTGTTTTCAGACCTTGATAAAGTCTGTTTGTACTGCAAGAAAAGTATACATAATTTTATATATCATTATTTTCATTATCTTAGTTCAAATGTTTCAGTGTAATACTTAGTCATTCTTTGCGAAAATTACAGCAACAATCATAGGAAGCACGTGCAGAAAGTTAGGACCATATGATATTGTATCATAAGTCTATGTGGTGTTGCCTAGCTTTGTTACTAGGCTGAATGCAGCAGACAGAAATTTCTGGACCCAGTAGGATACATTTAGTGATTTCTCTCCATCCTGTGTGGCAAAGATTACAAAGACTCATCCTCATATTTGGCCAAACACCAAAATATACTTATTTTTATTAGCAAAGCCTCTGCTATCTAAATGCAAGTTTACAGAAAAAACACTTTGGAAATCAGAAGTAAAATAAACCTTCAAAATGAGAAGATGCATTCGTGATTTATTACAAACAGGAGTATATCTGAGTAGGTATTTGCAATCAAAAGATTTGCCTTCTGGATCCATCCACGAATGTAGAACTACTGCCTATCTTTTGCCTATGCTCCTGCCTCTGCAGCCCATATCAGATATTGCAGAGGGCAAAGTCATTCATAGGCTCTGGACAGAGCACATTTTGTATGACTGCAGTTCCAAATGTCCAGTAAGTATTTCTATCCTGAAAGCTTCTCCTTTTTTTTTCCCTCTGTCCTGAAATTTTCCTTGGTTTTTCAGAAGAAACCAAAGGCACATCACACGCTCTGAAAACATGAAAACACACTCTGAACTAATTTGGGAATAAAGCAAATTATTGTTTTATTTGTGAACAACAAATAAGCATAAATATCTGTGGCCTCCAACTTATATCAAAATAGTAGCAGCTGCAGCATTTCTTAGAACCTATCTAAAGCCCAGAAATTGCTGGAAAGGGACAGTAATTATTTTGCTTAATAGATTCATTGGATCAAGTCACTGATCACTAGATTGGTGATTTGGGTGGTGTTATGCCTCCAACTGATTTGATTTCTTCGGCATTCACACACAGAACCACAGCAATGTATCCTGCTGGGGTTTCCCATTGCACATCTTCCAAAAAAAAAAAAAAAAAAAAAAAAAAAAGGAAGAAAGAAAATGACGTCAGGGCTTCCTCCACCTTTTCTTCAGATAAGTGGTGAACAGATGCAGGACTGCTTCTTGAAGCCTGTCACTGTGGAATACCCATAAAGGAACGAGCCGCAGGACACAGGCCTTTAGAATAATCAAATAAAAACAATAGGAAGACAATGGGTTACAGAAACCTCTTGAAAGAAATTAACCAAGTGTTCAGAAAGGTCATAGAAAACATTGAATGCAAAAACTTTTCCTTTATACTTTTAGTATGAATGTTTCTCTTAGAGAGAAATGCTCATTCCTCTCAGTTATCAGTAGATCTGTTCTCTTCCCTGTACTTTTATTTAATGCTCATTATTAACAGCTACCATGCATACATATTTATTTTATTAGCTTCGTATCCTAAGGAAATCCAACCTTGAGGATTCCAAAATTATTCAGAAGAACCTACTGAGTCCAGACAGCCTTGAATCAGTTTTGGGGAACCATTTACAAACTGTCAAATTCAATTACCAGTATTTCATGGGCTAAACATCCAAAAATCTCATCTCCAAAAGTAACATAATCCAGTGATTCACTAACAAACTCTTCTGCCGTCTTTGTAATAAGACCAGGTTTTTGGTGCATAGTCATTGGAGTAGAAACACCATAAGGAGCCACTACCTAAAATAAGAAACATAATAGCAGTGTAATGTCATCAAATATTTACATAAGGCCATTCACTTTAAGGAATTTCACTTAATCTGACAAATTATAACAAATAGTTTCAGTGGATTAAGGGACTATATGGAATACATAAAGGTACTGTAGTGAAAGAAGGAGAAATGTTTACAGCTGCATATAGAGAGAAGAGAAAGCTTTGACAGGGTCACTCAGCACTTCACCAAGAAAGGCTGCAAGACACAAGTTTAGGCATCCCAGATCATTCTTGAAGAATTTGTTAAAATGAAGGTAAGTGTGGCGAGATGTAGTACCACCTGTATGATAATTCCCTTTGCCCTGTACTCTGCTTGTAGGGCTTTGGAGAAAGTGCATATAAAAGCCTAGAATAAAATAAAATGAAATAATATTAGCATAGGAAACTATGTACTTTCACATACACCTGCAAATATGTGCATACAGAGTCCTTAACAAAAATGACCAAGAATCATGCAACCAAGCAGAGTGAGTGTTGAAAAAACTAGAAATGATCTTTTCAAGACACATTTTCTGCTGTGTCACGTTAGCAAAAGATTAGCAAATAGATTGACTATCTGCATGTGAGAAGATGGAGTATGGCATGGGCCCAAGCCAGACATGAGACAGGTAAGTATTACTGCAGACAGGATTAAAATATTAGTCATATTCATGAAAATGCAAGAGATAAAAATATCTGAGTCCCATTATATTAGCTCTCTTGCTTGTGGTTGTCATCTCTGGCTGGTATCGACCCTCCTACTCCCAGGTTTACAAGGCAGTTTTTCTTGCAATAAAAATGGGAGTGAAATACAACTCATGCCTTCAAGGTATACCTATGATCATAGCCTATAAATATAATTTGCAAAATAATATATTTGAGCAGTTGTTTGTTTGTCTATTTTCAGCTTCAGCCTTCAGGGTTTATCTTCACACTACGAAGATTACACATATACTAACTTATTTTTGCATAAGTTGACTTTCTTGTATAGTGATTGATTTTAGAAATATTCTGAAATTTGACAACATTGAATCCCTCCTTTGTAATTACAAGTATAACAGCTATATTAAGCAGAAAAACTGAGGCTTTTTCCTAGCCAGCATTTGAGAGGCCTTGCAAGTTAAACACTAATAGTCTCATGATATTGCATGATACAACAATATGCTGACAAGTAAAATAACTTCCTTTCAGGGCACTGACAGAAACAGTCAATTTAAAAAGTACTCAGAAATAAAGGTAGCTAATACTCAATATATATATATATATATATGTTGAGTATTAATTACCTTTATATATATATATATATAAATCAAAATAGAACAACCACTGCACCGTATCACTTTGAAATAATATTAACTAAACTATTCTAAGGAACAAAAATTGACTGGTTTGAATGTAGTTAAAGTTTTGAGTAATGAGAAACTTATGTTAAAATGAGAAAGAGGAAATGGAAAACTAGAATTTCTTACCAAGAAAAACTAGCTTTTCTTACCAAGCTGAACTTCAGCTGTGTTCAAGCAAATATTGTTAGAATTTTTCATTTGAAACAAATGTGATCTGAGCAGATCATTTTTTGGAGTTTCAGTGAAAATCAGGAACTTTCACTTTGATAAGGTCTGGGATTTCAACTCAAAGTAGTATTTCAAAGTGAAAACTAGGAAGTGAGGAAACTCACCAGCTACCTACTAGGATTTTTATTCTTGACTCCATAAGCAAAATCTAACACTGCCATGTATCTACAGTTTCAAGTAAGCTAGCTAAGCCAGTCCAGTAAAAGTCACCACTTCCCTCAGTGAAGACAGACTGTGAGCACTGCTATAACACAACTTAATTAACAGCAAAATGTTCCTAAGATGAGACATACCTTCAGCTGGATTTCATTTGCATACCTTCAGTGACTCTTGGTTCTCAGCTAGTGCTAATTCACATCACTCCCTTATTTCAGTGGAACAACACATTTATGTCAACTGAAAACCCAGCCTTGTATTGCTGATATAAATGTTTTGGGAAACACTTGAAGGACATTTCTTCATAAAGCCATGTGAAAGACTTACTTACCTTAGAAGCTGAGTACATTGTGTATAATGGACAGGGAAAAGTACCCAGACCAGAGGACAGATTCAGAATAAGACCCTTCTGTCTGAAATTTAATTTAAAGAGTTACATACAGCATTAGAGTAAAAATCTGCATAAGTGGAAACTAACATTTTTCCCCAAAAAGGCAGAGCTCTCTTATAATACTGTAGACTACACTCTTAAAAGACTCTTTTTTTTTTTTTTTTTAGATACAATTAAGTCTAATGTAGCCAGGAATAATGGCATAAGTGAAACTTAAATGCCTAGTGCAGTCAGAACCATAGGAACATTTTATATGCTATTGTACATCTAACAGAGCAAAAATTGCCATCAGAGGAAAGATTTTATGCTCCTAAGTAATTGGTAGGTCCCCTTTGCTCATTAGCCAGCACATTCTTTTTCCTGTTCCATGCATCTGTTGTTTTAGTTTCCCTATTCACAACTCCCTGTAAAAAATCACAAATACCAATTTATTCCACAACAGCCAGGAAAAACAAAACAAAACAAAACAATTAAACAGTGAGAGCTTATTTTGTTGCCAAAACAAAAAGCATGTACTGTCCTCTAAAATGCAGTAGTTAATGTTCTCTAGAAATTTCATTTGAAAACATTAACTTCTGGTTTAAGGATGTGTCTAAAATCACATTGTATTAAAAGGACAAAAGGGATTACAGAGCTGAATTAACCTCTCAGAGGAAATACAGGTATTTCCAGTGTTTTAAAAGTAATATTCCAAGCATGGCTACCTCTTCCGGAAAAATATGACAATATATTCAAAAGCAATTGCTTGCCTAATTAGACTCATCACATGCCATTTTATTTCTGCAACATCTGCATGTTTTTGCTACAAACAGACCAAATTTTTATATTCTCTGTCTCATTCTACAATTGACTGAAAACTTGTAGCACTTCCTATCATTCATTCGCACAGAACTAACAGCACCGGAAGTAAATCTGATTGTCATACCATAAAGTGCAGAAGTTAATAATGAACAGCTAACACTGAATAAAGTGGAGGCAGCAACTAAAACTGAAAGTTCAATAATTACCTTGGTTCCATTTGTTTCAGAATTATTTGTGTCATCTGTAAGATAAGTATGTTAAGAATTATAACGAATCTCCCTCATTCCAATTACATTTTTTTCATTCATCTTGTTTTATTCACAGTTTCCTATTTGCTTAAGCCTCAGACATACATGTACAGTTCAAATAGCTAAAATGTGGAGTACTCAAAGTTTTGGAAAATATTTTTAAAATGTTAATAGACTGTCAGTCAGCTGAACTGTCAAAAATTTCAAAGGTTAGTCTCTTAGGCAATGAAAACCTTATGCTTATCTAAAGTTTGTTAACAGTATCTGAATTTCATGAATCTTCAGTATTGAATCATAACTGTAAGAAGAAAGTAAACTCCATACTGTTTTTGATCTTTTGCTTCAGTCTGTACCTGGACCAGAAATAGCAGAAAATAATGAAAATATTTTTTTTATTTTTTTTTTTCTGCTACCAAATGAGCTGTAGGACCATTTTTCATGATAATTATTTAAACATCCATTTCAATTTTAACAACATGTGGAATCATTCTTACAAATTTTGAAGTGCAGTTAAATCCATTTTTAGGTAAGAAATCAGCTGCTGCCTGTTACATTGGAAAGGTATTCTTGATTTCAATCGTAACTCTCTGTGGAATTCATACTCATACCATTGACTCATTATAAATATAAGTGATGTACAAATCTTCACAGGTAAGACTGTGATCTAACTCATTAAGGGCGGTAACCAAAAGTAAATGAAAGATACCACCTAGTTCAGTTCTTGAGTGATGCAACTTAATTCAGACCTTGTTATTTCTGTTTTTTCAGTAGTGTCATTGTGCACACTAGGATTGTAGAAGCAAGGTTGGTTTTTCAAGCTTCATTTTCAGAAAGGGTGACAAAGTGGGTCACATTAAATTGGGTGAAAGAGAATTTCCAATTAAAGTAGAAAGCTTGGGAAAAGTTCCTTCCTTTTCTCAGTGCTGAAAATCCCACTGACATCTGTGAGATCCAGGAATATCTGGAGCTCAGGCATCCCACTGCAAGAAGTGATGAGCACCATCCTACCAGCAATCAAGCGAGGGATGAGGCAGTGGGTATGGAATTAATGATGACTGGGACCAAGCAATGAGGAACAGTGGTTAGGAGCATGATTTCTTCTTTGTGTCTTGGAGGAAGGTGAATTTTTATGAAAAACTGAAAAGGAAGTGGTTGTAACACTAAGGGAATGAAATCACCAAGCCTTGGGGAAGTGGAAGACACTGATTTTATGGCATGTATAAGGCTTGAAGTGGTAAGTGGAGGACACTTTGGATCCAGACAGAAGGTATACAATTTTGGCTGGGTTTGTGAGGCATACATACTCAGTATTCAGATACCGCAGACATTTCTGTTCTTTCAGCAAGTAAATGGAATAAAACCTAGGAGCAGGAAGTCCACCAAACTAGTTTATGAAATAATTTGTTTCAACTGATTGATATTACATGATTTATTATTTGAAGTCATTAAGCAGCACTACAAATTTGGGAGGTAAAGTTTACTAGCCAAAGAAAGGGAAACATCTGTTGATAATTTTCATGTCATGTTTAGAAAGATATTTGCCAAGGTTGAGATGAACTACAAAGCTCTTGTTCTGCTCTTGTTCATGTTAATATGCTGCTTGCAAACAGTAGAGCAATAGGAATTTCAAAGCATGAAATATTAACTGTTCTTGTAAGGGAAGTAGCCAACCAAAATTAACTCCAAGAGGTAACAATCCCGAATTGGGAGACAACTCCTGAAGTTTCTCTCCTACATTGAGAGAAAAATGTTTTTTTGTCTGTCCAAAATGCATGTACAGTACAGTACAAAAAGTCAGAATATAAACATTCCTGCCTTGTAGATTTTGGTTTTGAAATAAATCTTCCCTTGTCATGCTTTTACAGAATGTTTCAGCTACATTTTAATGATGTGTGTCAACCAAGCAAAAGTGTTAAAACATTCCCAGTCAACTCTGATCAAAATATTTTGTAGGCACTAGAATCCATAAGGGTCCTTAAGATAATGCTGACATTCCAGCTGAAAACAACCATCTCTGGATAAACTGAATGAAATTAATCAGGAAAGTTAATTGGTCACTCTTTTGTGCGACTAATATTTTTCTAATGAAATAAGTTACAGACTAGCCACGTGTGCAGCACATACCTTTGTAGCAGAAATAATGTTGCAGTTGACAAGGTTCTGCAGTAAACAAGAAAACATAAAGTTCATAGATAACTCCAGAGAGTGTGTGTCTAATCTAGATAGCAAAGCTAGCAATTCCAAGTTCCTTGCAAAGCAGGGTTGCCTTGGATTTTCACTGTGCCTATGATGTGAGATACTCAAAGACAGGTGAGCAGTAAATTTATTTAATTATTATTTTTTTTTTTTTACTAATCATGGCATCCAAATCTGCCTTGCATCCCTTTATTAAGTGCACTCCATTTTGCCCAGACAAGCAGACAAGTTTTTGGACATGGCAAAACCTGGGATCCTGGTGTCCCAGCAGTGGCTGCACCAGCAAGCCAAGCTAGATGCGTACCAAAGGACACCCAAATTACAAAGATGCCAGGCTCCCATTGGCAGAGGTAGCAACATTTTAACAAGCCATCTACACAGCATAAGCACTGCCATGTAGAGGTATAATCCCATGACAAGCAGTCAAACACAAGCTGTAGCAGCAGCAGAGGTGCCATCATGTCTGTGACACCGCAGGAAGAGCCAGCTTGGGAATCTCTGGTTTGTAAGAGATGATGACAAATTGACTGAATGAATCCTGGGGCAGGGGCTATCAAGAAATACACTTGGAAGCTGTTTATTTTGTGGTTAATACTGTATGGGTAAACAACAATAAGGCAAAGAATCAAGTCCACAATTCTGTCTAACTGTTCCAAGTGTGTAAATTAATCCCTCCCCCCAAAGTAAACCATGTTTAAGCAAAGTTTATTTTTTATTTTCCCACAGATTAAATCAATGGTGTCTCAAAGAAATAAAGTTTTTATACTACTACCAGGAATGCTCTGGCTGTGACCAGGCTGGCCCCCATGACATTACGTGCGAGCAGTGAGCCAGGGAGGCTGCTGATCCCTGCTGTGGCCAGACCAGCTCTTCTATTGCTCAGTGTCTGCAGCAATTTAGCTAAACTATACCATTCTTTTTTCTTGTGCAAGCTCTTCTGAACATTAAAAACACATCAAGAGATGCTCCATCAGGCCTAGTAGTTTTCCCACCCAATTGAACACTTAAATATCCACTGATTGTAGTAGGGACAGAATCTGTCCCTTGTTAAGAAGAATTACGGTGCATAATTGTTATATTGGAAATAGAAAACCACGGAGTAATCCTACCTCGTCTACGTCTGGTGCATTAAGGAAACGGCACGGGAGAGGATTATGAAGCATTCCAACATTGTTAACTAACCAAAGGAAACATAGTGATAAGAACCACATCTGGATAAAGTGCACAGTTCAGCTAGTTAAACAAATGGCTTCTCCTCAAGACTCAGTTTTTAAGCTGTAAGTGAACAGAAATGCTGCTTCTTCAGCATTCATTCAGCAAGAACCAAGTCTCACTCTTAATGAAGTCATCAGTGCTGGTTGGTATAGACTACAGGGAACAGAAAAACAATCTGCTGTACAGTTTAGGGGGGTTGTTTGTTTCTTCTGTTGTTGTTTTGTTTGTTTGTTTCACTACTAAAAGGACGATTTTGTTAACCAAAATATATATATATATATTTTTTCATTGTTTCTCTGTGGATCATACCAATTAGCATTAGCCACAGGCTTGTTTCAGATTGAATATGAGAGTTGCACACAGCTGTAAAACAACCCATAGAGAAAATGAATTCCTTGAGGCCGAAGAGGGAAGAGGTCACCCCACAAGCTGGATGTTGCTCACCAAGTGGCAGAAAAGGTTTCACAGTAAAAGAAGCCACTATACAGAGAAATGGGAAATGCTTGGAGAATCTTAATTCACTTTTAAAACTTGTTGGAGTTAATTAGTGCTCAAACACGTTAGGCAGTTTTGTGCTTGGTTTCAGATGTTGGCCAACAAGTTGTTATGACACACATCATTTGTACAATTCTCTGTTAAATGCACTGCAGCCATAAAATACACTTTGATTAACAGACCTTAGTGACTCACCCAAAACACCAATTTCCAAGCCTTGCAGACCTTTTTCAATGTTCTCATATACTGAATTTTTAGTGAAATCAGCTTGTATAACCTTCACCTTTTGACCTGTGGCCTGCTCTGAAATTAAGGAAAAAAAAAAAAAAAGAAAAAAAAAGAAAAAAAAAAAAAAAAAACATCCTTTTGCATTTACCCAGAGAGAGGGAGAACTGTTATTCAGTAATAAGAGAAATAATGAGATATATCACTTAAGAATGCCCACTGTAAAATTAGATTTTTTTTCAACTTTCCATTTTTTAAAAGAATTGAAACACAAGCAAAACACTCTCACTGGTTACAGTTGTTTATGGGGAAACATCCTGGGAAACAGGATGAACTTACGCCCTGAAATCAATGGAAATTCCCTCAGAAAATCTAAACAGCATTTAGTCCTTCAGCAAGAGAAAAAAAAAAGGGGGGTGAGGGGTAGGTGGGGAGGAAATAAACAATATAGAACTTCTTCCCCTGGTTGTCATAATATTTATAAAAGAACACTGTCAGCATACATTAGACAAGTGAATGTGGGTGCCAGATCCTTGACATACACACAGTTTTGCAGAATTGTTTCAAAGTGTTTCCATATAAAAGATGAACATTTTAACAAGCAACACTCATTTTTGTCATGAAGGAGGAGGGGAAAACAGGACTCGTGATGCCATATTTTCTGCATCTTTTTCTCCCAGTTTCTCTCCTGATTTTACTTTTGCACCTTTGTGGACCGAATCTTATGATTTTGCTGGACTAAAAGACATTTAAAGGATGTTGGAGCTTAAATTTTGCAAGGTCAATTTACAGAGAAGGGAAAGGGAAATGTGTATGATTTTTCCAGTATCATTGCTATGCAGGAGTGGAGCCCAGCTGTACATTACCATTTTTCTCAGCAGTTGATTTATTACTGTCCATATTTTCAATGAAGTTTCATGAGGAAAAGAGGTAGAGGCTCTTATTTACTCATTTTTAAAGGCAAGGTTCTCCTTCAAAGGGGCCCAGTAAGGTCTTTTCTAACTAGTTGTTCACATTGTAAATTCTTGCTACTAAACCTGCTTTCAAGTTTTATGGGCAACCTGAAATCCAGATGAAGTTCGCTGAAAAAAGTGACAAGTGAATCTTGGAAACGTCAATAGATGATCGGGTTGCAGACTTGCTTCAAGCGGTAGGAATTCAGGTGCACGCGGATGGCAGAAAATCTGCTTTGAGTCTTGTTTGGGAAACTGCCCAAACTTGCTTGGAGCTTGGTTTTGTCATACAGGCAACGGAGAGCACTGCTTTGAATAGGAATTGCTCACTGATTTCTACTCACAAGTCATGCCTCACCTCTTTGTGTCCATCCAGCTTTAGAAAAAAAGACTCAGAACGCCTTGGGACAGTGAGCCTGGCAGAAAGCCCGTTTTGGCTTTGGGTCCAGCAAGCCAGTTTGCAGCCACACTGGGCCTGCATTGGAGGATGAGAGGACGCTGTTCCCTCCAGGCTGATCCCTCCTCGCCCCTCCATGCACTGCGGGTCTCAAACACCTCACACTACCAAAGCAACTGAAGCAGTCTGAGGAAACAGCAGACAGTCTGACTCCAGATGTGAAAAGCGGGCTGCATCTTCTGTGTGATTTTCAAGGACATCTGTCTCCATGACAGGGGCAAGGAGGAAGCAGTGCCCTTTTTCTTCCCTTCTTTCCAAGCTGCAGTTGTGTGCATGAAAAGGATGAAACACCCTTTGAACCTTCAACCTATAAAAGCAACTCTAGTGGCAAATGACCCCCTAGTAGTCCCAAACTGGGGGAACAGTGTAGCTACAAAGAATAAGGACATTGTGAGTGTAAATGTAGTGAAGAGAAAGAACAGAGCAACAGCTGGAGAAGACACCTACGGTGACCTGATGATTGAAGAGCTCTATAAACAAAACAAGATGGTCTTAAGAAGTGTAGTGATGTTGTGGCCATCTTTCTTGCGGGCAACAAGAAGAGCAGCCAAAGCTACAGCAGCATAAAAATTAGGATCAAACAAACCATTTGGCCTTTCTCTGCATCCCCTTGTCTGCACACAAATGCACTGCTACAACCAGCACTCTCAGCCAACAAACAAGTACTCCAGATGGCTTTACTCTCTCTCATTTAAGAATAAAACAATATATTAAAAAATAAAAATAAAACTATCGTGCTTATAAATGAATCGTCCAGGGATAGCTCTTTAGAAAATGATAACAAGTCTATATAGGAGAAAGCCAAAAATATTTTCCAAGTACCTTATGTCTCTCCCTCTCTGTGACAAAGATTTACATTAGTCTTTGAAGACTAAAGCCACTCCAACTCTTTTTCAAAGTCCTAAATGTGCCAGAAGAAAAGAACCTAGTTTTTTAAACATCAGAATTGGTTATTTCATTAAAAAAAAAATAATAATAAATAAAGAGAAAAATAATTTAAGGAAAATTGAAAACCTGATCTGTATTGTTTCATCTGACGTGTTACAAAATGTATCATTAAAGGTACATCTAACTGCTTCTGACCTCAGGCCACTTGGAAATCCTACATGCTGCCTCTTGAAATTTACCAAGAAGTGAGTAAATCTGGCAGAAGCATGAAGTTGGTTAGAACATGAAGGCTGCCAGAAACTCTCCCTTTCTGTTTGGAGAGATAGCAAGATCTTCTGGAAATCTGAAGTAGTAAAATGAATGCCTGAATTACACAAGATCTCTGATCTCTGTAGCAATAGGAGACCCTTTTGAAGTACTATAACAAAATCTGAACATGAAATAGAAGCATTCAGGCTTCATGTTCAGCAGAAATTTGCAGAGAGAAGAGCAAAATGAGATGTTACTTAAACGACAAGAAGAAGGTAAAAAAATATATATGATGGGTGAGAAATATTAAAAGTTCTGTAAAATTATAAATTACAAGGTCTGGCTACATTTTGAATGTCTTTTAAAGAAATGTGTCTCCTTAGAAATACAATAAACCTCAGTTTCAAAACTAACGGGAAAATAGAGGAGAAACAAAGAGAATGAAGACAAAAATAGAATTGCAATAGATGATAGAAGATATAAGAGAACATGAACTCAGTGAGCAACAACAAAGAAAAAAAGCCTTGGGAATTACTATTAGTCAGTAGAGCACTCAGAAATATTGGTCAAGGCGCTGAGGTGCTCTGTTAGGTAGCAGTAGTAGTGTGTATTGGGAAATCAGCCTTAGGCAGTCATGCTTTACCCCAAGGGACCAGCAAAACAAAACAGGTATGCTTAACCACCTTTAACGGAGAAGGAAGGATGTGCCAAGGGAGGTTTTTTTGTGCTAATAAAAAACCTCAGTGATCTCAACTTACTACCTGCTTAGCTCTTGGAGCCAGCTCTGGAAGGAGGAGGGGTGGAGGACACAGTGTAGTACAGGGGACAGCGAGACACAGCTAGACCTTTACCAGACTTAGTGGGAGCAAGACACATTTGGTTCTTGGCCATTCTGTGGGGTGATTTTTGTATTTGCCGGTTTATTCTACAGCAACGGTTGTGATATCTGCAGGGAAAGTCTGATAAACTACTCACTGCGTCACTAAAGCCAAATTAATGACCTGCATCTTCAGCAGTCTAAGATGATGTAGCTATACTTTCAGCTGCATTCTGAGGATCAGACACTTTCTTTCCTTAAATACAGATTTGTTTCTTCATACGTACATACATGTATATGTATATATGTGGCTAATATTAATGTGTTACAGAAGTGTCTTTCTGTTGTTGTTGTTGAATGGCATGATTTAACAGTTTAACAAGTAGAGGCCCTGGTCTTATCTACCAATTCTAGGGTTATAACTTCTCTATCAGGATCTAGCTCTGTTTGTACAGCTTGCTTAGGAAGTGTAAGAAGACTAAATAGAAAATACATCTAACAGCTTTCTGTCATATCTAATCTCCTGATGAATGGCTTTATAATCACAACAGTAAACATATTAAATAAGCAGTATACCTGGTGCAGTGGGTATCTCCATCTGCCCAAACAAGACTTATTTTGTTATCTTTTATCTCATGTTCTGGAAAAGCCATCCTGTCCTATGGGGTGGAAATCTGTTTTTTGGTTCCAGTGCTTATGTGCAGAAAGGTTTTTTCTTCTTGTGGATTTCTGCCTGCTGCAAGCTCCACTTCAGAGAGCTTCTCTCAGACGTTCCTGCAATCCACAGGGCTGTTTGAAAGCCAGCTACTGAGACCTCTGGAATTGCCCTTGTTAACCTCCTTTCGTTTATATTATTCAGTGTCTGAATGGAATTCTACAGTAGGATTACGCGAATAATGTCATCAGGTTGAGAAGGGAGTCAAGTCGTCTAGTTACTGTGTCCAGCTCATCAGAAAAAGATACACAGTCTAGCTGTTAAGCAAAAGGAAACATGAGCAATGTGCACAGTCCTACGACATATTTATGTAGCCTGTGATAATTTTTGTGTCTCTGTCTCTCTGTGCCTTAATCTCCTTGCATGTTAGTTCAGGGTAGAGATAACTGCTTGCAGTAAGATACTGCTTGTTTAAGATGTTTAGAAAAAAAAAAAAAAAGTCAGTGAGAGTTACAGAATTTAGAAAACAGTAAAAGCATTCTGTTAAATTTCTGTTTCATTTTTGGTTTGCATTGTTTATTTACTCACATAAAATCACAGTAAATTTAACTCTTCTTCCTTTCCAATGACTGCTTAGCTTAATTACAATAAAGCCCGAGTCTGCAAATTGAAATCAGAGGAGCCTTTGCAAAGCTTTAACCTAACCACACATCCAGAGCTCCCTGTTAATTTTTTTTTTATCCATGCCTTAGATCAGATGCTGTCCACTTGTCATCACCATATCCTCCTCTTTTTCCTTTTGTTTGTGACATCTACTAGTTGTTACGTACCCATTTCCAGCCTGACAACAAGACATGAGTCACTCCGGTCATGAGCCAAAGCCCGCTGAAAACAATGGAAAGATCTCACTGAGACCTGCCACCAATTTCAGCAAAGTTTGTGGAAAACTCTTGGTGCCCACCGGCACAGGGTGGGCTGCCACACCAGTGCTTTCCAGGACAGGGCAGGTCTTTGGCTGGGTGCTGCTGCAGGGCTCAGCACTGCGCGGCCTCACTGGGAAAGCAGACAGGGGGAAATCGGACAGAAAAATTAGAAACTCAATCAATCCCTTGCTTCAGCAGGAGGAGCTCCCGAACCTTCCCTAGGAGATGCACCGCACGCTCGGCAGGTGAGTGCCCCAAACCTGATGTGCTGCTGCAGCCAGGTGCCCGCCTGCCTAAAGGCAGGGCTGTAAACCTGGGAGTGACACATGCTTAGCACAGGAGCCTGTAAATCAAGGAGCACAGCGGACAGAAGCCATGTGTAGGAGAAGAGACTGTGGGAAAAAGAACCCTGATTAACACAATCTCTAAAGTTAATGGAGGATATAAACTCACTTGACTCCTATAGAAATCCTAACTGTCAATCTTAATTTATTTAAACAAGCCATTCCCCAGGGCAAATAGCTTATCCACTTTGAAGGAAAGAAAGGGAACATTAATTCTAAAGATGAACTATTTAACTGCATTATCAAAAGCCAAATGGAACTTGTAAATCTTAAAAGGAAAAAAAAAAAAAAAAAAAAAAAAAAAAAAAAAGCTAAAATTATTTAATTTTTGCTCCTCCTTTGCTATATTCCAAGAACTAGTCTAAAGGCAATCTTTCCTGAGCAAAATCTGGTGCATAGATGATTCAGACAAATCTAGTACTACACTTCCTTTGCCTGTTCTTATAGAATATAAGCTTAGGTGAATAAAGGTTTTAAGCCAGTACAGAACCTACAGTTGTGTTTTTTTTTGGTTTGTTTGTTTGGTTTTTTATGTGTCCAACCCATTGCAGTGTTTGAATTACTGCATGTACATTTATTGTAGTCCATGACTAGAAGGGTTCAAATGACAAAGTGATATCAAACGAAGTATCTGTCATATTGCATCAATACCCGGGGCTCAATCTGTAGAAATACCTGGAGCCCACCTGTACTAGATGCTGTACCAGGGAAACAGACCTCCAGGTTTCTGCCAAGCCAACCCGATAAACAGGAAACTAAGTTTGAGATGAACGCTTACCGATTTCAGTGGCTACTCTCTTCAGTTTTTCAAGAGTTCTGCTTATCATAACTACATTTAACCCACGTTTTGCCAGCTGCAAGAGAAGAATATAAAAGTTGTCAGAAAACAATATTGGCAAGATTTTTTAGAATATACTTTTTCTAGTTTTACAACAAAAAAACAATTATAGTTTTACTTAGTTGTTTTCATCACTTATTACCTGCCTAATGGGTAAGCAACAGATACTAAAAACAGGTCAAACATTAATTTGGATTCTAATAGTCTGTGAAAACACCTCCTTTCCTGTGTAATCTTGGACCATTATGAGAAAAACATGCTGGACAGTAATGAAAACTCAATAACATACCAAAAAATAAACCCTAGCCAGTTTCAAGTGAATGAATATTCACAGGGAATGAAGACAACATGATATTTCCCAGAAAAGCATTAGGAAACAAATATGTTGAAGACACCATCTTTGACCCTCATGTTTTGTTTTTAATCTTGAGGAAGTACACTGAGCATATTGAACTGAAGGATCAAGAGTTTGCAGGGATTTGGATTTATTCAAACATACTTAATAGAAATAAAATCTCACACAGAATAGATGGATAAATTTTGTTTCTTTCATTAGATACAGACTTAAAAAAAAAAAAAATCCAACAAGTCCAGGGTTAAAAAGTGAAAACACAAGGGTACATCCACAAAGGTAGTGGCAAGAGTTGAAGTTTACAGCTGTGAACAGCACATAACGCAGCAGTCCATAGTCAGTTTGGTCTTACCATGTACAGAACAGAGAAGGGTATTCTCCCATTTTCCCTAGGCCTCCCATTCCCATCAGCTAAAGAGTGTTAGGCAGAACCTGAGAGAAAAATATGTCCTCGATTTGTGAAACTAAGGTATTAACAAGCAGCAGTTGAAGAGAGTTGTGTGCACAAAGAAGTGAAAGATAGAGCTGAAACGAGAAAAAAAATAGCCATGGGAGCAAGGAGAAAGAGAGTTAAATCAGTCAGTACAAAAGATAAAGCCAACTTCATCTGAAAGTACCATGTTTGCTTAGACCAAGAAACGAACTGGCAAAGCCCACACACTGAAGACCCATTCATTTCTGTCGCTGACTCCCTGCAACGCGCTCTCCTTAAACCTATTTGAGGGAAGCAGATTGTCCTACTGAGCTCTTCTGAAACAATGAAAAGAATGTTAAGGAATAAGGACCTTTGTTTAAAAATTCACTACACTGAGTGTACGAGGGGCAGACTGTCTATTAAATGTATAAGCCACGACCATTTGCATTTTCAGCACAAAGACCATGCACAGTCCCGAGCTTTTGGAGACCCTCTCACATAATTGCCCCATGCTCCAAGGAGACATGCAGAGGCTCAGACGCTCTGGAGTTTCGAAAGCTTATTTTAAGGGCTCCATCTGAGGTACTCAGGAAGAGAACGTTAATTGTCTTCGCACTGGCGAATTTCCCTTTGTCCACATGAGCTTTGCTCAAGCTGTTTCCTATCCAGTTGAAAGCAACGGAGACATGGTCCCTGCTTCTGTGGTCACTCATTCCTGCTTGTCACTTGGGGGTGTTTGGATGGGGATGGTTTTGATTTTTTGAGCATTTAGACTCACGACGTGTCATACACAAAATTAAAGTTCTGTCTCACTGGGCTTCTCAACATCATCTCAGCTGTATCTCTCTGTGCTTTGTTTGATGGAAAAATCCCTCCTAAAAAGTAAATAAAAAATGATCCCCACTGCTAAGATTGTGTTGTATTTTAGCCAAAAGCATATGTACTTGTGGCAAACAAAATCACAAACTGTGAGGTGAGAGGACTCGCCTCTGCTTTTGTATACCAGACTAATCGGAAGCAAAAGGTTGTGGCAGCCATTTCTCAAGGCAAAAATGGCTGCACACCTGCCTACTCTTTTATTTTCGCCTCCTGACCCACATAGAAAACATGCATTCTTTTCAGAAATCAGTTTCATAGGACATTTTAATGAGCATACGTGATTCAAAAGCACCCATCGAGGCAAACAAAATTAATTGCGTTAAAAAAAAAAAAAAAAAAAAAAAAAGAGGAATTTCCTGGTCATCCACGACACAGATTAAATCAGTTCTAACACAGCCGCATTGCAAACGAAAGTAACTTCTAGCGCAGACGTCCTTAGCGCGAAGCATCTCCGGGCGCCGCACCGGGCAGAGAGCTGCTGGGTGAGGAAACCCTGACTCCCAGCGGCAAAGGGCCGAAGCGCTCCCGGCCCTCCGAGGCTGCCGACCTGCGGGAGCAGCGCTACAGTCCGCAGCCGCAGACATCCGCGGTAACCCAGCCTTTGGAAGTCGGATTAATGTTAAAGGGAGATCTGGTGGGGTCTGCGTTCTGGAATCGCACAGAAATACCGTTAAAAAGCTTAAGCCCACAGTAATTCATGTGAAGTCACTCTGTATTTTCCAGTACATTTTTGCAGCTACAGTCTGAAGTAAATCTTTCAGCAAATGAAATTTTCAGACAATAAAGCTTCGCACGAGGCATGACATGGGTGTTTGATTCAAACTGTATCTGCAGCTACGCTGGTTATACTTTACACGGATCGTTAGATGTAATAATTTAAAATCCTTGATAATAATTCTGGGCATACCATAGCCACCTACCATAACTTTCTACTAATCTTAAGAGATTTTCTCTCTTCCCCAGGACCGCACTGATATGGCCTCAGTGTTTCACCCATTTTCTTCCCTTGCTTGGGATTCAGGCCTGAGGGATCCCTATGATTCAAATCCTTCGACCCATTTTGGTCCAGCTGGCTGAGACAGGGCAGATGATCTGCAAGCTAGCTCTGCACCTGTACAACACAACTGGATCAGCAGTATTTCAAGGAATAAATCCAGGGTCAGCTTGAGAAATTAGAATGCATGTTTAGCTGGAACAGAAAAACTCAGATCATATTTAGCTTGTATTATACTGCTGGTAATGCTGCATAGGATTTCAGGAAATAGGAGAAAGGTTTGAGATTTCAAAAAAGGCTGCATTAGTAAATGAACACAGGGCCTTTCTCAAAATCATAGAACCATAGGATGGCCTGGGTTGAAATGGTGTGCTAAAACATTGATTTAGATATCTTTAGAATTATAAGCACGTTATTAAATATCAACAATTACCAAAAAAAAAAAAAAAAAAAAAAAAAAAAGGCCACCAAAATCCTTCCTGTGTCCTGCCATCAGGTGAGAAGTGTGCAGATGTTAAACTGTAAATGTCAGAATATGGAATGGCCTTGGCTATACACTCGGGATATTTGAGATGCTAAGTCAGGGGGAGATCCTAAACCACTTCTGCTGCTATTACATCAGGAAAACAGAACTAAAAAGTCTGTACCAGTACCTGAAGTGCTAACAAGTGAGTGGAGATGTCAAAGATCTCTCAGACCTGACAGCCCAAGACAGAAACCTGGCTTTTGAAAAAAATTATAGCAAATTAGATCCAAAAGCCAGCACTTTGACATCACAGCAGTCAGTTTAAGGGATGGGGTCTGTATGTTCACGAAGGCCAGTCCTTCAGAATCACCCTGACATGTCAGAAGTGCAGTCAGAGCCTTCTCAGAAGCCTGGAATTTCATGCAGGAGAGGATAAGCTCAAGGTGTTCTTGCCTGCCAACACAAGCTTAGGATCCTAAAGGGACAATAATTTGCTCTGAAAAATCTGTGTCCTGGCATCAACAAAGCAGTATTCTGAGACCTCACAGCTGCCTGGCTCCTCACACAGACCCAGACAGCTCTTGAGCTTAATGGATTTCGCAGAGGCCTGTATCTGTCTATAAACCTTGGAAACAAGGGTACTGACCCAGTAAGTACTGTAATCTTTGCCTGAACCTCCATCTCCTGGGCTGTACTTACAAGCCACCAACTCGAGTTTCCACAGGAAACACTGAGTAGAGAAAGCCACATCACACTAGTCTTCCAAAACACGAGAACTGCTCTCCTCAGTCTCCACGGGAGCCTGAGCCCCTATGTTAGTTTGTAACTTGTTATCAGCGCACGTCTCAAGGGAATTCACCACTTGTTGCTGCAGCACAAACTCAGAGGAAGAGACGCTGTGTGAGATGGGTGTTGCCTCTACATCGGCCCGCGATACCAGCGGGACCTGTTCCAGCAAAACATCAGAGAACTTTGTACGCCGACATCAGATCAGCAGACAGCAGCGCTGAGCCAGGAACTCCAAAGGCACACAGACATTAAAACAGCAGGTTTGGGTTTATTTATCCACAAGCCCCACACAAGCGTATGCTTTGACCTCAGCCAGCGAGATGACGTGCCAAACTATGAGCTCATGTGGTGTGGGCTTGGGATCTGCCCCACAGCGCAGTAGCTGACCACAGCTTCAATCAAAGGGACCACCTGGGGAGGAAGGTATGTCTCAGCGAGGATAAAGATGGCTCTCAGTCATCACACAAAAGCCAAAAATAATGAACAAATATTCCACAAAATCTTGCCAGTCCAGCCAAGAACTGTTTTTTTCAAGAAAAGAGAGTAGTTATTTTATACTTTCTCATGATTCGCTTGCCATGAATGGCCTTTTAAATGGGATTTACTCGTGTATAACCCATATGACACAAAGAACGCAGAACAAAAACAGAGAATCCGATCTAGACACTCTCAGGTGCCTGCAACTTTCACGTGGTTGAAATATCACCAGGTGCTCCCATTCAAGGTTAGTTCAGCAAGCTGCATCTGCAGACCCTTACCCATTTGCTCAGCATTTAAGCAACTCAGTCGGTAGATAGAAGGTAGCATTTTTCCTTCACTTCCATAGGAGAGCATGTGATCTTTATTGCAACTATGACAGATATTAAACTACAAATATTAAACTATATGTATATATATACACGATACCTGGTATCTTTGTGCTTTCTACATTCAACACCCTTTCAAAAGTACTTACTGTATTGCCACCCCCAGTAATCAAAATCAGGTGATTAAAGTAAATAATAAATATGCTTATGAAAGCTGGCTTAAAAAAATCCAACCTAATAAATCAAAGGCAAGTGTGTTTTCCATTCCTGTGAGAGATATTTTTTATATAATTTATCACATCAGAAGGCAGCACATCTAATCTAAACTCTCACATATTAAAGGCTGCTAATTTTCACCCTGTCATCTCAGCTCTGAAGACAGTAACTTCATGTTTCTGATTATTTCAACTTCAAGGTTGCCTTGTCTCCAGTGATGTGTGACTCAGTGAAGTGAAATGTAGTGGCTGCACAGCAGTGCAGAGCTGATTGTGGCTCCCTCCTTCCTTCTCCTACAGACACATGAAGCTACCAATGCTTAATCAAACCATATATATTTCAATATAATTTCCATAATCTGTAGTTCATTTTCATTTGCATAGAATTATCCTTTATTACTTCAGATAAGTCTCTCAGACTTTTCTTTGCAACTGTGAAGGCTAACAAAATACATTTTGTATTTTTAATGCTGGACCACCTCACTGAAATACAAAAAGCACATTAGCTGTGAAACTGGGATTAAAAAAGGATAATCAAGGAGACTTCCCACTCTGGACAGACTACACAAAATCTTTTGGATTATTCAGTGTTTCCATTTTATTTCCTTGGACTGACGATACCAGTGAGGCATGAATGACGTTCCTCTGAAATGCAACACCAATTTCATTGCAGAACTTGATTAATGTTATTCTGCACATACAGAGGGGAAGGATTAGTACTGGGTTTGTCACAGTGGCTTTGAATCCTAGAATTTTCTTAGTAACTCGCGGAGACTGGGAAAGGGATAGCAATTGCCATTTTGTCAAAATAAAATTAAGTGTATGTAATCTATCTTACCTCAAATGAATATGCTTTTCCAAGCCCATCTCCTGCTCCTGTGACCACTGAAGAAAGTAAAAAGAAGATGGATTATGTTTGTTGTTCTACTGTAGGTTGTTCTTTCTGCATTTCTTGAACATCTTGAACATTACTACCAAAATGCTTCTAGTAAAGCACAGAATCAATCCCCACACACACACTTTGTTAATCCCTTGTGACTTTTTCAACTTTTTGTTACTTCACTTAGCATTTTTTGTCTTCAAAGCAAATCCCTCCTCAAAGTAACCTATCTAATGCAGTAGCTAGCTCTAATTCTCACGTTCAATGAGGAGACACTCAGCAAACAATCCATTTCCTATGAGATGGTAGAATTGTCTTCTGTAAACACATTTTTACAAGTTCTGTTTTGCAGCTTTTTAGCTTGTATGTCTGTGGCAGTACAGCAGAAGATAAGGAGTAACTAGTGACTGAAGCTGATACTACTGGCTGAAGTGATACTGTTGTCATGCAAGAATTCCATCTGCAAGGAAAAACTTACCCACCATCTATAAAATGCTCTTCTCCCAGAGCTTTCTGACTCACAGTTTACCTTTGAATTTAGTGTCACTGAGAAAGTAAACGAGCCTTGGCATTTGTAAAGCATCCTGATCTTTAAATATTATACAAGCAAATAAATAAGAGGAACTATATAAAGAAAAAGTTTATCACCTTTCTTATCAAGAAAGAAATAAGTAAAGTAGGCAAGCACTAAAGCAATTCTGAGGTACTCCCGGGAAGTTTTCAAAGCAAAAATAAATAGGGGTCAATGTCTAAAAAATTGTGGATTAAGGACTTCTAAATTACGAAAGAAACTGGGAGACCAAGGTGAATTTGAACAGCTGGGATCACTGCCAGCAGAAGAGCAATTACCCTCTTATTTCACAAAGAAAGAAATCCCGTGGTGAGAAAGCGGTGGATTTTTACCTTCCTAGTAGGCCTGCAGGTGAAAAGCAAGCACCCACTGGAAAAGAAGCTTCCACCTTCCAACTTTCATTCTCACAGTTCTCAGGGGCTCATGTGCCACGTGATACAGCAAAACAGTAATGTCTAATTAATGTTACTGGGCTGAGAAACCTTAGTGTTTGTAGAAGGACAGAGCACGCAGGGTCCACCAAAGGAAACGAGAGTCTCTCAGCCTTCAGCAGAAACAGGATTTTACAGAGAGAGCTCCACAAAGTGCTCCTCGCCACACGCACACAAGTGAGGTCTATACCTGACTAGCATTAACATGAGGCCTGTGCATTATTTCAGAAGCACTTGGTGCAATAGAGACATCAAGTCTCTAGCACAGGGGCAAGGAAGAAAGCACACGAGCACTTTTGGGGTCACCTCTTACCAAGAGTCCACCATCAGTGACATCTGTAGCCCAGGAACTCAAAAAACTGTACTACTTTTTCATTCTTACTTCATACCGGTAATTTATCAAGCCTAAGAAAAACATCAATGTTCAGTAGGAAGAACATATTTATTAAACATTTCTGTTATTTTCTGTTATTTTCTGTTATTTAAACATTTCTGTTTTTTTATTAAACATTTCTGTTATTTTCATGAAAATATGTTATATCTTTTTTAAAAAAAAGTACTGCCAAGTTGCAGCTTTTGTAGTTTTTAGGAAAAAGTAGATTTGGTTTGTTAATGATACCATTAAGGATAAGTCATCAGTTCTGGGAAAAAAAAAAAAAAAAAAATAGTCTGGAGCAAAGACAAGAGGGACAAAGACAAGTTGCTTCGAAGAATGGAGACCATATACTAGGATACACTAGAGCTGCTTGCTTCACACATCAGGAAACTGAGGATATAGGCAATGCTATCAAAACTAAAGCATTTCCAGTAGAGAAAAAAACATCACAAGTAGGAATGGGGAGAAAATTCACATCTATACACCAGGGGTGCAAGTTGTCACCAGTTTATTTTTCTCTTCTCCCCAAGTAGGCAAAACCTTCAGGCTCATTAATCTGAAGTTACTACAAGGCAACAAAAAAGAAATGAAGCAAGCCTCAGTTAGTGGAAATCATGTTATGTTCTGAAGGGACAGGGTGAGAATGAAAGGAAAACCTCTCCCAGTTAGTAATGTAACAATTCATCACTCAGATACAAGAAGAAGAAGGTGAGGAAGTTTGCATTACCTGCCCATTCTCCCAGCGACTGAAAGAAAGCCTGAGGCAAAGCACTCCAGGTATGTGGGAAAACGTATTTCATAAATCTGATGCATTTTACCAGAGCACAGAAACAGATCAGTCCCCCAATAACTGTCAGCAGCTGATGCTGATAGTCTTCCATGGTGAGAGAAGGCAGCGAGCTAGCATGCCAGGGTAACACTCTCCTGGGAAATGCCTCTTCCCAGCACGCTGATAGTCTCCGGGCACTGGCAGAGAAGGGAGAAGTCTAATCAGGGCACGTGACCTGTTTTCTCCGAGGAATGCCCCGAGTTTAGACTAGAATAACGTCTCTGCATTACACCCAGATTTGTAAACGACCAGAAAAAAAAAAAAAAAAAAAAAAATCAAAATTAAACAATGACTTCTGGTGCTCGCTTTAGTAGCAAGGTTTCATTCCTTTTCTGGAGGCTACCAGAGAACAAAAAGAATAAAAATATTTTTATTGTAGTTCCTTAGGAATCATAGAGACTGAAGATGGGTCTAAACCAAAACCCTGGATAAGAATACTCCAGGCCTTGGGGATAACACAACAGCACTACTTCGTACAGTAGTGAAGAGTTAAGCCCCAGTCCAGAGACTCCCAGGGCAAGTTCACACTGAACTTGTGCTTAGGCCAGAAAAATACATTTATCTCCCTGTTCAAAGACAAAATAATAAATGGGTAATAAAGACATCTGATTCTTCCTATATAGAAAGAGCAGTATTATATAAACTTCAAAAGAGCTTTCTGGTAAGAGGTTAATACCCATTTAACAGACGGGGAAATCTTGGCACAAACTACTACAGTAAGATATTAACAAGGGAACAGGACTTCCAGTTTTCTGAACAAAATACATTTGAACTAGTGTTAAAGCTGAGGACATGGATCAGAACCATCAGGCTAAAAAACAGTGTCAAGAACAGTACCTTAATGCAAGATGAAATTTTTTGAAAGTTGAAAATACAAGGTGATATTAAAATAAAATTAATTAAATACACACATTGTTTTTGTGTTTGTTTGTTTGTTTGTTTTAATGTTAACAGGGAAAATCTCAGGGAAGGCACAGAAACTTTTAATCTTCTTTGCAGTGGCAGTTTCAAATATTATTCATTCTTCAAAGACCAACTTAAAATGGAGAAGAGAAAACACTGATGGTTATACATACACTTAGGATAAGGCAAAATAAAAATTGTGTATATACTTCAATGATATTCTTTCACATTTAATATGAAGCATCTTTAAAATTTAATCTGAATCTCTGACACACAGAAATCTTCAAGTGAAGAGCAGCAATGTATGTCAAGTGTCACATTACTGACACCTTTGGTCAAAAAAACAAAATACACAGATGAATTAAAGAGAAAAGATGATGTCTGAATCACAAGGAATGTGAC
>NC_048926.1:45128785-45161361 GCF_011077185.1 Oxyura jamaicensis
GATGAATTAAAGAGAAAAGATGATGTCTGAATCACAAGGAATGTGACATTAACTGTAACAAAATGATGTAAAAAAAAAACATTACTATCATAACAACAATCCAGTTTCCTGATATTTAAGCTGCCTTAAAAATTCATACTGTTTTCTATACCTTAACACCTTGTTTTACTCCACAGGTAAGGCCAGTCTTAAAAATGGTCTGAATACTAAATTTCTCCTAAATATTTACATATAATCACAAATTCCCCAAAGAGTCGTTCACTACACAAGGAAAACTTCAAATCTGAACAAGCTGTGCTATGTCTTTTCATATGCAACAATGGTGCTGAATACCTCCTTTAAATAAAATTTTTAAAACCAAACCAAAACACCTTTTTTGACTACAGAATCACAAGGTCCACAGCTATAGGTCTTCTCTCTTGCACTTCCAGCTCTGCCCACGCTCCCTTGCAATTTTCTTTTCCAGAGACTCTGGTTACAAGTCTGAAATACATGTTGTGCTGGGCCTAATACTTGTAAATCAGGCAGAGATCCAAGAAAACAAAACAAAACAAAACAAAACAAAACAAAACAAAAACAGTCCTTTTGAATTCAAGGAATTGTTCATCCAGCCCAGTCTATTTTTTTTTCCCCAAGGTAGTCCTTTTATCTTTTCACAGGAATCACTGCAAGGACATTACACATTGCATGGCTAGAAAGCTTCTTCTGACAGCCACTGTACTTCCTCTCTCTTCATTTCATTCCATTACTGTTAGTCTGCTGCTAAGCAATCCTATAAAACCAAGAGTGAACAGGTTAATATACATTCCAATGTTGCTTTCCAACCCAGTTACTGCTTAATTTAAACTTGCTTTCAGAAGTTTTTTAATCTTCTTCTTGTGTTACCATACTTAAGTTCCTTGTAGACACATGTTGTCACCTGTACAACTTAAATTTTAGTAGTATGGGAGTTCTGAAAATCAAGCTTTGTAGCTAGCAGCATGTGACCATAAGGCACTTTTTTAAGGGAATGTGACCTTCAGAAGTCACTCCATTATTTCTTAAAACTAGGCCACATACTGGTGCTTAAATATGTTTTCTGTAACCATTTTTCAATTGTTCCAAAAGAAAGAAACTGAAGCTTCACACAGCAAAGAAGTCATAGTTTTACAACTGTTGCAATATTACATTAAGCTAATGTGAAGTCTGTAGAAAAGTAAGAAGCAGGATTACCTACAGATGTATTGTATGATAAATGAGTTTTAAATTACTACTTTATTAACTGAGAGAAATAATTGCTTAGCTGGAGGCTCTGACTAGCCATTTCAGTAATTGGATAAATTCTAACATGAAAAATTGTGTCTGGTTGAATCCATATTCCCAGAGTTTCAACCAGGACATGTACTGGAATATTATCTCTGCAGATACAGAAGAAAAACAGTAAGTGACTGAAGCTGAATTGATCTGTGCAAGGATGCATTCACTTGCACGCTCTTCTACATAATACCTAATTATGATTATTCCTAATATTTTAACCATTCTGAATAATACTATCAAAAAGACTGAGAGCCAGGTCTGTACTTTAGGTAAGTCCAAGCCTGAAGGAATTCAAAGTCGTAATATAGATAAAAAATTAAATAAAATAATTTCCACTACAGCATGGAATGAACTAGTGAAAATTCTTCAACTATAGAACTTCAGAAGCTGACCTTATAGAAAGCAAATATTTATGTTCTACATGTGTACTTGAAAGCATTACAATTGTCCATTTACACGGAAATGAAAAACTAATCGAAATTGCACTCTGTATCTATTTAAAAAGGTACAGCAAAATATTAATCAATGAAATGCACACAGCTGTTCCTTTGTGGAAACTTATTTAGTAGGTGCCATTATGTATTCGTTAATATTACAATCAAAATACTGAAGGCTTTTTAAGTACATAGGAAATCCTTTAAAACAAAAGATCTCTCTTAAATATATGTAGTAACCCATCCCTTTCCCAGCTCTTCAACAGGTAGACAATGTAAGTCACATCTCACAGAATCACAGAATGGTTTGAGTTGGAAGGGTCCTTTAAAGATCATCCCATTCCATGGGCAGGGACATCTTTCACTAGATCAGACTGCCCAAAGCCCCAGTCAATCTCATAGCCTACTGTGAGAAACTGTATAGCCCAGATTTCTGTTTCCACTTCGACTGTGTAATAAACACTTCTAATACCAGCAGTCACTCTTCCACTTACCATTCAAATCCATGCAGGCAGTGGGCAGCAGAGGCAGTCCCTGAAGCTTCTGGTTTGTTAGATTTAATCCAGTCTGGTCGTTCAGGTGTAACACATCACATAATGCCTTTCAGGTTTTGCTGTATTTTAATTCAAACTGGGATACAAGTCATGGCATCATCCTGGTTCCATGTCAAGGTCTTCCAAAAACTTCTTTTGATTTGACTATTTTTTTTAAAAAAATCTTGGCTCATGGTTGTATGGAATTGAAAACTTCAACAAGATTAATTGCTCTGCTGTCCTCCAGCGCTGCAATGCTTCTAAGGTGTTTTCAAAGGCTAAACACGACAACCTCAGAAATGCAAGTAAACACTATCAGCTGTATTTTCAGAGAAGGAAGTGAGGATACAGAGCAGTGCTTGTATTGTCCCAAAGAATAACAGAAACCATCGGAGTCCAGACTTTTTTTTAACCACTGGATTCACCTTGCCTGATATAGCAAACCCTCAGGTTTGCCCTGATCACCTGCTCTGAATTTTGAGTATAAATTAGTACCCCAAAAACTTTCACAACTTTCACTGCATATATATGATGCAGATTCTTTATTCCCATTGAAACACAGCAGTTAGACTTCCATATATCAATCAGTTTTCCCTCTTGTAGTTTGTAACATCATTTCTGTGCAGCATTAAATAGTAACTATAGACAAAACATTGGAGAAGAGGACTGTGATATAAAAAGATGACTGTACCTAAACAAAAATAGAGTTACCTTTGTTATCTCTCAAAATTACCTGCTTGGTACAGGCTCAGACAAAAAAATAATCTTTTTAAATATTAAAAGAGCCACTCTCAGTTTCTTTGTTTCCTCGATGCTGCAGCAAAGTTATGACAATTCACTTGTCACAACAGTGACAAGTGCAGCAGAATGCTGTGATGTTACTGAGAATGAGAAAAAGATTGCGAGAGAATGTCTACACAGTGCTCACCAAACACACTAGGCCATATCCTGAGTTCTTCAGTCAACACACACAGACCAATCTTGGGGCACATCTCTTCTTTGACCCTACAGTCACTTATACAAGGACAAATGCATAGGTGAAATCATTCTGAGCCACAAGCATCTTTTGTCTCTTCACTGATTTTAAAGATTACATTTGGCACAAGGAAATGGTGTATCAAGTCTTGTGATCCTTGCAGTGAGTTTTTCCTCAATGAGGAGACAGAAACTGAGGCAGAACGAACAGATTCCCCAAAGTCCAGGTGAATTAAAAAATTCACAACTTGAGATTTGCTCATGTATGGCATTTGTTCCTATAAGTTATCTCATTTTTAAAAAAAAAAAAAAAAAAAAAAAGGTAAAAATTAAACTTGTCCATGTGTAAAAAATATGGTGTGCAAAACTACTTCCGAACCAATGAGATGTGTGCACATCTGTGTACCTAACTGAGGTAGATTTTTTTCCCCTCATTCCTAATATGTTCCAGCATATACTTGTTTAAGTTCTCAATCTCCTTCAAAGCAGTTATTTTGACTAACACTTTGACTCGAGAAGTGCATTCTCTTCATCCCCAGATTGCGTAGGCTTGCTGTTTCCTCTGAGAGTTAAGAATGAGTATCTCAGTCCTCCTGCCATACTAAAGAAAAGAGAATGAAAACAGGTCTTAGAGGTTCTTGATAAAGTATGCACATATGGTCAGTTTATAGGTATTTACTCGTCCTTACGAAGGATTAAGGAATGCCAGCTACCATAAATTAGGAATGCCTGAGAACTATGTAAGCCATGTCAGAAACTAGCCCTGAGTCATCAGTTATCATCTGCTTCAACACATTCATAGAAGCAGGTGCAAGAGTTCATCAAAACACAAACCATCACAACTCTGAATTGTAACTCATGTTCAATGAACACAACTCATTCAGTCAATGTTCTTGTTTCCCACACCCCTTTTTTATTTTTTTCTCTTGGAAGTCTTATAGCTCAGAACTGATCAGGTCCCAAACTACTCATAAAAAAAGGATAGTTAAAAAAAAAAAAAAAAAAAAAAGTAAAGCTGCAGGGATGTTTCTATAGTTAAGATCCTACCGTGATAAGATTCAGTATCTGAAAACAAATATGAAGAAACAGAACTAATTGTAATGAATTTCACATCCTGAGGCAGTACTTCCTCAGGCCGGTTGTTTCCAAACTGCATCACCCGAGAGGGCCAAACCAAACAAAACATAAAATTGTATCTCACTGAGAAATCTTCAGCTTTAACAAATAATGGCTATTCAAGTTCTACTCACCAAATATTTAAGCCTATAAAGTTCGGCACAGAGAATATGTAATCTCCACCAATCAACATTCCGATGTAAGCAATGGATATATTCTGAAAAGAAAACAAAAGCTATGAATTTATTGAAATCAATTGACATCTCCAAGAACATAAATTAATTTACTTTTCTAAGGAAATAGCTATGCTCTGTTGCTGGCCACTCTACAATTAGTACTCAAATTAGTTTCCTGGGATGTCATCATAATGGATAATTTAACAGAAAATAAAAACAGTGTATCTTCTAAATGTGAGGCAAGGCATTGAGAGTGACTTTCTGAAAAGACAAACAATATGAAAATTAGTTATCTGACACTAGGCAAAATGGAGCTAAGGCTACTTTCTGAAAATTTACTTTCTTTTAATCTTTGGAAGTCTCATTTCAAATCCCACTTCTTCATACCAGGTTTCAGGTTCTCAAGCATAAAAAGGTATGCTTTAAAGTTACAATAAAAGCTTTTTACTATTGCTTTAAAAGGGTTACCTCCTTACTTTGCCAACTAAAAGCTCACTGAAAGCACTTGGCTCAAATTCAAGCCAGGCACAGTTTGAAGTTAAAGAGTCCACTACCAGCCCCAACAAGTTTTGGGAATCTGAAATTGCCCTCTGCAGAAAGAAGGAAAGCTGTAGAACTGTGTGATCATTTTACCAGTGCTTTGCTGGTTTCAAATGTTTTAACAGCTAACCTGAACAATGACATCATTTCTACTGATTTCTGCTGGGGACTACTGAATCATGAAGTGCTTCTCAACTTTAAAGCAAACCAAGGCATTTCAAAGAGCAATTATAGTTCAGAAAATAGAAATAGCATTGCTCTACATTAATGGTTCAAAGCAAATATATAAAATTTGAAAGAACACCTTCAGGACCCGAAGGAAGAGATACTAGATTATTCTTACCAGCTTTCCAAAAACAAAACAAAACAACAAACAAATACACAAACAACTGTAGAAAGAGAACTACCATCTTTTTGCGGATTTTGCTGTGCTGGAGGTAGTGTTTACCTTAGTCACCCACTCTAGAGAGCACCCTGATGAATTTTATTCCTGTACATAAGCTAGTTTGGATATTGGTAGTTATTTGGCCTACAGCCACACAAACTTCATCTTTTACTAAAACTCTTCTGAGTTAAGCTTTCTGCTCCTTTCCAAACTGGGCTACAAAGTGGTGCTACAGATCAGACACTCTGGTCTCATCAACACAAAGGAAGTTGCACTGGATTCAGTTTAATCTGGGTTACAGAAAATAGACTATGAGGCCACCAAGTTCAGTTTTTAAGACAAGCTTGTTTTAATGTTAATCAAATTGGCCAGAAGTTATATAAACCAAAATGAAATAGTTTGTTCAGCTGGAGTACAAGTTCCCACACAGAGGATGAAGCAGTTAACATAATGCTTAACAGTTAACATAAGTTAAGATAATAAACTCCTTACTACATTTGTTACTATGGCTTAGCCATTATTTTTCATCTGTGAGCACCCTATGATCAGGAGCAATTAAAATAAATTAAACCCCAAATGAACATAGATTAGTCTGTATTGGTTTGCATTGGATTTTCTTAGGCTACCCTGACAAATGCAAAGCAATTTGAAAAGGAAAACCAGCAGGGGACAGTGCCTGATGAAATGTGATTAAGTGCACATCTTTTAACTAAAACTGACTCAAGTTTCTCTTATAGGAAAAATTAAACCAAATCAATACTCACGTTGCTTTCTAGAGTATATCTATACATGATTTCAATGGAAGAAAACAAGGTGACATTCTAGTGTGGATTTCCAAAATGTAAAAATGCAGCTATGGCACAAGCAGTGTCTCAGTGTTAGCCCTCATTTTGAGTTTCCAGCTCAAAGCATAATCAGGATCAGTGCTGAAACAATGCTCTATTTCAGCATTATCTTCTAATCCATTACTCACCTTGATGGCACCAACTACTGTTGTCGTAAGTGCAGAATTGTAATGACTGCATAGGACAGTAGAATACATCAAAAGAAACCTAAAGAAAATAAAAGAAAAAATGTTTTAAGTTCCTCCCAGGGAGCTCAGAATTTTAGCAATTCTTTCAAATGTTCAACATTTTTCAAGGATTAGTATTCTGCTCAGATCTTCATGCCAACTTGTTCTATCTCCCCCAAAAGATTTGTGGATCTGTACTTTAAGTCAATTATGTGCATAAACAAATTACTCAAAATACAAGCTGAAAAAATGAAGTCTTTCTATAAGCTGCTTGAGCTCTTGCGCAGTCATTTCTGTTCTCTGTGCCTCTTAAATGTCAATATGTAAAAGTATTTTGACCCTTTGGATGGTGCTATGTGAAAGAGCAGAATAGGACCCAACTCACTTTTTTATTCTTCCTTTAATTTGGCAGTTCCAAGAGGAACAAAGCATTGTTTCATTACTTCTGAGTCCCCTCTGCTCTTCCAGGTACTTTAAAGAACAAATGTACTTAAACAGTTTCTATACTAAAGTGTTTACATTCTATTAACCGCATAGAATTAGTCAGATAATCAGAATAAATGGCTAGCAGAGGGATACTGAGTACAGAAATTAAAAACCTAACTGTCATCTTGTTGACATTTGATACTTGTGAGGACAACAACAGAAGTAGGACTGAAACAGTTATTTACATGATTAGAAATCTTTTAAAAGAAAGACAGAAACCTGGGGGAAAAATCATTTTCTTTGACTTTTAGCATAACTTATTCGTAAGTTTTACAATGGAGATTTGCAATTTGAAACACTGTCATTAAAATGTCTTGCTTGATTGCCCTTTGTCCTTACCCCAACAAGCAGGAAAGAAGAAATTGAAAGACAAATAAAAAATTTGTCCAGTGCTGGAAATGTGTTGCCTATTTAAACAAAGAAAAGAGAGAGAGAGAATTGTGAGCTGTATAACCAACTGTTAACACATATGCAATGTAGTTAATATGAAAAAGTGAAAAATCACAAAATATATTAGATTTATAATATAATTACAAAAGGTTTATGTAACTTTTGAAACTTTTTGAAACATTTAACTTCAGAGACAACTGATTAACATGACAAGAAGGCATTTCACACAAAATAGATATCAATCACATCATTTTTCAGGGAATGACCATTTTTCCAGTGAAAGCAGACTTAAAAGAACATGAAGACAAAATCATGAGTGTTCCGTGCACAACAACTTGCAATGAAAGGACACTGGAATGATTTATGATACCCACAAGCTCTGTAGCAATTTTCAGGGGCAAATCTCAAGGAATTCCAGAAGGGAATACAAATCTTCAGACTTTTTTTTACAGGTAAGGAAAAAGTGACTCAGCAAATCTGTGAGGATGCCAGAAAAAGAGCACAAATCTTCTGGTCTGCTACTTTACTTGCCAGGACATATTGCCTACAGTATTACTGTCCTACAATTACCTATGGAGAGTTATGCTATAGTCTGATGAGAGTGTAGCATGCAGGTTACTAAACCAGACTGAGACTAAACAAGAATCTCTTCTGAGTATCAGAATGAGAGAAAAACTGGAAATCATGTGGTGTTCGTATTTGCAGCCTCTTTTCAGAGAACATGGCAAACCACATGGTACAGCTGGATTCTCAACCACTTGCTCTAGCTGTGAGTCCCCTGTCATGCATTACTTTTAAATAGTGACTCTACAAGACCTATCATGCAGCTTCAGCTTCTCCTTAGAGTGAATAATTACATTTTCTTATCTGTAAAGGGTAAGTCCAAGTCACATAGTTCCAAATACTAACCACTAACATGGAGGTAGGATTACCTCTCAATAAATACATAAATTAATAAAAATTAACAACCTTAAAAAAAAAAAAAAAAAAAACAAGCAAACAACAACAACAACAACAACAACAACAACAAAAAACCACAATAAAATACTGTTATCAGTTTGATATATGGAATATTGCTGCCTACCTGCTGAAAGTCTCCAGTAGAAAAGCTAATAATAACTGTTGGAACCACCATAAAACAAGCATTATAGAAAAGGACACCATATTTTCCCAGCTCCTGTGAAAAATGAAACACGGTGTTTGAAAATACAAGACAACTGAGAGCAAAAACCTAAACACTGCTCTGGCAATTCTTCTCACACTATTGTAAATGAACAGCTAGAAGGTAATGTACTACAATTTGAAAGACAAGTTTGTGATCATTGGTTTCGGTGTTTAAGACTAAGATGAGCTTCCATTTCAGTCAATTAGAATGCTCAAAAAAATACTACTGCTCTCCTACACCTTGAAAAGTTTCTCTACAGCAGTAGCTAGCCATAAACTTCCCAAGGCATCACTCCAGAGATGCTTTGTGTTAGACTGCATTCAGCTAGTGCATATTCACCCCAAAGGCACGGGGCAAGGTGGCTCCTTGGGGCCAGTGTAACAGGAAAATTAAGCCTGACTCCTAGATGTAGCACCCGCAGTCACTGGTAACTGCTTTAACTTGAAGCAGCTTGAGGGGTGCCATACATTCTGTAGGTTAATTTGCTTGACAGAAAGGCAGTGGAGGAATTTCAGAGGAATGAAAAAAGAGCCTCTTCCCTTCCTCCAGATTCAGTCATACTACTCAGCAAATCTCTGCAGCTTGCTTAGTTGTTGCTTTAAAATGAAACCCTGTATTTTGCAGAAACCTGTGAGCCCATTAAGTGCTGCTCTCAAAGAAAAATGCAGGGTCTGGATTCAGTGCAACTTCTGAGATTATTAAAAGACACATATTTCCACTGTACAGAATGACCCATAAAAGTCAGTGACAAAACCTCTATTCACCATCTCAAAGACTGCTTTTTGCTATGACTTGGTATGTTTTCATGGCACCAAACTTAAAGAGTAGTCTGCTCGGCATTTATATAGCATATAATGTATCAAGGTATCACTTAATTCTTTGGCATACTGGTGCTGAACTTAGACTTGCTTTTGGATAGCCTACAATGATATCAGTTGCGATGGCTGACTTAAACTGGACAGGTCTCTGATCCTCCCCACAGGTTTATTTTACATAAATGTCACTTAAAAGTGTGTTTCTAGTCAAATAATTATATCCTTACATATAAATCACGCTTACAGGTACACAGTTTGCTTTTGTCTTTGATTTTTTTTAAACAAAAGCAACATTATAGTCTCCACAAAATTTGCCTAAAAGACCTGAGAGAAAATAAAACATGCTGCTTATTTAGGCCTGTTCTCAGACACTCATTATGAGTTTTTTTCCCAGGCTGTTCTGTATTAATGATGCATATATTCACCTATCAACTGAAATATGAAAGCAAATAAAACTATTTGTTAGTGCATACAGCATGTTCATAAAGTCATATACTAAGTAACCATATTGTCAAAATGTTAAATTCAACCTAATCACCCCCTCATTTACCTTTGGATCCATTTTCTGCTTTGTGTAAACTCCATTTGCTGCTGTGAAGATATCATTTAGTAATACAAAGGTGTAGCCCTCTACATTAAAAGACAGATCAGACCTGGAAAAGATACATTATGTTGTAAATAAACAAATATTATATACTGTGTAATACTACCTTGCCTAACTAGAGAACTACCGTAAATGAGGAAATGTAAATCTTGAGAAATCATTCAAGACACAGGCTTTGCTTTCAATTTCCTTTGCATGTCAAGGTACTTTCTATTTCTCCAGTCACAGGATGATCACAAATGAGTCATCAGAGAGCTCCCAGAACGCAGTACAGAAGTAGCAGGAAAAGTTCAGTTTTCATTCTGTGAAAAATTCCGTCTGTCTCAAACATGACAACCTGTTCAATTATTTCTGAGCATATTTATCTACTTCTTTTCACACAAAAATGTAGCTATGGAATAAAATCTATTTGTTTTTTACAGTCAGACCAGACATATTGTCATCCTTTCTGTTTTGACTAGTTACCTGATGGATATAGTGTAATTTATTTAATAGGACATGGCTCTATCCAAGTCACACCACATGGAAATTATTTACCTTTGTACACAGTAAAGCCAAAAATTGAAAAAAACAAACATTATATTTCCATTTAAGTAAGTGAATTTTTGAACAAGAAGAAAACATGGGAGACTAACAGATAAGTACTTTGTGAATATATCTCATATTTGAACTTGCTCTAAGTGATAAAAAAGTAGACTTCTAACTCAAAACAAAATTTGACAACCAAAAGAACACAAAGGCAGTGTTTCTCACACAGTTTAACCGGCTATGTTTATGAATCTGCAAACACAGAAAAGCTAGGGGTGGAAAAAGAAGCACCCAAATACTTCCAGCTGGAGTTCAATCTTTCCCTTTGTACTCCTGCACCTCCCAATGATGTCAGTAGAGAGGTTATCCAAGTCAACTTCATTCAGAGTACGTGCATCGACCTAGGGTCATTTGGCACTTAACAAGGAAGAAACTCCTCCTGTTGCCCCTCCTCTCATACCATGACTTCTGTTATGTTATGAAACAAAACGAAAACACATTTCATAAATGAAAACCTTACCCAGCTGCTATGAAAGCCCCAAGAATGATGGCAAATACACTGATGATAATGCTCAGCGGGTAACGTTTCCTGTAGACAAAATTAGACAGTTCACATTTTCATTAGTTGAAGAGGAGATTAAGTGTCTCTCTGACTGAAATGTTCCAAAGCAATTAGTAATCACAATATATTTAACAGCAGGGCACAGTCCTGAAAACCTTACAGAAGCAATGTGGTTGATGATGAGAAGTTATGGCCCAAACTGTCAGATTTTGGCACTGAGAGCAGAGATCATAAAAACATCATGGGTACTCCACTACTAGACAGTTTTTATAGTAAAGATTAAGGGTTTAAAGTATCGGTACTAGAGTAAATTGTAACCTATCCTATACTGGTGTTCATATGGGACATATTTCAGTATCTTCAAGTCATTTAAAAAAGAAAAATCACTACATATCTCTTGTGCAATTTGTCATCTCACCTTTCATGGGGAAAATGCTGAAGAGCAGACTATTTGGGTTATTTTAGAAATCAAACAAGATTTTCATCTGGAGTGGAAAGCACAGAAGCTTATGATATTCTTCAGTATGCCTACATCAGTGCTGACACAGAGTAGGGCAAAGCATCCCATAAAACTATCTTACCTCTTATAGGGACTTTTCTTTATTTAGAAATGTCTCAAACATTTTTGTAAGACACATGCTGCAACGCATCTTACAGACCTTCCCATGTCTCTTAGGCCAGCCCCCAGCTCTGAGCAGGCCTCTGAGAAAAGATTCATCCAAAAAAAAAAAAAAAAAAAAAAAAAAAGGCATAATGCTCCTGGAGGAATCCTGCAGCCTCACTGACTCACATTTTCCTCACTTGCTTGAGATAATCCTCAGGCCAACAGAAGATAGAAACTTCTGCTTTTCCTGTGAGAATATATAATTAGAAAAAAATCTAGGTGTTCCCCCAAATATGACTCAAATTGATTTTGATCACCAAAAGGAGATACTTCAACCAAAAGGAGATGACTATCTAACTGGGGGCTTTTTGAAAAGCTTTTCCCCAGCCATCACTCTCGTGTTGCCTGGATACTGCTTCAGCAAGCTGTTTTTCCCCTTCTGACCTAGTTTCATCCAAACACATGCCTTCTGGGTAAAACTTTAGAGGTAAGAAAAAGCATTACAGATTTATATTCCTATTCTTCCAAGTCAGTACACTTGAAACTAGCGATCCAAGCTGCATTAGCAGAAAGTTCTTAATTTCTCATTTAAGATAACTTGTAATCATAATTAAAGAGTTTGCTGACCTAACAGCACATATTTTTCTTCACTAAGCTGGCATGTTTTAAGATTTGACTCATCAAGCTACTCTGCATAAGCGAAATACCATACTATCATCACTGTTTTGAGACATAATGATCTGTCTTCACTAAAAAAAGTATCTGAGTCACGGATCACTTACTTGATTCCTGCGCAACAGTCAAGAGAATGAGTTGTGAAAAGCGCACACTTTTTCTCTTGTGTTCACTACGGTGTATTTATGTCTTCAAGTAAAAGTTACATAAAACCACTTCCTTTGTTTCTCTCTGTCTGACAGTAAAAATCACTCGTTCAGAATCCTGATGAGATGCCACACATAATCTATTTGATATGATCTCAAATAAAGGTATCTTAAAATGAAAAAAAAATAAAATCACCCAAGTATGATGATTTCCAGCAGTAATGTAAGTGGAATGGTAAACTTCCTGAGCACTGTAAACATCGGCAAACTGTCAAAATAAATAAATAAATAATAAATGAACTAATATAAATAAATAATAAATTAATAAAAACCCAAGCACAGCTTCAAATTAATACCATTTTTATGTTATAATTCTTACCTAGTTTTAGGAAGCAGAGGATGAAACAACTACCCCAGCCACAAGCAAGCAAAACAAATTCCCAACCACTTACCATACATAAAAATGTCAGTCTGACACTAGAGGCAGATTAGATAACCAAATCATTGAAAATAACAAGGTTTGCCAGTTCGTAGAACAATTTGCAACTGAAAGTCCCTCCACACCACTGAAATTGAACATAAGGGCTATTTTCTACTTAACATAGTCCCTGTGAAATAAATCTTTCTACAGAAATCACAGGCAGGGTAAGCAACAATCATTTCTATTGTAAGCATAAAGGACAAGAAATAAAGCTGTCTGTGAAACCACATAACAAAGATAAAACACAAAGCAAACATGCTTGGTAAACAAGCTGTACTTTCAAAAAAAGTAAAATAAATCCCTAAGAAGAAAGCAGAATGTACAAGAATCATGAAAGGTGGATCCTATCAAACAAACTGTCAAACAAATTGCTACTTTGGAACAACATACTGTTAGTCTGCATGAAGTGATACAGTTGGAAACCTTTCTGACTAATTTGAGAAAACACTTACATATGACACTTCAGAAGTCTGACAGCTTGGCCATCTGGACCAATTAATCCTCTGTTTAAGATAACCACTAGCAACTGCATTAATAAACACTACAAATCCTAACACTGACTTTGGATGCTTTGAAAAAGACATTTTGAAATTATGCATAGGATCACCTGCAGGTTGCAGGCTTTTAAAATTTAAAATTACAGTTAGGGGAAGAACAACCCACAAACCTAACTTCCACAGAATTGAAACTACTTCCATATTCACACCAGCTAAAACACTCCCAGGAACAGTGCTGCTGAAGGCATTATGTTTGCCTGAACAGACACTTCAGAGGAACAATTTCAGAGTGTGCGCAACAAAGTGTTGCAGAATCAGGTGCCCAGCGTTGCTAGTGGAATAAAATTAATTCTTCAGACAAAAAGCAATGTATTCTCTCTCCCAGTATCTCAAAGTTATGATATGCTTAAAAGCTACAAAATTCTCAGTTTTGGTTTAGCTTACTAAATGCTCCTTACTCAAATCCTCGGTAGCCTGTAATAACATACAAGAAACAGCTGCAAAGGCATTGCAGTGATCTCAAATACTGCAACACCCATTATGATTCTGCACTCCTCTTCCATAGAAAAAATGTCATTCAATCTCCTACAGCAGTTCCTCTACATAGTTTATACTTCTATAGCACTAGCATGGAAGCACCTCTCATGGACCAGGGGGCCTACAGCAAAGCTAGGGGTGGACTCTGTCAGGGAGGGTAGTGATAGCACGAGGAGTAATGGCTTTAAACTAAAAGAGGCTAGATTTAGATTACAGATTCGGAAAAAGTTCCTCACTCAGAGGGTGGTAAGGCCCTGGCACAGGCTGCCCAGAGAAGCTGTGGATGCCCCATCCCTGGAGGTGTTCAAGGCCAGGCTGGATGGGGCTTTGGGCAACCTGGTCTGGTGGGAGGTGTCCCTGCCCATGGCAGGGGGTTGGAACTGGGTGGGCTTTGAGGTCCCTTCCAACCCAAACCACAGCCAGCTCTTTGTGCTTAGCAGGGGAACACCGCCACTACCACTCCACAGTGTTTTATCCGTCTCGTGGTATGTCTTAAATAACCTGCAAAAACATCATGATACAAATCTTCCCCACATCCCTCTTCCTTCAAAAAAGAGTTTTCAAGCCCTGTCAATAGATCACCCAGGAAAAATGACACTGGAGTATGAGGGGAGAGGACCCTGAAAATATATAAAGCACTCTCATTGTCACAGAGGACTATTGTGATTTTGTTTTTTGCGTCCCTTAAAAGAAGCATACAACTTGTAAACAGGTCAGATGCTTGGGTAAGTTACTATAGTACTGTAAGATACTAAAGTAGTATCTGGTATTTAGACAGACAGACATCGTTTGCATTGAAGTCCCTACGCAACGCTTTTCTTCAGTGCTTTTTACCCCCACAAAATAAAGGGTAAAAGCCAGTGTATTATAACTTCTATTTACTATACCTGAGTTTGCTGGTACTTGATAATCCACTTATGTGGTTTCCAACATAAATCAGAGGCAGAGGAAACAACTGTGATAAAATTAAAAGCACAACTCAGATTATTATGTTTTGAAGCACTGTTCAGAAACTTTAATTGATAAAATTTGAGAACTGTAGTATTAGATGTGGTTTAGCAAGTTTTAGCAATAAAGAAGGTGATTTTGTTTTAAGGGGGAAAAATGTAACTGTGCTGCAAACTGATCTACAGCTCTTCTTCATGTGACCATTTGAGACCACAGCTTCACTGATTTCACTGGAACAGTACCTATTTATCTCTAACGAGACCGAGAACCTATTTAGAGTCACTTTTAATCAATTTTATTTTAATTACTGTCACTCTCAGATTAATACCTAATGTTTGGATTTTACATACAGAAGTAATATTAACAGCAGTAACACAATAAGCAAGAGAGCAAGTTGAATTTAAAAGAAAAAAAAAAAAAAAAAAAAAAAGAAGCTATAAATATTTCATGTTTCTCTAGGTACCTCACATAAATTAGTATCTCTGGAAGATACATTACTTTAGATCTACCTAATGAATTACGCTATGTGAGACACTAGAAATGAAAGATAAATATTTAGGTGTAAATCAAGCTTTACCATTTCTGTCTTCTAGCATAATGAGACTGACTCTCACAGAAATATATGGGCCATAACTCAATACTGAGAAACAATAATAGAATTTCAGAGCCTTTAGAAAACATGCAAGGAGTCACGGATCTCTATGCAATAGTCAGCTGCAATTCAAAGCTGTCATTTTCCCACTGCAGAAAAATTGCAGAAGATTAAAAGCAGCCAAAGTAATCAATAGGGACAAAGGTAGTGTGCACATCTAATCCCATTTGCTATCAGTCAAGTGGAACTGAAATGCCAAAACACATCCCCTGTCCGTGTGTGTCTAATAGCTGGTGTTGGTGTGCCTATACATGTGAGCTGGGAGACACTGTGTTTGTCACAGTGTACGTCTTCTCAAAGCTGCGTGTGCTAGGAAAACATACAAGAATGGGCTGCATTTTACCTATGTTAAAAATTCTGCCTTTCTTTACATCAAAGAGGAGTAAAGTACAGTTAAAGGTAGCTATAGTTATCTAAAGTTGAGAATTCAAAGTTAAAGGAGTATCAGTAACATAATAAATATTCCCCCATCAACATGAACTCGCAAATATTTTGTTATATACTACCTCTTCAGCAGGCTTTTATGTAGAAATCTGTCTCTGTATAGGACGAAAACACAGCTGACATTACGTTTTCGTTTCTCTGAAGTCATCAGTTGTCAAAGAAAAATTGCTATCAACTTATCATGAAAGATCAGTGAAATATTTACTTTAAAAGGTTTTTCAAGAGCTCCAAAGTTTTCTTGCAAAAGCAAGCACTTTGCTACTTTAAAACTAACTGAAAGCATTGAGACCATTCAGGAGTCAAAAGCAACAACAATCTTAGTGTCAATGAAAGCAAAAGCTGTCAAAGGCTAAAAGATCAATCAAACAGTGTTTTAAAAAGCAAAGAAATCAACATGACAGGTCCAGCTCACTCACTGTGACTCGCCATATCCAGCACTAAAAGCAACGTGCAAGTCCTGGATGCTGCAGTGTTTACCACTCCCTGCATATCCAGGAAAGTCTTCCAAAGGATAGATATTATTAGGACAAAGAAAAAAGGATGCTATACTTTTTTAGTGCCCTTGAACTCACATTAATGTAAAGGGGTTATGGCAGGGAAGTAGAGTAGTGGGATTGATAGAGGATGCAGAGGGAATAAATTTCTCAAGGTCTAAAAAAGTTTTTGATAAGTGGAATTCAGAACTACTCACTGGGAAACCTTCTTCATTCATATTAAGAAAAAAAAAAAAAAGGATCGTCCATCTTATAAGCAACAGCACAGATATTTATTCCTACAAGATTTCTAAGTGTGGAAACCCCAGTGATTTCAACATGCATTAAGAACACACAGCATCGCAGTAAACTGCACACTGCCAGTAAAACAAGATTCTGCAATGGAGATGCTGGCTTGAAAAGCTAGGATAGCTGAGCTCTGCAGCAGCAGGCCTGGGAACTAATTCTCTGAGCAAATACTGACCAATATTCTGCAACAAGACATAAATATGCAGACCTATGCATTAAAATAAATAAATAAATAAACAAAAGCTCTAGCAGTCTTGCACATGGTTGTAAAAGATCTAGAAGGATCATTTCTGTAGTCATTTCACATCCTAACTCCCAATTTGAGATAATATAAGATACTCCTTCATACTCTCTCTATCCTGCCTTTTTGGACCATACACACTTAAGGAATGCATCATGCAGCTAGCACCTGTTGTGTTTTTGATGAGCATTATTTTGACACCTCCTGTTATGCTGAAATCTTACACTTGGAGAAAACTGCTGTTTGGTTTTTTGGTCTCTGATATATTCTTTTTCTGTTGCTATATTACACGCCCCATTCAAATTTCCAAGCAGCACTTCTCTCTTCATGTAGTGTACTAGATCAAAATTTGCTCTTATAGACACTCTTATAGATCTCTCACTGATCCTGCAGGGAGCTGTACACATTCAACAAAGTACTTCAGGAACCTGGGAAAGTTAATGCAGCTGTATGAAGTACAGCATCCTGTCCCATTTATTGCATACCAAATTACAGTACATTTCTCTGCAGACAGAAGACAAGAATACTGCAATGAAATGGAAATCATCTAATCCAATATTGAATGAAACAAAGATGCAGATAATCACATTTGATTAAAAATCCAAAATTGTTTTCTGTTCTCCTTTCGTGTCTTGTCTCATTAAGAAAACAGTTTTCAAGACTTGCAGAAAGCCACTACAGAAGGCAACATTTTCTTACTACTATCACACCCTAGGTAATGCTTACCTTCACAGGGATACTTTTGTCAAAGTCAGGAAAGTGAATAATCTTATTTAATTTTGATATATACAAGATAAGTATAGTGGCCGCCATCTAAATAAAAAGAAAAAAAAAGTAATGTAAGAACAAAACCATAATGTATGATGAAAGAACTGCTTTAAAGACAAAATCTATGTATCTGACAGAATCATAGAATCATTCAGGTTGGAAAAGACTCCAAGATCACCTAGTCCAACCTTTAACCTAGCTCTGCCAAGTCCACCAGTTAACCATGTCCCTAAGCACCACATCTACATGTTTCTTGAAGACCTCCAGGGACAGTGACTCAACCACTTCCCTGGGCAGCCTGTTCCAATACCTCACAACATTTTCACTGAAGAAACTTTTCCCAGTAACCAACCTAACCCCCCCTGGCACAACTTAAGGCCACTTCCTCTTGTCTTATCACTTGGTGCTTGGGAGAAGAGGCTGATCCTCACCTCACTATAGCTCCTTTAAGGTAACTGTAGAGCAATAGACAGATGTTAGGTGCTTCTTTCAACAGCACAGCATGTAGTGAATAAACTGGAGTAACTTTTTATTCTCATTGATTTTTCTTGTTATTTATTTAAAGTACAATATATATAAGCTAAGGTTTATGGCTCAAAAAAAAAAAAAAAAAAGTTGTACCTTGTGAAAAAAAAATGTGCATATTAAGGAGCCAAGAAAATTAGGATGATGATCCCAGCATAATCATGCTCTCTTCACACAGAATGTTGTTTAGTCTGAGGAACCACTCCTACAGCTTTTTTTTTTTTTTTTTTTTTTTTTTTTTTTGGTGGGGTGGGGATATGAATTGATCAGTCTATTGGCAAAGTGAACAGTAAGTAATAAAGGCATGGTGAGAATGAAGGAGAGTATTTGAGCCTTCACACATTGTAAGACTTTAATTCTGGTGACAGGGAGGAAAAGAATGTTAAATTAAATGTTAAATACAAAACATAAAATAATTGTCTATCTACAAGGACAGGGTGGAGTCATGTTCTAGTGACTGAAGCATTATATCATGTTACATGCTCTTTTCAAAGCATTTAGGGAAATCTTGGAAGAACTCGTAAATAAAACAAAGGAGTGGCATTGAGTCTTAGGTTCTGCAAAGAAGAAAGGCCATACCATTGCCTTTAACATGAAGTATTTCTATTCTTTGGCTTCCACTGAAACATGAGCTTTCCAAAGATGTACAGTTGTTTGAGCAGTCTGAATGTATCAAACCTTCTCTTTCTCCCCCTCTCATACAGCAAACTTTACAAGACCTTTTACTCTCTTCAGCACTATGCAGCAGAGATGTCAGACTTGCCTGTTTTCCCCTCTTCCTTAGCTTGTAACTTTGGCAGAAAATAAATCCTCTCTTTTAAATGTATCTGCCTAAATGATGTTTGAGATAAATCTCTATCTTTCCGAGCCATCCCTTTGCAGGGTCACACACTCCCTTTTTATGGACCCTGTACATGAATCCTTGAACTTTGGTGTTACTACGATGCCTAACTACAACAGCAAGTATTTCTGCTGAGGAACTGCAATTTGCCCATGAGCTAATAAGGCAGCTAAGAACCAAAAGTGTATGGTAGTCCTGCCAGAAAACTGATGGAGAACGTGGAAGAAATTTATAAGGAAATACTGTTTGTCTGCAGGTAGAGGGAGGCAGTGCCTCTACACATATTCCACACATGCTTCAGGACTCTAAAAGCATCTAGGCCGTTGGTAGCAATCTTGACAGTATGGGGGGCCGTATCTCTTAACTGCTGAGTTCTATTAGAGAAAATAAATGTCATTTCCAGTTCTTTATGTGACTCTTCCTAGCCAATATTTTTGACTTGGACTGAAATTTCCTCCATCTCACTAAAACAAAGTACCCTTGCAGTGCATCTAACAAAAGAAGCAGTGCAGTATAATAGAGATTTCCCCCCTAAGATGTATCTCGATGTTAACAACACTTTAACTTACAAAATAGTAAGTATATGTAGAATGCTTAGTTGTGAACATACCTGTCCAATTCCAAGAAACATTGGTGATGGGAAGCTGAAAAGCACAAACAGACATTTAAAACTGAGGAAAGCAAAAACAAACAAAAAACCAGCACCAGCAAAACCAAACCCAAAAGCAACAACAATAAAAGAGGTGTTTAAATTTAGTACATGTGGATGACCAACCAGTCTTTCAAAAGAGCTCAGGACCTGCAACACTTACTGGAGTCTTAATATTGTATTTGTGCAGCAAAATACAAGCCACGTACAAACAATACTGCATAGGCATTGCTGATCAGTTCTAAAGAGCTCATTAGTTTTGGTGTATTTTGAGTGAAGATTACATAGTTGGAGAACTCTAACAAAGCATAAGTTTTTGAGTGGCCTCACATACACTGTGCAATAAGCGAAACCTCTTGCACTTGCCCTAACCTGGAAGCTTATCTCCACAGTCCAAACACACTAACAATATGTACTTGTAAAAAAAAAATCCTATGTAAATGTTGGAGAAATATCTATTGGCTGCTAAAATGGCTAAATTCCTACTGTACTCTTTTGGTTGGCTCCTGCTCAGACCACAAATGCTTGACCAGTAAGAAAGCAGAAACTTTACGACATCCCAAGAATTTGAGAGTCTCCATTTTTCCCCCTAAATCTACATAGCAAAAAAATAAAAAATAAACAAAAAAAACAATAGCAACGGCTAATTTTTTGCATGCATAATGAAATTCAAACAAATAATTTAGTACGGTTGTCTGCTTTATGCCATAACCAGCATGTCTGGAGCCTCTCTGACTGGAAACCTCAGGTGCCAAGGAGCTCCCCAGACCTAACAAACCGTTGCTTCCTCCAAGGAGCCATGCAGCATTTTGCTGGACTGCATCGTCAGGGATGGTCACGCACAAATCTGCATCTAGGGAATCTGAAATAAAATCTGTTTCATTCTCTGTGCACACCTGTACAAACAAATGCCCAACAAGGGGTGTACCTTCTCAGTAAGCTCTGTAATTTTCCATTATCACAAATTCCTTGAGATTGCAGTGATTTAGCACAGAGGCCACCAAGAGCTGCTTGGCGCGCTGTATTTCTCCAGTGAGCACCACTGGGACGGGAACACAGGGACAGGCGTTAACAAAAGAAACACCCTGAAGCACAGCAGGAAGGCCTTAGGGACACTGGAGTCATAACACAAATAAAGGAGAAAAACTGTCAGCAGTGAAAGAGGTTCCAGGAAACAGGTATTAGCAGATTAAAAAAAAAAAAAAAAAAAAAAAAAAGAGCAGAAGAAACAGGACTTTATAATCATGTGACATCTAAACTCTAGTTTGTACTTATATCTGAAACACCTAACTGTGAAGACTTCATTCATGTGTACTACACAGGTTTCTCCAAATCTTTTTGGTCTTGTAGAGCCTTAGAAGCTCCCAGCAATGCTGTGAGCTCGTTGTACAAAATTCAGGTGTCGTGGTGGCCATGCTGTCTTTGATTATCGTTTGTGGACGTGCCAGATGTACACCAGGGATTTACAGGGAGCTGCAGACTGTAGGATGAAAACCACTAGCAAACAAAACCATAAGTTTCCTCATAGATCATTTCTGGGAGATGCAATATACGCTCTTACATGTTAGAAAGTAACAGCTAGATTCATTTTTTCCTTTTTTGTGTGTTTAATTTTGTGTCTGTTCTTAACCCACCGTGAGCTAAAAGAGAGCAGAAACGAAGCAAACTAAGCAAAGGACACTACTGGCCAACAGCTCCCAGCTGCAGGTCCCTGCTTCCGTTCGGGACTGCCTCCCCACCACGCCAAAGGCGGTGTTTTTACAATTCAGAGATCTTCTCGGGCTCAGCTCTCATTTCTGGCTACCCTATAAAAGAGAGGTGCTTCCAGGACGGCAGTGTGACCGCCAGCACCAGAAGCAGGATCACTGCTGGCAGCTGCCGGCCACTGACAGAGCTGCGGGGCCGCGACCTTCACCGCCTGGGGGTGCCGAGCCGCGGGGCGCTCACCTGTACGCGCTGAGCAGGGCCTTGTTGACCAGCACGATGAGGAAGGAGCACGTCCCGTAGAAGAGGGCAGACAGCAGCCTGGGCACCGCCGAGACGGCGGGGGCCCTCTCCGCGGCCTGCCCGCTGCTCATGGCGGGAGGGCGGCGGGTACGGCCCCGCCCCGGGCAGCGGCTCGGGGCAGCCGGCACGGCCCGGCCCGGCACGGCCCGCGGGGAAGGGCCGCCCGCCCGCCCGGCCTCAAGAGCGGCGGCGGCCGCAGGGCGTCCCCTGGCGGAGCGAGCTGAGGCGGCGCCGGGTGCGGGGAGCTTTAAGTTTCGCTTTATTTTTAACCCCTCTCCTCAGAGAAGGGTTCCACAGGAGCACACCTGTGCTCCAGTTGCCCTTAAGCGACCAAAATGTTGAGAAATGGGGTGTGGGAGGGAAACACGACACAACAACAGGAGGGACACGGGTCCTCTGTGTTCTGTGACAGGCCAGGCAGATGGGATTTTAAGAACAAGGAAGAATGGAAATACTAAGAATTGCTATAAAAATCACACATGCACGCAGAATTTGAAAATTAAACCAACTCTTTATTTAAAGCATCTATTGAAATGACGGCACATTCACTCTTCTGCTGTTAAGTCATGCCAAACAACAATTTAATCTTCAAGATTCCTGTGTGTAATCACTTCTTTATAATACAAAAATCAGTCTTTCACACCTTAATTTTTTAACTTGGTATCTTACCCAAACTTGTCACTACACAAAACAGCTTGAGCTGTCTGAATCTTCTCTACAGCTAAGTAGAATTCAGCATGCTTGTCATACTGAAAGAAATATTCTGCAAGTTGTCCAAAACCTTACAGCTGATTGAAGAAAATAAAATCAACCAGTGAAGTTATGACTTCAGCCTGCAACCAGCTGGTGATTACAACAGTGTTGGAGATCTTGAGCCCTGTGAAATACTACTCAATTCCAAGTTACAACTCCGTAATACAACAGACTTACACTCAGGGCTCATTTTGAGATCAGAGACTTCGCGTGTAGCCAACTGAACAGGCAAAACCAATTTGTCACATTCTAAACCTATACCCTGAATTACCAATTTTACATCGGCTAAGGAGCCCAGAATGACTCCAAAGTGTTTCCTACTTTTAAGCCCGAAAAGACTTAAAATAAACAAATGAGCCTGATGCCAGCTGAAAACAGAATTTAAACCGTATAACTGGTACAAAACTAATCACAATCCACAAACGTGATCTTTGTTGTTTGCTTTGTTGGTGGTGGTTTTTGCTTGAACATTTGATGACTCCTTAGTCAAGTGCACCATGAACATATGATGTTAACCAAACATGATTAATACAATTTTCTACCACAACAGGTTATCAATCATCAAATAACATAATCCAACACTTGCAGTTTCTGGTGGAAAAATAGACTTACTATTCTGGAACAGCTGTAGGCATCTAGTCAGTCTGTATCAAGTGATTGATAAAATGCTATTTTCCTCTTGCTTAAACAAGAGGGAAAGTGGCTTCCCTTCTCATCTGAATTTCCTGACCTTCAATGAGAAGGAAGAGTTAGAAGCAAGCAGGTCAGTAAATGTATTATTAATATCCCCTCAAGCAGTAGCTCAACTGCAAAAAAACAAGTTCAATTTGAAGACAACGTCTTGTTAGCATATTACAAATCTCTGGTTGCCTTCCAAGCAAAATACAGAAAAAAGATTACCATAAGACAATGGTATTCAAAAGTATACAACATTCATGAAGTAACAAAATATCCCACTAAACATTTTATATCTGCATCTTACTAAGCAGCGTTCTGTAACTTCATTTATTTGGGACGTACATGAAATCACACTGTTAACACACTTGTAACTATCTTTGGAAGCCTATTTTCTAGTTGTATAGTGAATATTTTTTTGCAGTGTTTAATTGATAGCTGTGCTAAAGTTAGTGAACACAAAATTGGCATGTTATCCGTAAGTAAAGCGATAAGGTGGCTTTATGCACTGAAAATACGGAGGCTTCTATTTGCTAATAACCATGTAAAAGCAAGACTTTAAAACTTAGTGTTTGCTAATACGAGATCTAGAACAGTTTACTACAAATCCATACCACCCTGTAAATACCCCCTTATTAACAAAAACAAGTGCCAAATCGTTACAGGGCCCAAAAATATCTGAAAAAATATCACCAATTGTTTACCTTTGTCTAGACTTTGCAAGACTAATCATTTTTAGATAAACACAACAATGTGCAAAAGTTCCTAACATTATATGCTAGGAATAACAAGTGCTACCAATAAATTCTGCTGAAATCAAACGAGAAATCATAAAATAGCAAAGTCATCCTCATACCTGGAGCAGTCACAGTGAAGATCCTGAACTATCCCATAATTCACCTGCATGAAGCAGCTGCTTCCCCTCTACAAGTTGAAATAACTAAGCTTTGCCTTCTACACCACAGTGTTACTAGGTAAAACATACACTGACATTTAGAAAAACGTAGTTTCATTGGTACTTACAGTATCTTCAGACCTACCACTTTATATAAATTTGCTTAAATAGTTCAGATAAATACTTTTATTTTTGTCAGCCTTCTTTGGCCACGTGTACCATTCTACTAATCACAAACACTGTGTTCAGAAAGTGCTTCCTGTGAAAACTGCTTCAAATAAATGAGTTAACCTTGCAAAATCTAGCTTCCCACATGTACTTTGTTAACCCTGCATTACGCAGCCCCATATTTACAAAATACTTAGAAACTTTACATCTACCTTTTACCTTACAAAAAGTGCAATTCTCTCACCCCATGTTATGGGGTAACAACATTCTTCATAAATTCTACAGAATAGCAGCCTATGATAAGCAAATAAGGTGCTTAGCTCATGCCCAGGATCTATCTGGTTAAGTACCACCAGGAAGTAATTTGAATAGGCAAACTTCTTTCCTATCTACTGCCGGAGTGGTGCCACAGCTAGGTTTGCAAGCTCAATGAGAGCCAAAGCACCATGCATACGTTCACGCTGTTCCTGGAGGCGGCGGCGAGCAGCTGAGTGAGCACTATTTTTCTCTTCGTCATCCTCTTCATCAGACTGAAGATACTCCATCGGGTCCTGCTGTTCCTGATCAGTTTTCTGGATTGCTTTACTTTTCAAAGCAGGAGCACGCTGTTCTCTAGTCTCCCAGTATCTACAAAATCAAACATGATGAACATTTTTGAAATGCATTCAACTCATGTGCCAACCCATTCAAAGTTGGCAAAAAGGCTCAAGGGCTTTTTTTTTTTTTTTTTTAAACTTGGCACACGACTGAGCACTGCACTTTGTTTTATTGTTCAGCCCTTATATGGTAGTATTTAAGCTGTCAGAAACCTACATTTAAAATGCCGAAAAGGGAAGTGCCCAAGCAAACATCTGCGACAGACAATTGGGCTCCATGGTATCCCCAACAGGCTACCTGTGTGTACACAATTCGTGTCCCTCATATAAATGCAAATTCAGCTGGAAGGCTGCAGTACTAAGAAGTTACTGGCAAATGTTATTCAAGCAAACATAAACACTTAAGCAGAGAAATTAAAATTAAAAACAGAAAACATAATTTTCATGAGGAACTTTGTCTTAGCTTAGTCAATAGTTCTTAAAGGAAAGGAAAAGCTAGACTGAGCAATGCTAGAAGCACATCTGATTCTGGTTTGTTTTCTTTTGTTTTTCTCCTCCTAGGAATAAAGTGCTTTCTCAGGCCACTTTTACAACTATCTAGACAAAGATCACACCACCATAAGGGAACTTACTTTGCTAGCCACTCAGCCACAGCTTTATTGTCAGCTGTCTGTTTTTTACTCAGTCTGTCAGTGAGTTCTTCCCTCTTCAGGCGGGCATACGGATGTTTGGGGCAGTGACGGTTTGCATGCGTGAATCTGCTCAGACAGCCTTAAAAACACAAAATGCCAATGAAAGACGTGTTAAGGAAAGCAGTCAACCGCTGAGCAAGTGTAGTATCTGTGGGATGAAGAGGCTGCCAAATCCAGCCTTCCTGGCTATAGAAGAGCCTAGATACAGTTGAAAACAAGTTCTAGTTGCAAGGTTTGTAACACACCCCGTCATTTTATACATCAGTATCAACTGACAACATCACTGGTAACACTGTATAGTAACATATGCAGACCTTCCACACACAGTTGGATGATTATGCAGATAGTCTAGCTACTCTCCTCTCTAGAAGGTCTTCCAAAGAGAAGAGTCAAAGCTTTGATAGATTGCTGATGTGCACACGTTTACGATACTAGGCTGACCCTAATTCTGAAAGCCGCAGGTCATTCTCTGGCTCACCATTCTCTGAGCAGACGAAAGGCTTCTCCCCTGTGTGCAGACGCTGGTGAGTTTTGAGCTGCCCACTCTGAACAAAAGCTTTCCCGCAGTCTGGGTAGTCGCACAAATAAGGCCTTTCACCTTAAAAATAATAACAGGACAAGTCTGTGAAAGCTGTGTATAAAAGAGGAGTCATAGTATCCAGTAGTCATCATTGGCTTGAGAATTGCACAAGCAAGCTCTTCATTTACCTACACAGGCACTTCTGTCTAATCAGAAAGCGTTAATGTACTGGACAGCCAAGATCCACTTTTACCCCACAGAGATATTCAATGCTGCTGGATAACATTTTTTTTTCCTCCATAGAAATAATGAAGTTACAGTTTTCCCACGTATTTTTTAAGACTCTTGCAGAGTACTACACAATCTTTGTCCCATGAAACTACGCACCTACAGAGCAAGAAACATATGAAGTGAAATGTGTAAAGTAACGTAATTCAGATTGTAACTACATATATATATTATCATTAACATAGGTTGAACTGGAGTAAAATAACCCAGGTCAACAATATTGCGGTGTATGAAGTTGCAGAAGTAACTCACTATAGTTTCAGTAGATTATTTGAAAAAAAGTTGGGTAACTGAAGGTAGCAAGAGAAGCTTTTGCCAGCCAAAAAAGCTTTCTTCAACCAGCTATCAAAAGTGACTTATACGTGCAAACTTCAACAAGAACTCAGGTGACAAATATTCCCTTTGTCTCAGGAGAATCACAGGTGTGCCACGCCACCACTGCTCAGACAGGATGACAAAATGAGATTAACGATGACTTACTATGTCAGCAGAGTAACATCAGGCTAAGCTCTGCACAACCAAGCAATCCATATTTAACATGGAAGTTCAACACTTAACATAAGCAAGTGAAATGAAAACATCTTTTGACCAAAGAACACGAGGAAACTCATGCTTCGTGTTAGTAAGGAGCTTTGCCTTATGCACTTGAATCAGAAAAAGAGACTGTGGGAGCCAAAGTTTTTCACTTTGTTGTATTGGCACTGTGAACCATGACAGCTCACGTGCTCACAGCTTGCAAAAAAATCCCACACACCTGCAGCTTGAAGGAAAATGTATTTGCTTGGAATGAAAAGCAGCATTTCCCTTTCATTTCTAGTTCATGTGGGTATTGGATGAGCTGATACTGGATCTCAGTTTCACTGCAAGTTCCTTCTAGAACTGCTTTGTGTGTGCAGATCAGTAAATCATCGTGACAAACTCCACGGCAGAAAGCAGATTCCAAGCAAGCAGCCGGTAGGAGGGACGGGCAGACAGCGGCTTCAAGCATCTCAACTTTTGCCCAGCACTCCAGTATTACGCTGTACTGGAGGTTTCTATAAGATACTTTCTCTTCCCACGGCTACACTTTAACTGCTATTGAGAATCGCGCAGGCAGGGAGGAGGCAGAGGTGGTCAAGGTGGAGAATTGGTGCCAGGCACAGCACAGCACGGCGAGGGATGTACGAGACGCCGGCCCCTTTAGCCCCCCCCCCCCCCCCGGTTACCGGTGTGTGTCCGCTTGTGCGCCTGCAGCGACTTCTCCCTGGGGAACACCCTGTTGCAGACGTTGCAGCGGATCCTGCTGGACGAGTGCTCCCCTTCGCTGATGAGGTCCCGCACCGTGTCCGCCCGGGGCCGGCCGCGCCTTATCCCGTCCTGCGTTGGGGCAGAGACAGCGCTGAGGAGAGCCGCCCCCACACACAGCCCCACACCCCCGTCCCGGGGCCGCGGCGGGCGGTCGCCAGGCGGCAGCAGCGCGGCCGGTACCCACCGCCGAGGAGGCCGTTACCCGCCGCCGCGACCGTTGGGGGCGCGCCCCCCCCCTCCCCCGGGCGCGCGCGCGCGGAAGTGACCTCACTTTAAATCTCCGCGCGGGGGCGGGCGCGGCGCGGGGCCCCCCTTTAACTCCCCTCGCTCCCCGCCCCCCCCGTCCCCGCCCCTCACCTTGAGGTGCCGGTGCCCGCCGCCGCCGCCCCCCCCGTCCGTGCTGCCGGCCTCCTCCTCGTCCCGGGCGGCGTCCGCGGCCGTCCTGCCGCGGGGCTGCTGCGCGGGCTCGGCGGCGGCGGAGCAGGCGGCGGTGGCGGCAGTGCCGGGGCTGAGAGTGACGTTGTGCGCGTTCTCGCCCCAGCGCCACGGGTACACCATGAAGTCGCTGAAGCCGGGGCTGGTGGGCACGGGCGGGGCGGGCGCCGGCTCCTCGCCGCCGCCCCGCCGCGGCGACGGCTCGATGGGGGTGGTCCTGATGACAGACACCAGCACGCGCTGCGGGGAGTCCTGGCAGAAGATCACCGGCGGGGCCGCGGCCGCAGGAGGAGGACGCTCCGCCATCGGGGCGGGCGGCGGAACGGCGGCGAGGGCGCGGGGGGGCGCCGCCCTGAGGGGCGCTGCGGTGGCGCGGCCGCCTGCTGTCGCCTCCCGGGCCCGCCTCAGCCGCTCATCGCCGGCAGCAGCGGGGTCTCGGTGCCTGCCCCACGCTCGCGCCCCTGTCCCCAAGCGGAGCCGCGAGCTCAGCAGCAGCGGCGGCGGCGGCGGCCGGCGGCCATAGCGCCCCGCGCGCACCTCTGCGAAGCGGCCCCGGTCCCGGCGACGCCGCCAGCCCTCCGCGCCCGCACCCCGGGTTTTCCCGCGTTACATTTCGCGCCTGGGCGTAACCAATCACCGAGCGCACCCACGACGTCACGGAGCGGCAGCACCCCGCGGCCAATCGCGGGGCGAGCACCCCGCAAAGCCCCGCCCCCGAGGGCGGGGCCCGGGCCGGAGGCGGCCGCCGTCCCACCGCCCCATTGGGCGGGCGCGGCTCCCACGGGCAGAATTCGAAACGCGGTGGGCTCGCGGGCTGCCGCGCACGCCCCGCCCACCCCGCGCCGCGCCCGCTCTCTGATTGGCCCCGCCGCCGCGCGGGGGGGCGGCGGGGCGGAGGCGCACGCTGTTGTTATTGCGCCGCCCGCACCAATGGCGGCGCGGCGCGGCGCGCGCTGCGTTTAAAGGGGCCGCCGCGGCGGGGAGCGGGGCCCTCCTGGGGGCGGGGCCGAACCGCGCGCGGCGCGGAGCGGAGGGAAGGGGTGGCCGTTATGGCGGTTGTGGCGGCCGTTATGGCGGTTGTGGCGGCCGTTGGCAGGGCCGGGGTCTCGTTAAGCGAGTTAGCGCCTCCCGTTAAAGCCAGTGCGGTTAAGTTAAGTTAACGCGCTAATTCCGCCTCGCTATCGAACCCTCGCAGTTATCCTAATTAGAAGTTGTGAAGTAATTTGTACAACCGTCATTATAGGTTAATTTTTGAGATTAATGTCAGAGGCCCCCTCATTACGACGTACAGTTCACGTTGTCACAGCTACCTTCTCAAAACTAACTAAAAAAGTTGTTCAGTTGTTTACCTAGCTAAAAAACGTTCATCACCCGACGCTTGTCTCAATAAAATCGTGTTCGCGCTATTGACACTCCAGCTTCTCAGACCTGTGTTAACGTGCCAAGGTCCTGCGCACGTACTTACCAGGCCTGGAAAGAAAATACAGCAGCCTGTACCCATCATTTCCAAAATGAGTGAACAGGTTTGCACGTGTTTGGATCTGTGCCGCCTGGAGCTTCAGCCCTAAAAATAAGCCGGAGGAGAAAGTTCCTGTGAGAGAACAACGTATGCTTGGGGAAAAAAAAAAATGCCGCATTAAAGTAATTGCATCCTGGAAACAAATGGTGAATAGCTTTTATAATTTTCCAAAACTGTGTAATTGATGCTGCAAGTGTTACAGGTAGCTACTGAGAAACTGCAGTGATGGATAGAATTAATGTTACGGTTCGGTACATAAAATGTAGGTATTGTGAGTCGGTATACTGCAGTAAGGTAGAAGCAAGCAGCTAAATATCTCCATAATTATCCTGTGCTAGCTCCAGGTACCCGTGACATTTTGAAATGATTTCCAAGGGCCTAGCTGCAGATCAACTTCTTCACATGCATTTTGCTAGTTTATCTAGTCCGAAATAATAGATCTTTGTTATGCAAATTAGGAGGCAGTGCAAAAGAAGAAGTGAGCTGATGCCACTCCCGATATCTTAGCTGGTCTGAAAATTAGAGTTTTTTGCAATAATGGCAATGACCAAGCCGAGAGAAGTGACTTCTTTGTCCAGATCCTGCTACTGGAATAGGAAATGTGTACACAGCGTGCATGGCGTAAAGGACTTGCTGCTTTTCATTACATGCAACCATGCACATAAAACTAATGGTTAAGGTCACATTGTGTAAAGACAGTTCTAAAAAAAACATCTGAGCTACAGTATCGTAATTGAACAATACTAAATGTATTTGTTCCTCATAATATTTTGATGATGTTCTGTCAACTTAATATATAAAAGCACTGATATTTTAGTGGTTTAGTTAGTGTAGAAACAAGTGTGCTCTCTCTCAGAGGTAAATTACCAGAATAGTGAACCATTACCATCAGATCAGATCCTGTTTTAACATCACAACAAAGCATACCTTTTATTACAACGTAACAGAGAAGTGCAGTGAAAAGATAAGGAGCAAGCATTCAAAATAAAACAATAAAAAGTACCTGTGTTCTATCCATCTAGCGGGACTCAAGAAGAGCATCACGATTCAGGAGTGTGAGGATGTGAAACTCTCTCAGAAATAAAAATTAAACATCCATCTCCTGTAGGATGGTAAACGCTGTATTTCTTACAGTGAAACTGAGTACATATATGTGATAAATGGAGAGGAAATGCTTGAAGCATGCCTCAGACATTTCTAGTGATACTCCAAAGTTCTAACCTGAAAACTTGGAGACGGCGATGGTCTTTAGGCAGACCAAAGCAAATATTTAACAATAATGCAAGTGACTTTATTGCCCGTTGTAATAAGGACTCACACAGTAACGTAGCGATAGTTGTACTACCTCTTATTTACCTGTTCATGATTATGTTTTCTCAATTCTGCTTTATGTCAAATCAAATATGCTTTTAATACAGTACAGTTTCTTATATTAATGGCTTACTTGAGGCCAGCTACTGAGTGTTCCACAGGGAAGGAAGCAGAACGAGGTGAGTGCACCCATACGGGAGATTAATTGGCATCTCGCACTCCACAGGTGATGGAAGAGCAGGTCCATCTCCAGTGACATAGCTCCTCCATATTGCTCAGCATAAAACTTCATGTAATCGGTTGAATTCGGTAAAATCGCACCGCTGATAAGCCTACGTCGTAGCTGGATCCATCAGGTGGCACAGCGTTACAGGTGCCTGCTCAGCTGTCGTGTCCCAGCACGGGACCTCGGGCCGTGTGACGGGCTTGGGGCGTTCTGCGCTGGGCAGGGGAGGCTTGGGCGTTAGGGAAGGAGAGCGAGCTTACGAAGCTGCCGTTCTGCAGGCAAGAACCCACCCGCGAAGAGAACCTGCACGGAGAGGCAGCCTCGGGATGCGGCCGTCATTGCGGCTGAAACGGGGTGAACGCTCTGCCGTCGGAAAGCGTAGGCACCGGGGCTCAGCGCCGCGAACACGGGGTTAAGGCTTGGGGAGCAAATCTTTACTTTCATAACGCTTCCTTTTATATACACCGTAACTTCTGGGGGCTTTTTGGCACACCCCGCGGGGACCGCCCGGAGCCACCCGCACCCGCGCCGGTGCGGCGGGACACTGCCGCCCGCGCTGCGGCCTCACGGGGCTCCCGCGCGCCGCTGCGTCCCGATTGGCCGCCGCCCCGCGGCAGGGGGCGGGGCCTCGCGAGGAGGCGGGGCCGCGATTGGCCGCTCGCTCTTGCCATTGTTCAGCCGCGGTCGCGCGTGCCGGCGGCGGGCGGGGCGGGCCGCGCCGATAGGCGGAGTCCGCGCGCCGCCGGCGGCCCCGACGCGCGATTGGCTGGGGAGGCCTGAAAGGGGCGTGGCCACGCGCGGCTCACCCCGCGGAGCGGCGGCGCCGGTTGCGTCGCGTCGCGCCGCGCCGCGGCAGCGATGATGAAGGGCGCCGTGATGCAGGAGAGCTTCGGCTGCGCCGTGGCCAACCGCTTCTGCCAGCTGCTGGACGACGAGTCCGACCCCTTCGACATCCTCCGCGAGGCCGAGCGCCGCCGGCAGCAGCGCAAGCAGCGCGACGAGGCGGCGGCGGCAGCAGCCAGGAGGGGCGGCGGCGGCCGGGCGGGCGCCGGCAGGAGGGAGTCCCAGAAGGAGCGCAAGCAGCACGGCAGCCCCGGCACCGCCACCGCCGCGCCGCCGCCCGGTACGGGGCCGGGGAGCGGCACGCGGCGTAAATGCTGCGCCGGGAGGGCGGCGGGCACGGGAGGTGGGGGAGACGCGTTCGTGGGGGTGCTCGAGGCCAGGCTGGATGGGGCTTCGGGCAGCCTGGGCTGCGGTTGGTGTCCCTGCCCGTGGCAGGGGGGTGGAATTAGGTGATCTTTAATGTCCCTTCCAGCCCAAACCACTCGGATCCCCTCAGCGTTAGCACCTTGGAAGAAAAAAAAAAAAAAAAAAAAAAAAAAAAAAAAAAAAAAAAA
>NC_048926.1:45161461-45257544 GCF_011077185.1 Oxyura jamaicensis
AAAAAAAAAAAAAAAAAAAAAAAAAAAAAAAAAAAAAAACATGGTTCTTGCATGCATTGGTGTTGTTATTCCATCAAATTCCCCTCCTGCTACCCCTTCTGTTGCTTAGGGTTAGTCTGACACCGCCACATCTCCTTGACCTCGTGGAGCTGAGAACCTCCCGATGGCAGATCTGTTCTAGTTAACGAGCGTCTTTGGAGGGGGTGATCTCAGAAGCTGTCATTCTAGACACTTGCCCAGAACTTGTCTTTTGGGATTCTTCTGGGATGAGATCGTCATGTGACTGTCAGAGAGCCCTGCCTGAAAAAACAATGCTCACGTTAGCACCAGGCTTACTTCATTTTAAGGGTGCTTTGCTGTGGTTATCAACAGGAGACAAGGGCTCTGCTCAGTGAACAGCAAAATCAAGCTTTCATGAAAAACTTTGTGCACAAGTGCTGGTAGTTGTCAGTAGTCCACAAGGACCGTGAAGTATGTGAAGAGCATGCTGCTTCTCTGTAAGGTATCTTAAACAGGTTCTGAGCGTACTTCTGTGGTAATGAACAGTGAGCTGGTGGGCTGCCTGAGTATCTTCTGCTACCTTGGTGCTAGGAAACCTGCTTTCCTGCTAATTTAAATAGGGAAAAGACTGCTGGCTTATAGCAGGTTTTAGGAAAGTTGAGTAGCTTAAGAGTTATTTTCTCTGGAAAAAAACATCGCTTTCTTCTTTAAAGCAAGTGTCTATCCTGGGTTTTGTATGCTCGTACGTGTATGTCCTGGGCATGTTGTGAGCAGGGACTGTAAATGTGTAGCGCTCAGCATACAAAATGAGGTGAGACTTGGGCCTGCCTGTGCACTTCTGCCACAGGCATCAGCTTTTTATCTGGGCCGTACATGTACATCTGGTATACAGAATTCAGCCAGAAAACTTCTGGACACTGTAAAAGATTCTGGGGACTATTGGCTTAATGGGCGAGAATGAGTAACTGCTGGGAAGTTGCTCTGACCAGCTGAATTTTGCATAAAGCCTCTAATGATGGCTGCATTTCTAGAAGAATACACCCTTGTTTGGCAAATAAGCAATCACACGCAATATTGATTAAAATGACTGAGTTATGGAACTAATGACAAAACTTGTATTCTTTCTCTTAAAATTGATGTAAAAAAACATTTCCAGTCTTTATTAATGATTTTTTTTAAGCTATCAGGTTTGGGGAACAACTCCCTCTAATTTCATTTCACTGACTAGGAATTAAATACCATAAAGGAGCATCTAGACCCATGCAAACAGCTGAATCAGGTTCTGATATTATGACTGAGTGACAAAATTAAGTCTTCACTCTAATAGCTTTATCAATTTATTGGAGTGTATTGCTCGTTTGGGTTACACAAAATGTTGTTAAGCTTCACAACTTGTTTTATTGTTGTATTATTTCTTGAAATTTTTAAATCTGAAAATAGTCTTTATCTTAAACACTTGAAGCAAGCCTCGTCCTTCTGTGCAACTTCAAACTTGCAATACGCAGAAAGCTTTACATAAGCCTGAGACTGTTTTTGGTGCTAGGTTTTGATGTTGGAGTGCAAGGTTTACGCAGTATTGTTGCAAGTCAGCATTTGTGTTTTATTTAGTTCTTGGATGCCGTTTGCCCTCATGTAAGAGGTCTTTGCCTGATAATTCGATACTTTGATCTTTAAAATCCGAATTGGTTTTTACGAGTTGACACAATTATAAGGAGAAGATTTTATTTATTTATTTATTTTGTTACAGAGAAGGTAAACTGCTATTTCATAGCCTACCAAAGCCTACATTTTTGGCCATAGTGATGTGGTTGTGACTCTTTTAACTAACTTTTATTATTATTATTATTATTGTTATTTAACTGAGTGCTGAGGCTTTGCATAAGGGCTCTTTGTAGGTATTACAGCTCCTGCAGTTGCGCCACTTAATGTTAACTCAGTTCATTCTTAGCACAGTGGCCAAACTGCATTTGCCAGCTCTTTATTCAAAAGGCCTTGTTGCAGAGCTTGCATTCTTCAGCAGTCCAGGCAAATTAAATCTGTTGATCTTGCAGTAATAAGCTCTGTTCAATTGAAATCTCTAAACCCTTGTTGCTGATACCTCCAGAAGGTTTTCTTCTTTCCTATGCATTTGATGACCCGTGTAACATTTAGATGTAGCTCCTGAATACTTAGTATTTGTCTGAATTTTTAGCTACTTGTTTAAGCCAGTATATCATGGAATGTTTCTGGGGAATTTTATCTTACTCTGGCTGTAGTTCTCATATTTTTAAATAATTAATTCCAGTATCATTCTTTCAGATACAAAGTCATAAGGACTGTCCAGAGGGTAGCTGTGGTAGGCAATTCTGTAATTGGGTACTGGCATGCAAGAAAAGAAAGTTTCACAGAATAGAGTCCTAACTCTGCTTATTTTCTGTGCTGCATTGCACGCAATAGCTGAAGCCTGTTTTTGTGTTTTGAGAGTATTCTTCTGCAAATCATGTAGTTAGTCCTGTTTTAGTTCACAAAAGTAAATTCTTGAAGGTTTGGAATTAAAGTCATATGGACACACATGTATGCAAAGGAGAGAAATCAGGTTGTTCATGCATTGCTAATTCTGCTTGTACTCGGAAATATGTGAAAATAAGTCCCTGAGAGTGGGAGCTGTCTTTTAGTATTTCCAATTACACAGCTTTATTTTAGAGGAAGACCAGCTGTCCATTTGTATGAGGTGCTGCTTTACTGGGATGGTAATGAAGTTGTGTCTTTGCATGGAGCCATAATTAATTGCAGAGATCCTTGAATTATAACATAACGTCTCCACTTGCCCTCATTCCAGACCAACCAGAGCAGTATTTTTTTTTTTTTTTTCCACTTCATCTTTTCTGAACTGCCACTAATTTGTGTCTTGTGGCTCTGGCATTTTCATTCAAAAATGAGTTGTTAATCTGAAACCTGAGGGAAGAAGTGTCTCTTAGGGGAAAAAACAAAGTGGAAAGGGGACCGGTAAACTTAAACTTAGGACCGGTAACCACTGTTGTTAGCTTTGTTCTAACATCTTACAAGGCAGTCGAAACTCAACCGAATGAGAATTTTTTGAATGAAGTTTTTCTTTATTTTGTGTGTATGTAGGTGGGTGGCAAGTCTGTGCTGGAAGAACTGTGGGCGGGATAAATAGCTCAAGTTTGCTGATACAAGGTTATTTAGCCCATTAAATTAAAATGGTAGAGTTGCAGAGCGATGGCAGTACATGCTCTAAATGAACTATAAAATGACAAAGGAAGTTCACTTAGATGAAGCGTAGAGCAGTATGTATGGGAGAACACAGGTTAGAGGTGGAGGGCCACATTGCTGACTGTACTGCATCATGAGTGATTTCTGTAATTCAAACTATTGTAGCTTAGGAAAGAGCAGAGGGTCATTAGGGCTGATACTATTAAAACAGCAGGCTTATTTCAGGGTGCAGTCTGAGAGGAACAGTGTCAGGAATTACGGAGATACCAGTAGCAAGAAAATCAGAAAAATAATTGCTGTGCCCTTGGAAGAATCTCACTTTCCCACTTATTGAAGTGTCTGCTCTTTTCATCACTTCAGGGGTAGGAAAACTAGAAAAAGCAGGAGTGACATCCATGGCCAAACTTATGGAATAATTTATGTATTGGGAAGGCCAAAATTCAGATTTTTTCTCTGAGCAGAGGTATCTGAGCATACAACGTACGTGGAACTGAAGGTGAGAGATGGAGAAGGCAAAAATGTTCATTGTTTGTTACTTATGCTTGCTGCCCTTCACTCATTCAGAAAACTTCTGAGTGTAGGTTGCCAGATCAAAAGCATTTTGTCATTGCTTTTTCCATCAATTACATGCTGTAAGATGCATAAATCTTTCATGTAGCTGCAGTGGCTGCTCTAATGTTTATCCTACCTGAATGAAAACAGCTCTCGCTTCCCCTCTGTTCTGTTCCAGTGCGTGCTGCTGGGGCCAAAGATAAGTAATTCTTGTTTGGGACCTTGGCCCAGGCTGCATTCGCGGAAACAGAGCATGGATGCCATCTTTTCATTGGGTTTGAGCACCGTCTATTTTAGTGGGATGAGTTGGTCTCAGCCTTATGAGAATTCGTAAAATGCTGTGATGCAGTGTTTTGGGCTGGATTTTAGGCCTGAATGCAAGGCTTAGGCGGTCTGAGCATCAGCAGCCTCCATCCCTCTGCCTGGGAGCTGTGTGGCAGCTGCTGCCCTCGGCTGCCTGGCTTCTTGAAGCGGTAGGGCCAGGACAGGATTTCTGCTGTTGCCTTCAGTGACTGGACATGGTTGCAAGCGGGGAAATTCAGGGTGTGTGTCTAAATGGAAAACGAAGTCTGCCTCCTGAAAGCTTACTCTTTTTCCCTTAAAAAATAAGAATGTTCTGCATCAGCTGCAGGCCAGTGAAGAGCCTCCCCCTTCATAAACTAGAGAACCATCTCTTCCCAAGCCAAAGTTCTGCTTGTCTGGGGACAGATGATATGAATGGAAAAACTTTGTATGGGAGCTAGACACAACACTGCAAAGGCAGCTAGATTTTGCTGAGTTGTTTTTAATCCTTCTGTTAATAACACAGTGGCAGGGATGCTGCAGTTCCTAAAAATATAATTTCTGCTTTCTCAGTTCAGAGTTCTGTGGAACATGTTCATTAAAAACACTTTCTAGAAAGTCTTCCTACGTAAATGCTGCTGCATAAGCAAAACTAATACTCACAGTACTGCATCATAGTGGCAAAGTGAAAGATACTTTAGTATGTTAACTCTATTATTTGGCTTAATCTGCAGCTCATAAAGCCCACTGTTGTTTGGTGTGTTTTTTTTCTTTACCCATGTCTATGTCTCATACCTGGTAATTTTACTACTACAGACGTCTTTAATAATAGTTTGGGTGTATTTTCTGAAAAAAAGCTGGTTTAGAAACAGTTCAATCAGCATTTTTTTTTCTTCTGTTTTATCGATTTAGAAAGTAAAGTGACAGGCAACTGAGGTGACAGAGCGGTCAGGTGCAGTAACTTCCCAGGGAAGTAATGTTGAGGTGAGGATTGGTGGGTGTCTACTTCAGTTTAATACAAATTTAAGTGTAAGAAACAGGAAAATAATCTTAAATGAGGCTAAACTTATTAACTAGAAAAGAGCAATCTTCAGTTTTTCAGCACAGCGCTTGTAAGACCTCAAGTAAATGATCCATAAAACCCCATTGCGGTTTTGAAGCAAACTTACATACTGGTATATGTGTATGCTAACAAGCTGGCAACATTGGAGTGTACCAGGAGAAGTAATTAATGAGCATTCAAAGCACGTCCCAGTTCTTTATAAGTGAAAGCTATTATGGCAACACTAGAGAGAATTGCATTTGTTTTACTCTTCCTTCCCCCAAACCCAGTCCCCCAGAGGGTTGGTGGTCCTTTGGATCTGTAAATAAAAATGAGTCTGCATTGTGACAGATATATAGTGGGGGAGAAAATCAGATGGCTTATGCTATCACTGCTGTCAGACTCTGGTTTGGTTTGCCCTTACATGCTGAGCTGAAATTTGTGCTGGTATTTGGACGGATTCATAAGCCACGTGTTTCTGCTCTGAGGACGACGCTGTTTATTAGAGAGGTGTGTTCACTGCAACCGTGCAGTTTTAATCTATTGCTGCATGTCTGTCAAACTAGATAAAGTATTTTTATGCAGGTTACGAGTGTCACAAATAATTTTTGTAGTATTTAAAATCCATTTGCAGTAATTATAGCCATCTATTAGAATTGAAATGAATTAACTGTACAATGAAGTCAAGAGCTGTCTGCTTTGTCTAGCACAGTCAGTGCTGGTGACTTGTAATGCACTGTAATACACTTGCATATCTGGCAGGACTCGTTTTGAAGCACTTTGAAGTGGTACTGGGTAACAGAACCACATCTTTCTAAAATAGCTTTTACATCCTTGTTTTGCTATTGCTTTACTCGTTTTAAGGAGTTCTCGAACTCCTGTATGTGAATTGGAAGTTAATACTAAATATGTAGGGATGTGGTCTCTGCAATCTTGCTGAGTTGTTCTATATGGAATAATTACGCTTCTGATGTGAGAGGCTCAAAAAGGGATAAACATGCACTCTTGTATTGCAGTCGCACGTTCAGATTTGATTAAAAGAAATGAAAATGATCACGAATAGTCTCTTTTTTTTCACGCCAAGATTCCAATTTAGAGTTAACACTTGTATAATTGGTGGTATAGTTGGGATATGCACAGAGCAGACAGAGCAGACACCTTTCCAAACAGTAAATGCTGTTCTCTATTCTTTATAACTTCAACTTTATCCTTTTTAAATTAGGATGCTTTAATAAAAAGCACTCAGACTAACATCGAAACGGTCCTTTGTCCACAGATTGTCTTCCTTTTTGGGAAGCAAATATGCTTGCTGCTATAAGGACTGAGGAAATCCAAATCTTGAGAAAAGAGAACATGTTATGTCAAGTGGTTTAGAGAAAACCAAAGCTAGGGTTGCTTGTGCAGCACCAATTAAACTTTCTTCAGTGCACAGATGCGACTGTCCTTACTGCCTAACAAAAAGCTTTATCGTCACCATTCTACCTTTTTCTCTGAGTGGAGAGTTCTTTGAAGTTTCTGTTTAAAGATTATGTTATAGACTTCACGCCTGACAGACAAGCTTTGATCAGAGATCTTTTATATGGGCATTTCTATGGAACTATGAATTCATTTGTATATTAATATATTGACATAGAATAAGTTTTCTTCTTATGTGCTAACAACCAAGGCACAGTAGCCAGGGCTGTAACTTGTCCGTGAGAACCTGACTTCACTAACTTGTTCAGCATTGCACACATTCTTCTTTTTGAAAGAAGAGCTCGGGTTTGATGGTCTGTGTTTCTGCATTTCCTTACTTGATGTCTTAAACCAACAACCTCGGCAGGTAATGGTTTAAGTATAGGGGTCTAGGAGACAAAAGGTTTGCTTTTGGAGAACTTTGTCCTGAATAGAGCAGAGAATTTGGGAAAATGGGGAAAGAAGCACATATTGAACTCTAGTCTTAAGCTGGGTGCATTTGGGTTGAATGCATCACCTCAGCTTATTGCCTTTTATAGCACACAGTTCCTCTGCACTCACCTTGCCCTACCTGCTCCTCCTCAACCTCAACAATGTCAAACAAAAACTGAGAAAGCTTAGACACATTTTGGCATGTAATAGATCGGAATTCTAGAATTAGTTGGAGCCTTCGTATTTACTGCTTGCGTTTCTGCTATATAAACTAAGTCTTGTAATGTTGGTAAATTGTTCTTTCCTCCATAGAGCAGCAATATAAGGAGGTGACCCTTATTTTGTTGGATACCATAACTGTGAGTTTAAAACAGAGGTGCAGACTCTAAATTGAGCTTATCTATAAGGAAATGTGTTGTCTGATGGTAAACAGCTAACACCTGTCTCAAATGATCCTTTTCTTTCCCGTCTTCACCTCTTCCACAAGTCTTTCAACTCATGTCTTTTGGTGAATTTTCTCTAGTAATTTTCTCTGTTGTTCTGTAGTAAACCATTAAGGTCTTTGAGGAAACATAAGAGAGTTTGGTTCTCAATTTTTATAACTTAATGTGAGCAAGATGAAATTTCTCTACCCTTTTTTAAAAAAAAAAAATTGCTGAGCTGTGTCAACAAGAGTAGCATTTTTGCATGAGACAGGTTCGTCAACATGGAGGGGAAATTAAATGTATTTAAAGAAAGTGTCTGACAACATTAACTGTAAGTGCTTTAAATATTTGGGGGGACTTGGGAGTGGAGATGGTAAAGCAGAAGACTATTGTGTAGTCAATTCACTTCAGACAGTAGTTGGTAAATATAATTTGATTATTTTTAAACTGTCAGTAATGATGTGTGTGTTTCTGAATAGGCCAGAAGCAAGCCCCTAAACGAGGAGAAGAGCAAGGATGTAATGATAACAGGAGAGCAGAGAAACAAGACAAAACTGAATGGAGACCTTCTTTCAGGGAATACCGTTCCTATGAAACAGAAAGGCAAACAGAATTCACAGTTGAGAGGTATGTATCATGTAGGGAGATGTTAGGTGCCTTGTAGAAGATCTCCACAGGGATGGAAAAGGATGGAAAAGAAGAATTAACCTTCTTAAACAGATGTGATAGCCAGAGGTGACTTAACGACATAGTTGCATTATTAGTGTGTTAATTTGGTGTTAGTTATATATTAGTTCATGTCTGTCACAGCTGTCATTTCAGCTTCCTTGCAGATTGATTTGGAGCTGTGTTGCGAAGTGGTAAAATACAAGGCAAAACTAAAACATGTTAAGATCTGAAAACTTTGCCTTTAGCCTGTAATGTAAATGTCCAATTTCTGAACTTGCACACCAAGTTTTGTAGAACATCTGGTGCAGATTCAAAGTAGAATGAATTTTACAGTTCAAACTGAAACTATACCTTTGTTAACACTGTTCGCTACTTGGACAGTGAACACATGTCAAACTTGTTTTCTTTATAGGTACTAGAATAATTTCACCTAAACTCTTAACACTTGAGAGTGTAACTCTTCTTACTTTCCATCACAGTAGCTGGTATTAAAAAAATTCAGAGAACTTGCTAGCAGTTACATATAACTATGAATTTGGTTCGTGGAGTTACGGCTCAATAAAGTCATTGAAGACATGACAGTTCTATAGTGTTTTATTAAACTTCTCTAATATTTCCACTGTTAAAGGATAAACACTTGAACTTTCTATTCCTTTTGTCAGCAATAATTCCTTCTGTGTTCAGTTTAATGACAAAACTAATACAACTGTGCTGAGTAAAGATGTAGTCTTCAAAAATTGTACAGTAGCTCTCTTATGCAGATGTCTCCTGCATCTGCACAAGTGCAGTCATACAGATGTTTTTCTCCTTGTTAATGGTTCCATAGAAACAAAAATCTGACTGGAAATCTTCTCTTTAGACCAGCTGAAAGAGTAGACTATGAAAGACCAAGAGGTCGTGGAAGAGGAAGAGGTGGAATGCGAGGCAGAGGAAGAGGTGGTGGAATAAACAGAAGTTTTGATGGCTTTGACCAAAGAGGAAAACGGGAATTTGAAAGACAAAGTGGCAATGATAAAAGGTAAGTGTTTGGTGTGCTTGTTCTTAGTGTACAAGTGAACAACAGAGTCAACACTGAAGTAGAATCTCTTGCATATTCTGTTCCTGCATTTTATGGGCAAGCAGCTTGGGTATAGGTCAGTACTAGTTTCAGTTTGAGTCAGTAACGTAAAAAAGCTCTTAACACTGTTTCTCTCTCTAGAGGAGTGAGAGCAGATGACAGAAAGGGTGGAAGTGAAGCTCGCAACTGGGGAACAGTTAGAGATGATATGAGGTACAATATTTTATCGCGCCACCCTGGACCATCATTTTCTGGTGCCCACAATAGATCATCATTTTCAGTTCACTGAAGTTTGGGTATTTTGAGGTTTAAGTCATGCTTTCTATACACTGTTGTTATAAGCATAGATTTAGAGCTTTCTGGACTCATCGTGTTTATCCTGAAGAGTTTAATTAGTAGCAAAGGCACAGTGATTTCTCTTGAATAAAAGCCTGTCAAAATCTTTTAGACTGGGGCAACATTGTCTTTTCTGAAATAAGTTACGACTTTTTCTTATATTCAAGTAAGTGGGACTCTGGTACTTATTGGCATTGCTACAAAATAACCACTAACAAGTGGAACTTGTCAGTGGGCTTGAAGTTTGGTCCTTCTTTGGCAAGTTTGGTGTATCGTGTCTTAATAGCAAAGCTGCAGTACAATTCAGTGTGGCTCCTGAGACATTTAGCTGATTCTACCACTGAAATATATCTTAAAGCACATAAGGATCAGTGACAAAATGTTATGTTTTATTAATGGTCAATTAGACAAAAAAGGTTGGGAACTTAAATTCTGTGTTTCTTTAATTGGTTTATGTCTATATAACACAAAGCTTGCTGGAAAAGTCAACTTTTGTCCATTCTGTGCACCTAGCAGTATGTTACTCTTTCCAGTAGCCTATATTCTTGTATGCTTATAGAAGATTTTAGTTGAAGGCTTCTGAAAGACAGAAAAGGCAGAACTCTGAGCTTAGAGCAAACATCTGTTGCCACATGTGCATTCATTCACAAAACTTTTAAAAATAGTTTTGTATTTATAACTCCAATAATGATGTTTGTTAATGTATACCAGGTTTCTTGAGGGTATCTGTCTAAGAGGTTAAAAAAAATCCCTTTGGGTCCACATTTTGTGGCTTGACATTCTGAATTCTGAGAGACTGTACTGACTTCTATCTTTTCTATAATGCTGCATACTAAAAGTAAAAGATTGATTAGGTAGTCTAGCTTTTCAAAACATGTGATTGACTATTTAATTTTAATTTTAATTTTAATTTTATTAGTTTTGAACTAATAGCACAAAACTATCAGATTTTTTTTTTAAAAAAAGGCACAAAACTTGTTTCTAAATATGTCAGTGAAGATGGTGTGAACTCTATAAAGTTCAAAAAAGTTAAGATCCCTTTTATTTTTTCTCCCTAGCTATTCTTTTTTTTTAGTTCCATAGCATCACAGTTTGTGATACAAATGTGAGATAACATTGCTTTCTTGTGATGTGGTGCATGTGGTAGAGTTCACATTAAATTGGTATTGTCTAAACAATTCTAAAAGCATCTCTATGCTTTAATTGTTCTTAATGAAGCATTGAAACTACAAAGTTTTAATTTTAAAAATGTGTGCATATCAATGGAATGAAAATAAGCATGCTACTGCTCTTATTTGACAGTGTACTAATGTGGCTAATGTGTTACAGAAACTGTGGACTTCAATGATGAAGTGTGAATTTTACTGTTTTAATTGAAAATAAGAAGTTGAATAAGAAAATGAAAATAAGAAATGCAAGCATAAGCATCAGAGATGTATTATAATCAAGTACTGGTGTTCATGACTGAGTTATTTTGTCTTCATGCATGCTTTTCACTTTTTTTTGTTTGTAAGTACATAGAAATGAGGTTTTCCTATTCCTTCTCACTTTGTTAGTTCACATAGTCGCTTAGTAGATCAACTTCTTCTTATGATCCCAGAGCTTTTCTTCTGTTTTGTCTTCCCAAGGAATTTTGCCTGGAAAATGTTATGCTTTGATATGTGAGTTCATTCCCAATGTGCCCCATGAAGACCTTGTGTTTTTTTGTTTACTGTTTTAGTGAGATGGAACAGACTGCTCCTGTGGAAGAGACTGCAGAAACAGCTCAGAAGCAAGGGACTTCTGAAGGAGAACCTCTAAACAAGTATAGTCTGGCTAAAATATTTTTTCTTCTAAATGCAAAGAAAATAATTGACTCTTACTGATATTCTTGAATTTTATTGGGAGGCACACTGGAAATCTGAACTGTGAAGTTTTTCTATTTTTAAATAATTGCAGTAGCAAAGCTTTTTCTCTATTTGTGGCTCAAGAAAATGAGTCCTTATGTCTGACTAAAGCTTGATTTATATAGCTGCAATTTTGAGTGACCATTGATGCTTACATTCCTAACATTAGGAGATTATTTAAGGAGGGGCTGCCTATTCTCTGTTACCCTTTTAACTTGGGTAATTGGTAAAAACCAGCCTGTTTTATTGAAGTACTCTGCAAAAAAAAGGTATTCAAGGTACTTATGCAATTAAACAAACACAACAGAAGTACACTAAGATAAAATTCTCTAAGTCAGTTATTCATCAATCACTAATACCATGCAAATGCCATCTATTCATGAAGGGCCCCTGTAGAACCTGGAAAGCTAACTGGAAATGGTCTTGCAGTGAGCCTTAAAAGCTGGGGAACTGAGAGAGAAATCTGCCCCTGATCTTACGGCTTTCATTCTGATCAGTGTCCAGAGGAGAATTTACTGCAGGTCAAATAAAAACTTTGGCTTAAGAAAAACTAATTAGAAAATCTTGTTCAACCAGGAGTTCAAAGAATAAGCAAATATCATGTTGTGAATATCTCCTAAATACTGGAAGGCAATGAAATGTCAGTGCCCTCTTCTGTTGCTATGAAGCCTTTTTTTCCCTAATTATGTACCTTACTAGTTACATTGGTTCATTTTTTATCTTAGTTGTAAAGCTGAGTAGGCTACAAAACCTGTTTTTTATGTTCAGATTGTATAATACTGGAAGAAACTAAGTTGATAGAGCTTTGATTCCTTGCATTTAAAGCTAGCTTTTATTATACAGCTGAATTTGTCTGAAACTATATGATGATGATTGGATTTCCAGAAAGATTTTACCATGTGAAATTAAATCAGATGGGTAGTTAAATAAATAAAATGCATATTTGAAAAAAAATAGCTAAATATGAGAACAGTTATTAAGCACTCTTTATCAGTTACTTTATCATTATATTTATCAGTTACTGGTATCTTTACTTGTACCAATATCTACTTCATGGTAGCTGGAAACATGCCCAGAAAATCAGGCTCTTCTTAGACATGTCCTAACATCAGTTCCTTGTAGAACATAAGGCAAGAAGTATCCATATTGACAAAGGCTTCTGACAAAATCTGCCAGTTGCCTCGTCATGTTTTTAAAAGTTTAGTTTAGGAATAGTCCACTGAATTCCATAAGACGCATGTAACCTAAAAGTACAGAAGTCTGCATCATGTAGTCTTTTCAGTGCAGTAAATGCTATCCTGAAGACTCAAATCTGTATGCAAAATATGAATTACATATAGCTCATTGCAGTTATCTTTGGGTGTATTTTCATGACTCCACATCTTTCAAGATAAAAGGAAATACTGTGTGAATAGTAGCGATGTAATCAGGGATGGATGGATGGGATACTGCTAAACAAGGCACAAGTATTTTTGTTTTTCAATTATTTAAAAGCAAAAGCTTTTGGGACATGGTTTTCAGGCATGATATGCTTCCAAATGTATTTTAAGGTCTTGTCTGCTTAGGTTGTCCCTGCTGTCCAGAGCTGCTGTCTTCTGGCAGGTAACATAAACCAGCAAAAGATTCTGATGAGGCTACGTTCTGCTTTCTCTGAAGCCTCAACGTTGTGGGGCTAGGCACGTATGTTTGTTCAAGCTACATCTAGGGTTTTTCTCCTTGTGACTTTTAAATGCAGCAACTCTGAGGAATCAATTTCTTTTCTACTGCTTAACTGCTTGTGTTGAGACAGTTGAAATATTTGGTTTTGTGTTTTCTCTCATTCTTTCCTAACGTGACTGTTAGCATTTTAAAAAGTAGTAGTAGTCCTGTCAACTGGGAATAATTTGTCTGTATGGAGATACTATATAGCTTTCTGGTGTGTTACTGTCTAACTTCAGTGCATCTCTGGAAAGACTTCTGCAGAGTTCTGTAACCTACAACATCTTTTCCTTCAGGACTATGTCCATATTGCTTTTCTTAAGCTTCCATTTGCAAAGTATACAGGACAACAATTCCTTTAATACTCATAAATTAAGTTCCTTCTTGCTATATCCTTGACAAATTTCACTGACTCTTCAACAGCATCAATGTCTGTTGTTTATAGTGTCCCAAATTGCATGCTAGGTTTTATTTTTCTGCAACTAATAAGTGCAAAATATATAAGTTGCACAGATGTATAAGCAGTACTCACAGCTGCATTCTGTTGAACTTATCTTCAGAGAACAAACAATTAAACCAACTTCTGTTGATTGATAACTTAAATAACTGTTTTTCTTTTCATTCAGTACAACACATGGTCTAGTTAATTCATATCAAAGGTATTTGTGTAGTTGGTAATTATTCTGTGGTGTTTTATTCTATTTCTTGACAAAGGACCTCCTTCCTTTTTAGTAGATATATGTACCCATCTGGTCATTTAATAAGAATCTTTCCAAATTTGTCATCAAGTTTGCTGACCTATTCACTTCTCTTGTTCCTTAATAGTGACATAAAGCTAGGCTTATACCACTGCGAATCTTTAAGTATTTGGTTCAGTGTTTTTCTTTAATAGTTAACTTGTACAGTTATAGATTGGTCTTACCTTGTGTAATTTCAAATTTTGCTTTATCTGGTAGTAATGCCCCTGTAAATGATGTTTAATGGGAAATACTTGTGCTATTGATTTCTCGATAAAAGCCAAATAAAAATTTGCTTTGTGCAGCTGAAAAATTGATCCAAAAAAGCTCAATATTTTTAAGGACATGAAAATAATTAGCCGAAGAGATGAACTGAAATCCATTCTTTTCAATCCTTGTTTCTTCTGCATATTAGTGTGTTCATTTAGAGTAGTTCCTGCAAGAAAGGTATGCACAGTAAACAAAGTATAGGTAGAGAATTATAGTAATCCATTGCAAACACCAAAGCAGTAAGAATCACAACTAAAACCTCCTGGTCTGGTGTTTTGATATATACATGCACTGGGAATTCAGTTTGTTCATATCCAGAGGCTGTACTTAGGTAGTTGGCAGTGTTTGCCAGCATGATCATTGGCCCGTCAAGGAGCTTATCCACTGGATTAATGAAAATACCCAGTGATCAGTTATGAAAAATAAATAAGGTAAGAAGTAATGCATAGAGTGCACATCCATGCAGTCTGAGTGACCAAAATAATCTGTTTCAGCTGAGTCTCTCTCCAAAAAGTTTTATGCATGTTCCTTTTGCTCTGCCTCAGTAATAGTGAGGTTACTTCCCCTTGGGAGTGTCAGCATCCTAAACCAGATTTGTAGCACTAATAACTTGGAAGTAAAGATCAAACCATGGTTTAAAAGTTGAGAAACCAAAACTTTGTGATGTAGATCCTCCACTATATCTTTGGAACAAGCAAGAAGAGGTTGTTTTTGCTAGATGTGTATTTGCAAAGTTACACTTTTGATTGCCTTTTTGGGAGTTTAGGTTGCTGCATAGTGAAGTATCCTTCTCTTGTATTATGATCACTGGACTTTAAGTCTGAAAGGGGTCTTGCTGACCCAAAGCATGGTTGACAGTACCTGTGCCACTTCTTACACCTGTGTAGTTTATTTTGATGTTTTCTAATGATGGATTTCAGTGTCTCTGGTAGTCTTTCTAATGCTTTGGAAGTAGAAAGTAAGGGGTTTTGTTTTTTTCTCCCAACTGTCTTGCCTTAATCATTGTCAGTATGCACAATTTTGTTCCTTCTTAGCATTATGTATTTGTTTCTTTCTCAGCTCTTCTTAAAGACTTTCTTGTAATCATGTATTTTTGACTTCCTATCTGTCTTGCCGTTCTCTTCTGGACTAGAATTTCCCACATGGAAGGCCTTTATCAGTTGAGACCTTGTGCTGCCCTACCAGTAGAGACATCTGCTGCAAACAAAAAGGTTGATACATGTCTTTGTCCTATCCACAGCAGTATAATACTATATAGTGTTGATAATACTATATAGTGTTGATTTAAGGTTCGGTTTGACTAGGTTACTTGCAGTAGGCCTGTGAGTGTTGGGTAGGAGATGTTCCCTATTTCAGAGGTTCTGTTTTGCCAGTGTTTCTTTCTGTGCTTGGGCAGCTGACATTTTGGCCTGAGAGTATTTTTACTCGTCCTTTGGAGTTCCTGGTGGTGGTGGTGGTTTTTATTTTCAGGTCACTTACTCTCTCATTGTAGGATCTTGTAACACTTGATCAGCTCTTCAATATTCTTGAATGGATTTGTTATTTGCCATTTTCTTTCCTTTTTGCTTCAGAAAGTGTGTATGACTTCTCACTCTACAGGTAGCAGCACAAAGCTGGCCTTAAAGCTGGCATGCTTTTCTGTTGCAGCTAGGAAGAAGGATAGCTACTTCTCAAGTACTTGCTGCAGCTGTTTTTCTACAGGTTTCATCAAGGACCGAAAGGTGCCCCCCTTAATTGGTGAAAAGGGGAGAGAAGGACAAAAGGCTTTCTAAAGTTCAGATATGCATTTTACCAATTCTGTCTTGACATAGCATCTTGGGAAGAAATTAAATATTTTAATAGAAGCCCTTTTTATTAGCTTTCTTTCTCTTTTCTTCCTTGGGTGCTTGCAAATACTTATTCCCAGAATTGAAGTTTCAGAAAATTGACCAAAAAATACGTGGTTTCTTACTGTAAAGGAGAGAAAATTTAAACATTCAGGGTGTCATTGGTTCTTCATGCAATGTTCTTGCGCATGGAAAAGTATTTGTTGGCCTTTTTTTTCCAGAAGTAGCTGCATCTTTCAGCAGTAACCTTTTCATTTAAGTCAGTAAATGTGTTAATTTTTTTTCTTATCGATTCTTCTAATTATAGTGTCAGGTCATTTTAATCAGTATAGAATTACAAACTGCTTACTAGTCTTTTTACCTTTAACTTTGTGTTTATATAGCTGGAATTTTATAAATAATAGAGAATGAAGGCATGTAGACAAATAGTACGGGACTTCTATATTTTTATTTACTGTCTTTATGAAGTGCATTTTAAACTGTCCTTCCTAGAACCAAAATTAAGACTGTCTTACTGTGCAGTTCAGTGTTTCATTTGCTTCTACCTGTCATATGCTGGGTTCTTCAGTAAAATAGAACATAAAGTTGACTGGCAAGTAATAAAATGGCATGCTACAAGACCATGTAGGGAGAGAGAACAAACCTGTTCTTCTATTTGCTAATTCTAAATGTACAGAAAACTCTCAAGTGTGCGTTCTTCTGAGGTGCTTGTACAACTTCAGAGGTGAAATGCACAGTTCGCTAACTTTCACTTGATTCTGCATCTTCCATGATAAAGCAAATTTCCATCTTGCATCTAATCAACTGTATATTTGTATTAGAAAAATCTACTCTTGATAATCAGCATTTGATAGAAGACATCTTGGAACTGTGATCCAATGAAAACACATAAATCTGTATCTCTCCCACAAGAAGGAGCCTAATTAAAAGGTTTTTTGGAAAAATAATTGTTAGTTAAATAATTATTATTTAACTTCATGTTAGGGGAAAACTTAACCAACTTCAACTGCTATTGTAATGTGTGATGGTTTTGGGTGGGAGGAGGAAGAAGCACTGGAAGAAGCACTTTTTCAAGTACCTGGGAGTCAACGGTGCAGATTTTCCTGTAGCTTATGGTGTTTGGTTATTTTAACAATTAGAGTGAAGTGAGTCACGCTCCCTGCATCTGACTCTGTTAAGGAGGGAACAGCTCTCTGCTAATATCTTTAAAAGGTACACCTGGAGTGTAATGTAATAGCAGCTGGTTCTGGGCAAGAAAATTTTGGCCAGAGTTAGGAAAATGGCACAGAAGTAGTCAAGCAGTGATGTGTGGTGAAGGATTTTTAGTCTTACATATCTTGTTTTATGAATATAGATATACAGTGTTGGACTTCTGTCTTTACAGTTCAAAATATGCAAAGCATACTCCTTATGTTGTGACATACTCCATATGTTTTCCTTGAATGTATCAGCATTATTGCATTTTATGTGACAAATTCAGAGCGGACTAGGATTAATCTGTCAGTTTTGGGCAGGTGATTAATAATGACTCCTTGTGAGCTACTACCTCTGACAAAAGACATCAAACAAGCATCAGAAGCGTTGTGTAAAATCACAAAGAAAATGCTAATAATTACTTAGAAGATCCCATGGTGTCATCAGGTCTTTTTAGATGGCTGAAAGTCGCACTGAAACACAAATCCATCTCATTGTCATCTTGCAATATAAGTCAATAGAACTGTGCAACTGGGGTATTGTGAACTGCTTAGTATACTTTTTTTTTTTCTTTTTTTCTTAGTGTGGCTGTATTTGATAGGAGTAGATCCACCGATGAAACAGTAGAATTGAGAATATGCCAGATCAAAAGACAGCCTGGTTTTGTCTAGAATTTGAAGTGCTTGAACTTATAAGGACGGATAAATTCCTGAACTTACTATAGTAGGTTAGAGATAGCATTTAGTCATAAGACTTAATTTCAAGCAGTCAAAGAGGTGTATTTTCTAATTTATATTGATATAAAACTTGTACCTCAAGCTACTGCGGGTTATAAGTGAAATTGAGGATAGTAATTTGGGGAGAAACATTCCAGATGTTTTGTTTACTATCCTTACTTTAGAGATTAGTGTTCTTGTTCATCCTGGCATGTTGCAAGCTAATGGTTTTTACTTTACAACTATAAACCTTTAGAGTTGCTGAAGGGGAGCCAATGGAAGAAGTAGTTCAAGAAATGACGTTAGATGAGTGGAAAAATCTTCAGCAACAGAATCGACCAAAGCCTGAATTCAACATCCGGAAGCCAGAATCCACTGTTCCTTCCAAAGCAGTGGTGATTCACAAGTCAAAATATAGCGATGATGTAAGCATGCATTGCCTGAGGAATTCTGTAAACTCTGCTTTATGCTCAGGGTTAGGAAACTGTCTCTATTCTTTCTACTAGTTATAGTATAACCTGAACACAAATCAGTATCAAACTTTGCTACTGTAATCACATATGTGCCTCAAAACTTGCTTTACACTTGCTGTCTATTCGTTTTTCTTCTCTCAGCTCATCACCCACATTTTGTATGCAAATATGTAATATATCAAGTAGCCCTACCTTAGAGCTTACTTAGTCCTAGCAATATAAAACCTGTGTCCCTGTTGCTGCCACCTACGCTGATCTCTGGTATTGCTGCTAGAGAAACTTGGTTTACTAAACACGTCTTATCCTAATTCTGAATTATATTTAGCATAATTACCAGTATATATTTACACGTATATGTTGCATTCTGGTTTTAGCATCTCTTAGTCTGGATGCTAAGTCTCCTGTTTTCATCTGTGCTGGATCCTAGCTTTCACTGTGCACTTGGAATGTATGATTTTTTTTTTCCCAGTTTTAGGGTCCTGCTTCTTAGAAGTAACTCTGGAGAGCTTGTTTAATAGTAATATGCTTTTCCCCCTGCTTTTCTGAAATTTTTATTCCCTTATATTATTGGGATTCATATTTCAGGGATGACTTCTCGTTTATTGGTATGATAGGCAAGCAGGGAGACTCAGAGATTCCTACTTACTTAGATTTCAGGTCTTGGGGATCACAGAAGTATGTGCATATACTTGTAGCCTACCATGATGGAATTCTTATCCTTGAATAATGTCTATATGCATGTATTGATACACATTTATCCTTTGCCTAGTTATAATACTAACATCAGAACTTACAGCTTTTTGATAAGTCTTAACTACTTTAGGTCACCAAGCACTTACATAGACCAGCACTAATACAGAAGTTGGCTGCAGCCTTTTTTAGCATGGCTTTTGGTGTTCATAGATGCCATTGCCCTGTCCTTCTCCAGGGTGTGGCAATATGCTGGGGAAGATAACTGTTACAAGCTCTGAGGAGTATGGCAGTGTATGAAGAGTGCATGCAAGTTGCTGTTCTTTTTGCTCCTAAACTTTTTTGGCTGGCGTTATCAAGGGACCTTATTAATACGAATATAGAAGAGGTACAGAAACTACATGACAAGAACAAGTCAAATCCCTCTGCTAGACATTGAATAGAATAAGTTATCCATCACAGTATGGGATGAGTTTACAGGTATGTTAACTGCAGCACACATTAGAATTACAGTGGGAAACAATCTTAAATCCACTAGCTACAGGGAATACACAGAGTTTAAGCAGTAGTCTCATAGCTACTATCAGCTCATTTGGTAGGCAAATGCTGTAGTTTCTTATGATCTTTTTATTACCTGAAGGTAATTGTAGGAGTAAGTCGCTTAGGCCTGACTCTCTGGTTCCTTAGGAAAACCTTGTAGATCATATTTCTGAAAACTTCTTCAGTGTTATGGAGCTGGTACATAAGACTTGTTTTGCAAGGACTCTCTGAGCCAGCAAAGAACTATTCCTGGCATCTGGGAAGCAGCAGTTGTCTCACTTCAGTTCCAACCCTCTGCAAGTTAAGGCCTGTGTTCTATTCTGGACATCTTCTTGATTTATCTGCTGCTTAGTTTGTAATACAAGTGTGCGTGTGTATGTGTATCAGGGAGGGAAGAAGGCTGTGTATGGAATACAGGCCTTAACTGGATGTTCTTTTTAGATGCAAAAGGAAGACTTTGAAGATGATTCTCATGTCTTTCGAAGAGCGGTGAATGACATAACATCTCAGCTGGATATTAACTTTGGGAGTCTTCCTCGCCCTGGCCGTGGATCAAGGGGAGCACGAGGTGGTCGTGGTAGACGAGTCGAAGAGATGGGACCTCGACCAGAAGTAATGGTAAAGTTTTTTGTGTTTCTTTGTGTTTTGTTTTCTTGGGATTTTTTTTTTTGGTAGTGGCTGTCCTCACCATCTGTTTTTTTTTTGGGGGGGATTACTGATTTCCATAGTGACAGACTTGTTTCTATTGCCTGCCTCACAGTATGTTGGCCTGTGTTGTTATTTTCAGTACCTGACCCATATCAAGTTGCTTAAAATTAAATACCAGTTCAGGCTCAGGAACTCCAACACATAAATTTCCAAAGTCTGGATTACAAGTTGCTGTAATGTTAACTAGAAGAAATGGATGCAATGGAGATTTGTTTTTGTAATGAGTTCTGATATGAACTGGGAAGTAATTAAAATGACTGAAGGTTTATATCCCTTTTAATTGATTACAGTACTGTACGTTAGTAGTATTTTGATTACTGAACGTGAGATCAATACATCTGGGATCCTACAGATGAAGACGTGGAGTGGTGGAAGTATTTATTATAACCATTAAAAAAAACTTCTACTGCCTTTTTCCTCTTTAAAACAAACAAACAAAACAATGTATTTGACCACCTAAAAATTACACCTTTATTCTTCATAATCCCCAAAGGTCTGTTTAGTTCTGCTTATCATGAATAAAATAATTAATGTTGGGAACTTACAGAATGATATGGAAATAATTTGATGTTGCTTCATAAAAATGAAAAAGTCTCTTTATATCAGAGCACAGAGTTTAAAACTACAACCAGATATGTGTGGTAGCCTGAGAATGTTAAAAAACATCAACAACAAAAAAACACAATGCTGCTTCTGAAAAAATGTTATGGATGAATTGTTTTACTTTTTTTTCCATCCCATCAAAATTCTTCAGAACCCTTGACCTTCTGGTCCTACTCAGGCAGCAAATCAGAATTCTAAACAGGTTCATGGTGTATCTTACAATAGTCATAATTTCTGAGATAAGATTGTCATTTATATCCATCTCTATTACAGAAAGTACTTAATCTGAATAAAAGAATGAGTATTTTTCAGGGTAAAATACATGTCTGTATATAGCTGCTATATGTTTTGCAATGGATTCATTTTTATAAAGCTTCCTTTTTCACTTTATAGGTGCAAATTGTTGCTCCAAATCCTGATGATCCTGAGGATTTTCCTGCTTTAGCTTGAAGGAGCTATTGTGAATGGTATTATAAACATAGCTTTGGTGTAGCCTGTGAAGAGGCCGGTTCTACTCTGGTGTGGAAAACAAGTCTGAGTCTACAGGAAAAACTATTTTGTTTTGGGTTCTTTTTTTTTTTTGGTTTGAAATGATTGCACCCCTCTCTGCTGATGGAAATGCGTTCTGGAGATAACAGTAGACTGGGATTCTGTCATAGGTCCAGTGTCTGCCTCCATGTGTGAAAACTATGTGAAGGCTTGCAGTACTCTACTACAAGCCTACTACTACTCTACTCCAAATGAAGTTCAAGGGTATAGTGCTCGAAAATGTGTACAGAGAGGTGATACCAAGTTCTCCATGACAGCTTGATCGAATGTAAACTGTTGAATATGGTTTGCAACTGGGGCTCTATTTCACTGTAGACATTTGAAAGCTGCTTGCTATGTTTCTTTGAGTGAAGTGTATTTCACACAGTTAAAAGTTGCAGTTATTGAGAGATTGGCAAATAAAGGAAAGCACTCATTGTTTTGGGTTTGAGCTATTATTTTCACAAGTCAGAGTAGGAGATTGAAGCTTTTTCTGTTTGGCTGTCATCTGGAAAAAAAAAATCCTAAACAGCAGATCTGATGCAGCTAAAACAGTTAACACCTCTGAACAGTAGGGATCTTAAGACAGCACAGGTGCTTTTGATAGCTGACTTAAACAAGTCTTGCTTCAGTAAGAAATGACAATTTGCAACTACTTTCAAGATTCTGAAGGTTAACTAAAATAGTAAGATAGAACCAAACTGTTAAGGAAGATTTTCATTTTTAGCAGGAGAAACTGCAAGCTAAAATTGTAGAATCATAGAATATCCCAAGTTGGAGAGACCCACAAAGATTGAGTCCAACTCCTGGCTCCACACAGGACTAACAACAAATCAGACCATGTGTCTGAGAGTGTTGTCCAAACACTGCTTGAACTTTGCTAGGCTCAGTGATGTGACCACTGCCCTGGGGAGCCTGCCACAGTGCCCGACCACCCTTGCGTTGAAGAACCTTCTCCTAACACCCAGCCTGACCTTCCCCTGACACAGCAATATTTCTTGCCTTAATAAAAAAATTGTGTGGCATTGAGGATGAGATGGGATGATCCTTTCCTTGCAGTTCTAACATATTTTGTAACTTGAGCCAAATACCCTAACTTGTTTCCTGTCAAAGGGATTGATCAGAGCTGTTCTCAGGAATCTGAGAGAAACAAATGAACAAAAAAAAAGTAGTGAAAGAACTGATGAGGGAAAGAAATGAGGGGATAACCATGTTGGACGTTTTGGAAGTAACTGCCATCCTCAAAAGAATGTCCAAATGCCTGTTGAACTTGAACTCATTCTCTCAGTTTACTGGAAAAGCAGGATGGTTATAGACCTTTCTTCCTGTTTTCTGCCTCACTTTGTTTTGTATCACTTCCAAACAATCTCCTTTGAGAGCAGATAGTAGATGAGACTTGAGTTAACAATCTCTTCTGCCTTGGAGTGAGCTCTTAGGGCACACAGAAACTTCTCATCTCTATGGTAAGGCTTCATGCACTTAGATATAATCATTCTAGAAAGACCATTGACATTCTTCTGTACGCTCCAAAGAGGTCATCTGCAAAGCAGTACTGCCCAAAAGATTCTTATATTGTTAAATTACATTATATGACAATTTGCTATAAAATGAGATTTTAAATTCCACAATGAACTGTTTCTAATGACACAGAGATAATCTGACAACCTGTAGTAGAAAGAATGTGCAAAGGCAAAGAAGCATGTTGGTACTAGGGGAACCATGCTGCTGCTTTCTGAGTTATAGAACTGAATGGATGAAGTAACATAAATGACCTTGTAGAAAAAAAGCTACTACGTGAAAATGACTGCAATTTGCCACTTAACTGTGGCTGCTCTTCTAATAGGTGCTTGAATGTTTCTGCCAAAAATGGCAATTTCATAATTGCGAAACATAAATGATTCTGCATATGAGGCTTCTGGATTTTTTATTTTATTTTTATTTTTTGCTTGTTCTTCCCCTCCTTATCCCTTTTCCTTGTCTCTTTTCCCACGGGACATGGAAAAATGAATCTTTTGTATTTATTTGCTTTCAGGGGTGAATGTACATATATGTGGAGAGCTTTTTCTTGTTGCTGCTCCTTTTACTGACACTTTATTTTTGCTAAGGGAAGTAGTGAAATACTTAAAGGTAACTCCTTTTTCTACTAAAAACTTGGAACCTTGTTACACAACTGTGTTGAATGTAGTGTCAAACACTTGATTCAGTTTTGACTTTCCAGAGATTCTCTGGAAAGGGCAGAAGGATCACTTTATGTTTTCAGGTTGATTCCCTCTGCTACGAAGTCACTGCTTATTCCTCTTAACTGTTATGTTTTTTTTTGTTTGTTTGTTTGTTTGTTGTTTTTTTTTGTTTTTGTTTTTTTTTAATGGAATGACAAATAGTTTGATTGGGGAATTGTCAAAGGACAGTTCATTGTTTGAGAAATTCTCAAAGTGTATCTATGTAATAAGTGTTTGGTCCACAAGTTGTTTAAAAACTCCTGTTTAAAAAAAAAAAAAAAAAAAAAAAAGTGGGCTGGCTTTAAGACTTGCTAATTGATAAGAAAAAAAAATACGTTCTCATAAAGTTTTGGGTGTGAGGTTTAGTGTGGTTGGTTACTGCTCATTAAACCAAGACTATCTTAAAGTAACTAAGTGTGATAACTTTCTTTTTCAGACTATCAAACCTGAACATGTCCTGAGTTTCTTTAGTTTACAGTATCTAATAACTTCTCAATACTTAGTTGTAAGTGGTAACAGCGATCTGATTATTTTTCCTAGCTGTGAAAAGAGAACATGTTAAATCTCAGTCATCTGTCATATTTAAGGTACGAAAACAGCTGTATCTGTTAAGCACGTCTACTACTAACAATTACTCCTGGTTTAGGTTTACTCCTTCATGTAAAGCAAGTGGCAGTGTGGGGTAAATAAACAAACCAACACTAGTAAAACATGGTGTGCATCTTAGCAAGAGATGAAATTATATTGCAGATCTTACATTAATTACTCTTTAATGCACTATAACAGGTACTTTGCTGTTGGGATTACTCTAGCAGCCTAGGGAAAGCTACATGCGAGCTTGGTGTTTAATTACTATAAGTGTGTTGGGTTTACACGGCAAGGGTTTGGTAGCGGGGAGCTGCAGGGGTGTCCTCCCAGAGCAGAGCCCAGCAGCTGCCCCGTGTCAGATCAGAGCCAGCTCCAAAGGGTGCACAGAGGGGAGGTGTTTTTGGTTTGCTTTTGGTTTATCACTGCTCTTCTCTGCTAGTGATAGGTGGTAAATTATATTAATGTCCCTATGCTGAGTCTGTTTTGTCTGTGATGGTGCTTGATGAGTGATCTCCTTGTCCTTATCTCAACCCTGAGTCCCCTTCTATTTTATCTCCTCCCCTTCTTCCTTTGAGGAGGAGGAAGCAGAGCAGCTATGGTGGAGTTCAGCTGCCCATCGAAGTGAAGCCATCACAGTCCTTCCTGGCACCAAACTGTGGACTTGAGGAGTTTAAGATAAGGGCAATAACTGGGAGAGATAGCGGGAAAAATATGGACTGAACATTGTTAAAGAATGTGATGCCTGTGGAGAGTGTGGTGTTGTAATATGGGAAAGGGCTGAGGGTGGAGCATGTATAAATTGTCCACCTTTGTCAGCGTTGTGATGATGATGCGTTGATTTTTGGCGTGGGAAATTTTCTGTTGATGTAGATGGAGTTTGTGAAGATTGCGTGATGAATGCAATGAACGTATATTTTAATTATATTCTTGAATATGCTTTTCAAAGAGGTGAGGGGTGGATCTCCCCTAAGCAGTGAACTCTAAGTTTGCAAAAAAAGAATTAATCTCTTTCCACAGATCTCATTGATAAGCTGATAGTGTTGATATGATGCAGCCCACCTGATGCATACATAGTACCATGGTATAGGATTGGTAAGGGTATATTCCTGTGAGAGTGCCTTTAAAAAGAAGAGGAGGATTATCTGTGCTTAACATAAGAATATCAAAAGACTAAGAAGTAAAGGACCCTGGTAGAACAGTTTAGTTGATCAATGTGAATATATGCAATTGACCCCACGGGAGATGGTCTTTCAGCTTACACTTGTTCACATGGATCTAGCACTAGGCGGCTGACACAGCTTCTGGGCTCAAAGACCAAAACTTACAGCCCTTGTACACCTTTGTCTTCCAGGTATTACATCATGCTTATGCCATGCTGTGTTTTCCCCCTTCAGAGCTGTCACAGGCACATGTGTGCATACACATTCATACACAAAGTGTATATTCATATTCACACATAAATACAGTGTTGAAAATAATGTAATACTGACTCATGATCACTGGACCAACAATTGAATGTGAAACGTGGTTATGAGAAATACTCGCAGTCACTGAGTAACAGACGTGGAATTTGAGCTCCTCTTTCAGTAACGTATGTTGGGGAAGTATCGAGCACTTTGTGCTTTGCTGGGGTGGGACCTTCACTCTTTCAATTGTAAGAAATAACAACTGCTACTCTTTGGCTCTGTTACTTAGAATTTAATGTGAAGTACATTTTACTTGTCTGCAAACAAATGCCTTTTTGCAGATGTGATGCAAGAAATGTTGCAGATGGCTGAACCTTCAGAGCGGCTTTAGATCCTGCCTCACAATTAATGGCGGTGTTGTGTTTGAGACAACCTAGCACTTAATGATTTGAGTACAGTTTTTGCTCTCCTGGGTAGCCAGTGTCAATAAAAAAATTCAGCATTCCTTTGTCTGTGTTGTTTACAGCTGGTTAACAGGATGCTATATGCTGCTGTCACCTTCTGGCAAAGACAGGTCCTCTGTCTAGAGTTGTGCAGTAGTAATTGCTTGAATGAAAGACAGCAAGTTCTACATAATGTAATGAGTTAGCAGGACAGCTTTGTTGAAAGGTGAAAAAAGCAGTAAAAAGGTGCTGATTTACTTTTTTCTCTTTTGACAAGAGAAAAAGGACGTTGACATAATGTAATCCAGGAATTGTGTGCTTGTTGGGTGAGGTGTGATTTGGTTGTATTCTTCATGTTTATAAATCAGATGTTTTTCCTGGCTGTAGTAAAGGCTGCATACCTTGAAAATGAGATAATGTAAAACCGAGGCGCCTTTTTTGTTCAGGCTTCTACTCAAAGGCTGAAAACTGTCTGAACAAGGGGAGGAGGGGAAGGAAATCCTTAAGTATGGGAGCAGGAGGGGAGCCAGCATTAAATGGTTCACTGAAATAAAGTACGTATTGGTGTGAAAGGGGAAGATGTGGACAAAAAAGCACCTGGAAACATGGCAGCAGGACAAACGTTGCCTGTTACACGTACTGAGTAAAGGTTCAGTCCCAGAAGCACGATATTTTGGAAGAATAGGGAATAGAATAATAGAGTCTTATTATGGCAGAACTCAAACCCGAAAAGAAACTCAGGTGTGTTTAGTTGGAAACTCTGAAGGAGGGGTAATGAGGAAGCTAAGCCCTTCCACAGTGAAAAAAACTGAGGACATGCCCTACCATCATCTTAAGGGGGATGGCATGAAAGCACTGGTGGTGGTAAAGGTAAATCCATGATGGTGTGACTTGGTCTGCTTCAACGCTTGCTTAAGTGGCTATATTCCTGCTATTAGCAGCAATCATTTTGGGTTTTCTTACTTTAATAATAGCTGCTGCCAAGGGTTGTCTTTTGTCTGCTCCCTCCGTCCTGCAGGAACGAGCAGTTTAGGACTTACCTCTGTCCTGTTCATGGCATGAGTGGTGTGCAGCACCCGGCTGGGAGGCAGCAGTGGTAGTGACACAGCTGCGCTGAGTGAGTGTCTCACCAGGGTCACGCCTGGCTGAGGGACAAAAAGCAACTGCTGCTGGGCTGTTCGGGTGGTGCAGTTTTTGCCAGATTGTTTTTTAGTAGCCTTGTAGATTGGAAGGGAGTTTGAAGGGGAAGATACTGACTGGGAAAGCAGTTGTTTAAAGGACAGAATGTCTGGATCCACACCCACACCATTTTCCATGCAAATAAAAAACAAATTAAAAGCAAAAAAAAATAACAAGTGCCAAATATCTTCATCAATGGACTCAGCTATTTAAGCTTAAAGCATACAGTCAGTGTCTTTGTAAGCCCAGCCTTGGGTATTTCTACTGATAACACATCTGCTTTGCTGCAGTATGTTTGTATTTTATCTACTACATGGGCTGCAGAGAACCTCTAATGAGACAGCAAAACTCTTTTGAGACAACACCACAGATGTTATCCTAGGAAAAGCTCTTTGTTCACTCTTCAGCAAGCAACTAGTTTGTCAGGAAAATGTGGTTTAAACATGCACATAGGTTTAGAAAGGACCACCTTACACCAGAAGGACGTAAAGATTTTCCAAGCAACATGTGGAATACCACCACTTTCTGGAACAAGTGGAAGTTTACTTTTTTGTCAAGTTCTGCTTGAGGTGTGCACACTCTGCCTTTTCTTACATATGTAAGAGCAATAATAAACATTTGAGTTGATAATACTTCTCTCTGATTATTTTTTTTGGAGCACACTAAAATAGATTCCCAGCACTTAAGCAAAAACAAATGTGAAAAAAGTGAAAATCTCACTTTTGAGAAGTTTTCCCGTTTATGGTAAGCATCAGAGTATATAGTATTTCATATAATACCTGTTTCCAAAAAAATGAGTACTTTAAAATTGTAAAGGAAGAAAAATTAACTAGAACGAGTTATTCTGGTTGAACTATATAAGTGTATAAATATATATATATATTTTTAAGTGGGTAGGAGTATCCAACAATTCAAGTACAATTACCCTTATTTTCTGAAGTGAGCCCTCTGAAATGCAGAACCAAAACTTTTTTTTTTTGATTAAAAAAAAAAAAAGTGAAAGATTTGTGCTTTAATTAAAATTTCGCAGGCAGGTGAGATTCTCATTGTTTTTAAGAGCACAGAAGAGTCAGAACTGTACAAATACGTTTTTGTTCTGAGGTTCTTTTTAGAATGCTGGAAATAAAGGTGCGAAAACAAACTTGTGATTATTATTTTTAATTTTACACAATTCATGTTTACAATTTCCACTATTCAATATTTTGTATAAAACCAAATACAATATGCAATATTTTCAAATGACACACAAATGCATATTGAACTACTTGATATTACAAGATAATATGAAGCTTTATCTTAAAAATACCTCCAGCAAAATAAACTCCCATTCTGTCAATCCAAGTTAAAAAAATATGATTAGAAATATACAATTTAAAAATAATCAGGATGAACAGTACTGATTAGTCAAGGACTTCTAGAACTTGATAGTCTGTACATGGGTTTACACAAGACAAACAGTCTGCAAACCATTAATATAAAAACTGCAGTGCAACAAACTGGTCAATATCACTTGTAATTTTTTTCTTTTTTCTTTTTTTTCTCCATTTTAATGCATGAGTCTCTACAAATCTTATTTAAAATAAAAAAATAAAAGCAGCACTTCCTCTATTGTCCTGGGGCAAAAGGACAAGGTCTGATGCTGTAATGGAAGCTAGCACTTTGATCTAAGATAATACAGCTTTCGAGTATGTTGCATACTTTTGAACATCATGGAAGAATGCATCTCATGTATTTGAAAGAAGAAAAAGAATTTGTAAGTTTAACCAAAACTCCTAATCGGTAACAGCAGAAATAACTTCCTTCAGCTGCTCTGTTGCACTGCTGCCACACACATTGAATTTTGGCACACGATATGTCACAATTCAAAACAGATTTGGAAATCAAGGACTCCCTCACCCACACCTATTCCTTATACTTGTACTTAAGACAGCTTTGGTATGGTATAATAAAAATACAAGACAAAGTATTAAAAACTCAGACAAACTAACTGATACAATTAGATGGGACACAATGAGGTAATGGTTAATTCACCATATAAGGCTGTTTGGAGAGTTCCAATGTAAAATGTTTGACAGTTTTGTGTTTCTCACCAAGATAACTAGTGGTGGAAGGGGTAGCCTGAAACACATTCATGCCAAACATGAAGTTTTGGTTTAGCTAGAGTTGTTGTGGTGTGTGTTTGTGCACTGATTTAATGCAAATTTCTTCTGATGAACCTGAAAGTGCTAATGGCATTGCTGGTTACTTTAAAAAAGGGAAATTCCAACTTGGAATTTTGAAGGGGTGTGAAATAGGCTGTCTAATTTTACATTAAAAAGTTCATCTGAGAGATGGTCAAAGCCAAACAAATGCTAATGAATTTTATTTTAGCTCTCACCATGCTACTTTCTTACATTTCTTTCTGCCTATTAAGACTTACAATCTGTTTATTGATCACATTTTTGAGATGATAATTTTCCTCAAAAAAATAAAATCGTATTTGCACAACATAACTGCTGTTGTGACTAACTGTACTTCCCCTTTAGGGCAAGGGGCCAAAAAGAAAATAAAAATAAAACTTTAATCTTTTTATCAGGGTGAATTCTGCCTTGTTCTTTTAGGTACACTTCACCTAGAACAGAGTGGAGGTGAGGGTGATGAGTGGTAAAACAAAAATATTTACGGTCTAAGCATCAGTGCTCCTTATTTCGCATCATGCAAGCCTTTCATGTTTTCTTTGTACTCCTATTTGCAAAGTTGTAGTTTCCAAACTCACAGATCCTACCTGTAAGCTCACATGCAATTTATATCCTGCCTCCCCTCCAACTCATGATGCACTGTTCTGCCACAAAAAAATTATTCAAACCAATGTGTGGTTATTCACAGTGGCATTGAGAAACTACCAGCATAACAAAAAACTTCCTTTTATTTAAAAAGACTGGAACTAGTCACCGTTCCTGCCTATTTACATTCATAGAAAGAAAATTCTCCCCCTTGCAAAGGTAATCCGTATCTTTTAAAATCTCTGTTACTAACATTCCAGATGCAGTTTTCAACTCCTTTCTACTACAAGAGTTACCAAATGAAGAGAGAACTGTATTCTATTTAAGGCTATGTGGTACCAGTCCTCATCTGAGGGACACGCAGCTATGGACTTCCAGCTGGCAGACAAGGGTGAATTGCTGCAAAGCAAGCCTTTGAGATTTCAGTGTGAAAAGTGGTAAAGAAAAAAGGCTGCCAGTGTTTGAAGACAATCTTGTAGTGGATGAAAATTTCAGCCTCTGATTGCTCTAAAAATTACACTGCTTTTAACAGAGAGGTAAGGTGTAGTTTTTAATGTGTTATAATTAGATGTTATTAATTATACCTGCCCCTGAGTTCCACTACCAATCTCAGTTGTACAGTGAGCTTATTTTTCCCTTTTTTTTTTTTTTAAGGTGCTGCACTCATTAAGTGTCTTCAAGCTAAAAAAAGCAGAGACATTCATAAGTTGTACCAATAAAACCTGGGGAAAAAAGTCTTACCTTTCAGATACAGTAATCTAAAGTCTTGCTTAAAAGATTTGAAGATAAGAAAAGAAACAGTAATGACATTTCAGTATGACAGCACTGCTTTAAATGGTAAGCTGTTTTTCCTCCCTATTAAAATCATACCAGATTTAAAGCAATTACAATTAGGTAAAAGAACCAGTGGTTGTGAACAACTAAAAACTCATTACTATTAAAAGCAACATAATTGCTTTTTTTTTTTTTTTTTTTCAGAACTAAAAAGAAAAAAAAAACCTTTGAAAATAAAGCACTCTTTGGTGAACAATAGTTACTGTGTTCTCAACGCTGCGGCTTCATAAAAAAATGTCATACAAAGTAAGAAAGAATAGCCAATTAACGCAGGAGAGTACCCATACTACAAGTAAAAAGCCTTTGTGGTTGAGTTTCAGACTCAAGCGGAGACTTGAGCCCAGTCTGAATGAACAACACAGATATATATTTAAAAACTCCCACCATCTTTTCACTTCTGGTGGTCAGCAGCTATAAGTGATTGCCATCACAATTTATACACATGCATCAAATATACTAGGAAGCCCTCTTTATAATAGAGAACTTACATATTTACACCTGAGTCTGAATTTACACAGATTTTGTTGGCATTGTTTGAGGAAGTGTTAGCAATTAGGAAACTGTCTGTTGGGCATGTTAACAGTTCATTTTATTCTACAAGTACGAAGGAGTTTCTTCTGTTTAACCTTTGCTGAGAAATGAAGCCAAGGTCATCTTCCTAGAATTGCATCAGGTCTGTTATAGTTGTATCCCCTTCATTCCTGGATATCCCCTTTCAACACTGGTTGCTTGTTTGAAATTTAACGCAATACTGTTCTAGTCCTTGGGATGGACTGGCTGCTGAAATAAAACAAATTTGAGGAAAAAAATTAAATACGCACTAAAAAAATATTTCAAGTAAACATTGCTGACAAGAAAAAATGAGTAAACGTTACTTCAAAGAAAGGAACAGGAGATAAACGTCACTGCATTTAGGAACATAGCAATGCCAGTTGTAAATAAAGCACAGACTGGTCTGATCACAGACAATACAAAGAAAGCGTCAGTTTCATACAGAAAAACTACAAAGGATTCAAAGTACCACACAATCATTAATCGCAATTGCTGTAAAGCACTCTTTTTCCTTTTCTCCCTCTGAACTATCAGACTGTAGGAAAGAAACAATAGAAAGAATAATAAACATTTTTTAGAACTAGATTTAGATTACATATAGATAAGCTCCAAAATGCTGCAAGCAATTTTCAGTGTTTGAACAAGAGTGTGGAAGGCTGCTTTAAAATTCCAAGCAAAGCAAAGGCACATGAGATTTTAAAAGCATATTCCTCTTTGTTAGTTTTTGTGATATACCTTTCTGGTTAAAAGAAGTAAATGAAAAAACATGTGGCTTTCACGTGTTTTCTCCTGTCCCCAGTTATTTCTTCTTGACCTCCATTCACCAAATAACTTGACCTCCATTCACTTAAAAACCTCTCTACCTAACAAAATTCCTTCACCATTCAAGATTTCAGTTCTAACCAATTACTAACTACATCCGCAACCCTACCTCTATTATGTGTGATAAGACAGAAAATACTGTTTCAGTTGTTTGGGAATTTTTGAAGTACCTATATGAAAGGGGAACACTGTTGGCCAGGATGCATAGGGTTCCTGTCCTGGCACAAACACAAGATGGGTAGTATGCATTTCTGCCAGTCCAGCTGTTAAGTGAGGATGCTGTTCCAGTTGGGGGTCTTTGGGATCGAGCATGGACAATGATGGTTTATATGAAGGGTTAAGATTTTAGGATTGCTCTTCCATCCTATATACTTTTCCAGCTGAAATAGCACATTGTTCCATCCATTAAAAGTGATTTAATATCAAGAAAGTGAGGAGGTAAGAAGGAGAGGAAAATGATGCATCTGTCCTTAGAGTGATCTGGTGTATGCATCTTGTTAAAATACAACTGTTGACTTCTCAGTAACTGGCAGATTTACAAGGGACACATCCTAACCAGAGACCCAAGAACAGATCTGGGGTGTCCATGGAAAAAGACTGCGGAGAATACTTCATTAATGTGATTTCTTGCAGTTCAATGAGAGTGTTATTTCAGACACAAGAGACAATGTGTTGCATCCACCAGTCCCAGTCTTTTGCAGATGGCAGGAGAGATCTAGAGATGTTACACAAAGGAAATGCAATGAACATTATTAATAGTATTTAAACTCTCTCAGATCCCTTAGCAAAACCAGAATAGGGTATTTTAGCTGCAAATAGCTGTTTTGGCTAAAGAACCATCCTGAGGGCACTTTATACGGTAGTGTCTCAAACAGTCTGAAGGATGAAATTGTAGATGCATTCATTACTCAGCTTAGGATGGGTCACAAATGTGATTCATCTACAGTAAAAACTGTGTAAAATGACCTAGAGCATCATCAAATAAGACTCATAAAAATACTGCAAGATGTTTTCACTGGAATACATCAAACAGACAAGAAAACAAAAGTATAAAGATCTAAGTTAATGTCAGAAGTTCAGAAAAGGCAACAGGACCTTGAGAAAGATGGATGTTGGTTAGGATGTGATTTTAATTTTTTTAACAGTAATTATTATCCCCTACCTTGCACTCTATTTGATGTGGAGTAGGTCAATTTGAACTAATGCAAATTCACAAACTTTAAGAAATTTGTATAAGCTTCAAGGGAAAAGACATGAAAAAAAGAGAAAGGAAGGCTTAAAAAAGAGTAATGTTTTGCCAAATGCTACAAGAAAATTAAAAGGACACCTACAGAATTAATAGCGAGGTACTAAATTGGAAGTCCATGAAATTATACAGTCATACTGCAGTAGCCTTCAGAGGCACCACAACCCAATTAGCCCTCGCAGATAAGAAGATAATTAAGAACTTCAGAACTGTGACAATAAATATTTAGGACTACTTTGATTATTTGATCCATGCATAAACTGACCGACATTCTTTGATCTGAAAAATTAGAAGACAGTATACAAAATGAAATATTTGGGGTAGAAGTTTTTGAAAATACATTAAAATATGAAATGCTTTACGAAGTTTGAGATAATTTTAAACCTGATCCTTCATTTAAAACCTGAAATCTTCCATTAACTTTATTTTAGGGATGCTGTTTCCTCCTATGGACAGGTAGTCTCATCCCACACAACACAAACATCTACTTGAAGGTATGTTTTTCAGGAACTGAACATCTCTGTTCAGTTACACATCTGCATGTGTACATGTACCAGGAGTTGCAAGTAGCTTAAAACTGGAGAGGCATGAAGAACAAAAAAAGCTGTCAGAATCCCATCAGTCCGTCTGACATGGAGAAAATAATGCAGAATGGAGACAAACCTTTGTGAACTAACTAAGGTATTTAGTAAAGGACACATTTCAGAAAATATAAAATATTTCTTATATGTATTGTTCTATGAATCAAAACATAATTCATAAAATTTATATGGCTGCTGCTGAAAATTCTGACTAGCATCTTCCTTCAGACTGCTATTCATTAGACTATTTCCTTTGCCCAGTAGAAGGGACTTTTTGTAACTTCTGTTACCTGCAAAAAAGAATGAGGCTGGGGAAAGAAGAGCTCTGTAGGGAAAAAACTGCACAAGAACCTGGAATTTTAAGCAATATTTATAAAGTGAGCCACATAACTAGCTTTTCTTTTCTTTTTTTTTTTTTTTTCTTTTTCTTTTTGTTAGTCACCTAGATCCATTCAAAAGTTTTTCACTATAAGCCCAAGTCAGATTCTGGTCATTTGAAACCACTGAAAATTACTTGAAAATTGTATCAAGTTACATTCTCAGGCTCATCTTTGATAATGCCTTGGGAAACCACAGTAGAGGGGCATGAATGCACACTCACAGAAGAAACTTATCAGTCATGTGGCCATATGTGGACTGAACAGGCTCAGTCCAGATTACCACTGATACTCTCATTACAAAATCTCATATCCACATACATGTACATTTCAGACACTTCACCTACCCACCACCAGATTCTTCCTAATACTGCATTTCAGTCCACATCAAATTCAATTCCTTAGTGTGGACTTAGCATGGTAACTAATGCTTAATGCTGTGAACTTTTCTGCCTCCAACTCCAGGCAGATTTTTGGTAATGAAAGGCTTTTTTGTTCCCCAGATCCCACACCTTCAGGAATTCTTATTCACATTAGGAAAAAGTTGAAAGGCTCAGCAGTATATGCAAATCCCTTAAGATTTAAGGTTCCAGATATTCTCAGTACATGACATAAACCATAAAATTGCTTCACATTTCTCATTGCTAGGAGGAGGAGTCAGACTGTGGCAGAAACCCCTATCAGCAATGGATACGCCAGCCCAAAGTATTTGTCTACAGAAAAATTACTGGAACTTTAAAGAGGTTAACTCTCACCTTTTTAAGCTTTTTTTTCTTGCAGCAGACCTGGTAGTTCTTTTAGTAATGTCTGTATTGTCAGAAATGCTAGGTTCAGAGGTTTTATTTTTCTGAACACTGGACTGTGGAATTACTCTGAAAAGGGTAGGAAAAAACAGAGATTATATAACCTGAAAGTTTCTAGGAAAACACTGAAAAGAGGATCTTACAGTTGCAGCGGAGTTAACAAGTATCAGTTGGCTTTTCAAAAATCATTCTGAAAAGCAAACTGTTCTGCCTGAAACACAGCCTTCTCTTTATAGTGTTCTTATAATTATGGTAATGCAAGTCTTTTTATTAGGAATATAAATGGTTTTTGGTTGGTTGGTTGGTTTGGTTTGTTTGTTTGTTTTCATCTTTCAAAGAATAGATCAAACAATAGATTGGAATTTTCTTTTAGGTATTTGGAGGACAAAAAAAGCTAAATATCTTAAGTTACTGCAACAACAGAAAAAAAAAAGGAGTAAATCTGAAGTATGCAACAAAAACAAATGTTATTTTCCAGATGGACATAGAGGAATTCAGAAAATCAAAAACCCCAAATGACAAGTAATTCAATTTGTGAAGATCAGAGTCTAAATCTCCTGCAATTAACCATGATATATTTCCTTCAGATGGAGCAGCCTGGGGAAAGAATATTGAATATGCTGGTATTCTGCTCTTACAGGGAGTAACTACACCATACTCAAAGTTCAGCTTTGCATGCTAGTTGTGCTAAGAAGATTCTCTTGAAGACTCTAGAGCAATGTATTGACTGTTTCCTAATAGGCAGATAAATCCTCGTGTTGTTTATAGTGTCAATACCAATAACAAAGGAACTGAACTATGGATTATGAAATGCAAGTAACTATTTTGAGCCACCATACAACTGGTTTGTAGGGAAAACACATTTTCTGTATTCCTAAATAATTGTAGTAAAATTATAATCCTATGGAAAAAAGTGACAACTTGCCTGTGCAGTCCAGAGATATATATACTGAGTGCAACATTTAATTGGCCTATTTCCTAGTCCATCTGTGCAAGTATCCAACTACAAAAATGTGCATTGTTTTAGAGATTCATGTAATGCAGGGATTCATTATTTTTTTCCCCTGTGGCTATCAGCATTCCAATTCTCAGTGGTTTCACTGAGTCCATCTCTGCTAGCATATTGCATTAGATTGGCAATTAAAACCTTCATTTTAAATTATATAAACTGTTGCCCAGTTGCTTATTACTCTGAAAAAAAAATGCTTTCTAAGAATCCTAGATGTGAACATAAAAACATAAGTTCTGTAGCAAAAGTGGACAGGCATATATGGAAGAAATATATATGAGTATTTTTGTACTCGTATAACATATTCACTTTTGAAGAGGCAATTACTGAAAACATAAATGGTAAAAAGAATGTATTTTCACTATTTTATATAGATTTGATACTAGAAGAATAATATGCAAGTGTACCTGAGAGAACACAATTTCATCTAAAATCAATTCTGTACTATATTTCTGACTTTTACAGCAGTAAAACTGATCAGCAACATTTTTTTACCACCTGCTTCTGTACTGTTTGGGAAACGGGTGACTACATAACCAAAAATTTCAAGTACGTTCAATTTACATTGGAACAAACCTCTTTTAATATTTCAGATTTATAAAACCAAGCACCTTGATTTGCGAAAGTCCAAACTAAACAGTCTTTTCTTCCTCCTGGACAAGATACGAGATTGCAACAGCTAGGACTATTAAAATGCAAAGTAAATTCTACCGTAAACAGTATACAAAGTCAGAGGAATCAGTTATTTGAGAGGCTAAAAATAAACAAGATACCTTCAAAACTGTATCATGTTTCAGCAGACAACACAAATTCTTCTAAAAAAATTGTTTTCTTCACATGTCGAAGGTGAAAAGGTTCAAAACCTTAAAGTCCACTTTTTAATTTCTTCTGCTTTCATAAAGCAATTCTAACAAGTTCTAACACTAAAACTTAAAATTCTCTTTTCAGTGCCACAGTTGTCATACAACATGAACAAATCTGGGCTACTGCACTTTGAACTAAGCTTTGAAAATGTCACCAGTGCTGAAAAACGACCAACGTTACACCTTCCATTTGTGCCACTAGCAATTTCCAGGACTGAATGAAAAGGTACAAAGCCTGCTCACCCCTCTAACTTTTAGCCACTTAAAATAAAGTAGGACTGAATTGTGATACGTGCTCGTTTATGAGTGTTTATGCAGACAGAAATATGTAAAACTGTCTTTTCTCCTTAAACATACACATACAATGTCCCTCTGTATAAAAAGCATGTGATGTATATATAAAAAAGAAAGCAAAACTTATTGGAAGATGATCTAGCTATCTTTCTCTTGCAGTTCATTTTTTCCAGACACCAAAAGTTCAGAAAAGAAGATGAATATATAGGTTTAAGCCATATATACTGACTAGTATAAACTAAAACACTATGAAGTGTTAAGATACCATCTTGCACAAACACTTAAATATTCATCTTTTTTTCATGCCATAGGACAAAATGTCTACTACTGTCACTACTTTCCACAGAATTGTATTTTGTGTGTTCGAAACTAAGAAATTAAATAAGGTTCTGAATGGGAAAGCAAATTATAAAAATAGGCACCATATACAATTTCACTGCAAAACCAAGCCAACCATGACATCCTCCTCTTAAAATTGCTATATTTATACAAGGGTAGGGAGAGAAGGAGCTGGCTTATGGGATCAGCTCAGAGCCAGCTTTAAGCATAGTAGAACCTTTAAGACCACGCACTCTTTAGTAGTTATTTTACATTTTACAGAGACACAAAACATCACACAACCAGCCCAAGAGCTAGCTAAATTCCCGATTAACAGAATATTTGCTGAATGATCAGACAGACATGTTTAACTCAGATGAAATTCTAGCCTTCCACGGCTTACAACAAGCACCTCAAGGAAAACGGATGAGTTCCCATTTATGCCACTGACACGGTGTTACAACTAAACACGCAGCTGTCTTCAGACCCAGACGTCAGCTTAGGAACAGCAGCGCTGCCATCACAGCTTTTACTGAAATGCTACCTCACACATGGGAGCCAAGACACAAAACTAGTTTTAATGTAAGGAATTTTAATCTAAGACATGATTAGAGTAATAGCCTCACTTGAGAGTAGGTTTCATAAATAGGTTTTAAAATGAACATGAAATGTAGCCACAGTAGAAGAAATCCCCCAAAATCACTGCACCAAAAAAAAAAAATAATAATAATCCCAAACTATATTACAGAAGAGTAAAATTCACAGGACACCCACCTTACTGCTTTGTAACTGTTCATATAAAATAGTATCTCATGTTGCACAACTTAGCAACTAACTTACAGAAGTACCAGAAGAAATTGTATCTGATGTACACAAACATTTTCTAATTAGTGAACACATGATTTAAAAAATAAAATAAAAAGCAGAGCATTCCCTGAAGACATGCTAGAAGATGCTTTAATAGCCACACTATTAAAATAGGTAAACCATGTATGCTAAGAGTCTTTCATTTCCACTTAATCTGTAATGAAAACATCACTTGGTAATTCTGAACCTAATACATTCCCGAACACCACGCTAGTTTGCATGCTACTTTTTAAGCTGATGTATTAGTCTTTAAACAAATCAAAGCCTGTTTAAATGGAAAAGTGCTGGGTCAGCAGCACCTTCTGGTAGATAGTTCACAAGTTTGTATTATCATTTAAACTGGGGGAGTTGACAGGGGGCACAGGGACCTATGACACCAAAAAAAAAATAAAATAAAATAATAATAATAATAATAATAATAAATTAAAAAAAAAAAAAAAAAAAAAAAAAAAAAAGAAAACTTGAAATGCCAACAAGGCAATACAACCTGGAGAAATAAATCCATGTAAAAAAGCTTTTTATAACATAATTGATTGCAATATCCTAGGGAGAGATAAAGGGAAGACAGGATACACAGAAGGATATCTTCCCTGACCTCTGGGGGGCTGGGGTTTACCCTTGCCAAGGTTATCTGTTTTATGAGGTCCTGATTTTGGCTTGGACAGAGTTAATTTCTTCACAGTAGCTGGTGCAGTGCTGTGTTTTAGATTTACGACAAAAGTGATGTTGATAACTCACCAATGTTTTAGTTGATGCAGAGGAGTGCTTGCACAGAGCCAAGGTCTCCACGTGCTGCCCTGCCAGCAAGGAGCCTGGGGGTGCACCAGGAGCTGGGAGGGGACACAGCCAGCACAGCTGGCCCAGGCTGACCAAAGGGATGCCCCATAGCATGTGGTGCCATGCTCAGCAGTAACAGGTGGGGTAAGGGAGGAGGTGGGGGGACATTAGGAGTGATGGTGTTTGTCTTCCCAGGTAAGAGCTAAGCATGATGAGCCCTGCCTGCTTTGCTGGAAGTAGCTGAGCACCTGTCTGCCATGGGAAATAGCTAATGAATTCCTTGTCTGGCTTTGCTCGTTTTGCTTGTGCACACAGCTTTTGCCTTACCTAATACACTGTCTTTATCTCAACCTACAAGTTCTTCCACTTTTACTTTTCCAATTCTCTTCCCCAGTCCCGCTGGGGGTGAGTGAGCAAGCAGCTGTGTGGTGCTGAGCCGCCTGCCTGGGTTAAACCACTATGCTGCCAAATGCAATACTGCTCTGTCCCTCGTCACCTCTCTCTTAGGAGGACTGGCCTGAGACTTTAGGATTTTTAGGAAGACTGGACTGAGACATCTAGCGCTTTCCTAAGTTACCAACAATTAACAAGTGACTCGATATGCTTCATTCTATGGGGCTTCAGCATACAAGACTGACAGGCTAGCCAAGACCGATGACTGAATTACTACCCTGATTGATAATTTGATCTCAAAGCAGAAGGGACACTAGCTGTATAATGGAGAGAACATTACCCTAGCTTTTAAGATAAAAATAAGTGTTTTCTCTTCCTGGACATAACACAGTATAATTGTCAATGCTGGATATGAGACAGGGGCACCAGTAACCCCATCGTCTGCATAATGACACATTTACCAACATCAGTCACTCTTTTCTCTTCCCCTCTAGCAAAGGAGTTTTTAGAAAGAACACACAAATTTTAAGAGAAGACATCTGAGTGAACCTGATCTTACAGTACAGGAAAATAAAGGATGGATTCTTTCATTTTTTTACAGTAGTTTTTTTTTTTTCTGTCTGCCTTCAGAAATCTAAGGCTTGACTTCTATAAAACATTAATACAAGAGTTATTCACATATTCAGTGTAAAATTTCAGAAACAACTCTTGTCTCAGTATTTGACAAAGTTAGGTACCAAGGGGGGAAAAAAAAAAGATTAAAAGGACCTCAGCTAATGCTAATGGGATAACTAAATTGTCCATGACTCCTCCAATTCTCATTTTTAGTTATTAAGTCATTTACCTTAGCAGAACTATTTCCATTCTTTTTAGAAGTATGGCTCTGAAGTCAAAGGGGAGGAGGATAGCATCTCCTAACCATGAAGTTCTGACAGGATAGAATTCCTTTTCTTATTCACTACTGTAGCATAAAACACTTTTCCTGACCTATGTTTTCCTCTAAGAGCACTGAATTTTCAAGTATTCACCCAAAGTAACCATTTTGCTTCCTGGGGGGTGATGGCAGAGTAGTCCCAGGGAGACAAGGTAGCAAGCAGAAAGGAGCTGTTGGGGTTCCCTGGTAGTTCCTCGTGCTGTTGAGGTTTTAATTTGGCCAAAAGATGAAAGTTACCATCTGGTGAAAACATCACACCTTTTAAGTGGAAGCTAGATACAACAACCACTGCAGCCATTCTGATAGAAGCTGGAGAAAAGAGTAAAAATTGTACTCAAGGAATTAATACGTTTTTAATGATTTATACAGCTCCTGAATTTAAGTAACAGAAAGGAAGTGTCAAACTAGTCTCATAAAGCTCTGTAAAGATAATTAAGAACAGAAGAAGATGAAACCAGACTGCTTGGGAAAACAAATGTACCTTGTCCTAATACTTCAACCTGTCACATCTTCTGCTATAAGGGGAAAAATGTCCCATTTTACTGCCTCTTATGGCTTAATACTATAATCCCTTCATAAAAACAAAGACCTACTGCCATTTCTAACAAATTCTAATTCCTGGCATTTCACATGAGTAAAACCATCCTTTGGGAGATTAAGCACCTTTGCAAGTTCATGAATCTCAAAGTAAAATTGGAGCTAACATCTTCATTTGCAATATGCAAAGGAGAGGATCATATTTTAAAACAGCATTTTTTTCTTTTTTATAAACATAGTTTTGCTTATTTGCAGAAGCATGCAGAGAAGAAAGGCTTCAAAATTATAAATTATCCTAATTACAAAAGCTCTGCACCTTTTGTATTGCAAGCCAGCCATAAGAATCACTCAGTTATTCCAAATAATATATACAAAAATACAACAAAGCGAGAGCAGTGAAATTTACTCTTGCAACAAAGCCAGTAAGAAACATGGTATGAAATCATGCACTTATGAGACATACTAGACAGAAAGCATGAGCTATTGTAGAGAAATGGAATGGGACACTTACACAGTGGCTCTCTCTCAGGGGGTCCTGATGGTTACTATGTTCTTAAACCATCTAGACAGAATAGCAGGCTGGGAAGAAGGGAGCCACATACAATCCACCAGATGACAATGCTACACAGTGTAGACACCAGCATAGCTAGGAGCCATCTAAAAAAGGGGTTGGAGGGGGAGGAAAAGGTGAACAAAAATTCAAAAGCAAAAGCTATTGGTGCATTTTAGCTTGTTTCAAGTTCTTCAAAAGCATATTGCTCTATAACCTTAGCCAAGCATTTTACTTTCTATGACTATCACAATCCATGCAACCGTAACTTGTCAGATGTGTCACTGGAAGCGAAGCAGTATTTCTGAAATCCTCACCGAAGTCATTTATTTCTTCCAAAGAAAGTCCACATCACTCTTTTGAAAATAAATGCCTTCTACACCAGTGTATCTCTGACCACTTGTTGCTAACTTCTACGCAGTTTGATCAGCCTGTACTGATAGATTCTACTTCACAATCTTGTGTTTTAATACAGAAAGTCTAGATCAGAGCCAGATCAGCTTCTAGTAACAAACAATTTATGTAAGTGCCCAGATGGTGAGGATATAGTGTCTTCCTGTGTTCAAAAGAGCAAAAGCTAATTCATAATCCCTTTGCCAAAGGTGCAGCATATTACTCATTAGAACATATACAAAGCATCCATTCACCAAGGCATAAACAGCTTATACAACCAACTTCAACAAACATTAACAAAACACTATACACAAACACCTTGGGACTTAAACTTAAGTCACGCCTCTAGCACAAAAAGACTAATAATTCTCCCAGCTTCTAGTGCTCTTACGTTGTTTGTGTTTGATTTTTTTTTTCTATTTCTCTCTGAAATTAAACTGCATAGAGAACTTATTTTTTTGTTTGTTTGCTTAGATAAAATTCATCTATTGCATAGTGGAATTAATTATTTTTTGATTCTGAACTACAATGGAAAAAAGACTGTCAGTTATTCAGGTATGTAAGACTTCTAACTTAGGTAGGGATACTAAATATACCTAGTGATATTTTGGCTTAGTGACATTAACTCACAGAATGTAAAAGGTTCTAGATTTGTCACGAAATTACTTCAGTACCAGCTGCAAACCATACAATAACTGATGGACACAGGAGGAAGGAAATTACAACTCCTTGTTAGCATCACACCTCTCAGTGACACAAGGCACACTATGCAACACTACCAGAAGCTCTTGATCATTTATTTTAATTCCAAAGAACTACAAACTAACGAGTTTTAATTAAAGGAGTCCTGTTACAGAATACTTTGTGGATGGAATAGTTTTCTAATAGTTGATAGTCTTTACGCATATTAATACCCTGCCTCTGATTAGACTATCATACAGTCAACGTTCATTCTATAGAACATACAGTAAATGAGATATTCCACAAACTTTATTATATGACTTAAATTACTACTTATGAAAGAGTACTGTGAAGTAGAAATGAAGGCACTGTGTGCCTGAGAAACTAATGTGCAAAGCAGGTGGTTTTTAATGAGTACACTGAGGTCCTGTGTTGTTTTTTCATGTGTGTTTTGTGTTGTTGTTTTTTTTTGTGTGTGTGTTGTTGTTTGTTTGCTTTTGGTTTTAGTTTCAGTTGGGTACAGTCTTTGTTCTTTATATGTTGTTTATTGTATGATTGCCTTTGTAACTGATGGAAGTAAGAGATTCTTTTAAAACAAAACAGAATTTTTACACAACAATAAGTGAGGGTTCCCAAAGGCATTCCTTTACCTTCAGCATGTTCTTACAACATACCGCTTGCTTTTCTAGAAGTCTGATGACACTTTTTGGTCTTTAAGAAAAAGACCATAGTGAGCTAGAAGTTTTGCAGCAGCGTCCCTACAGAAAGACTGCAAAATAAATGCCTAGTTGCTTTTGGTATATGACTCTGGTGGTGCGTTATTTGCAAAAAAAAAAAAAAAAATCTGACAGCCACAGGTCACCATTCGTTTCCTAGAAATTAAATGAGGTCCCAGATATGTCTTGCCAAACTTGTGTTCTCCACAGTTTATGTAAGGGTAACCAGAAAGCTCTCTTATACCTATAGTTGCTACAGTTTGCAACAGATGCAAACAACTGTTGACTAAAAACTTCCTCTTACAGATGGTGTTTGTCGAAAACAAAGAGACTATACCAGATTCCCAAGTAGAACCACAGCCCTTTGAATTTATTGAATGAAATGCTGCTACTCCCTGCCTTCCAGACTACCAGCCGTTATCCCAAAGTCCACAAGAGTTAGGGAAAGTTCTTCTCCAAAGACCTGAAAATGAAACAAAGCCAAAGATTCTTCTTCCAATTATTCTTTTTAAGTAGCTGACCTTACTTCAAAAATGAGAACATACCTTATTTCATCCAATCAAACACCACCAACTGGAGTTGTATTCCTCCATTTTTATACTACCACAGGAAGGACAAGGGAATGCTTGTGAATGAGCTAGAAATACGTCATTCAGAAATAACCATGGGAACTTGCAGAGCACAGAGCATTGGAATCAAAAAACAACACAGACAACAAGAAATTGAGTAATGCAGTTCTTCAAATAAGTTCTCCTGCCTCCCAAGCTATAGCTCACCAAGCTATCAGAAGAAAGGCGAATCTCATGCTTGTTTTAAATAAACAAAACCAGCCTTGCCAACAAACTTTTGGGTGCTACAGCAAGTATGTGTGAAGATGATCAAAGTATTTCTGGCATTTATGCATTCAGGAACGGACTTACGTTAGCGGAGATGCAGCTGTTGCTTTTGCTTGCCTTCTACTTTTCAGAGCACGAAGCTTATCACCTTGTGTTATACAGTTTGTTTCATCTTCGTCACTATACTAGATACATGTAGGGGAAAAAAAATTAAATATACTCATTTAGAAAGTTAACAATTAACCTCATTTTAAATCTTGATATTAGAATTATTCCAACAAGAAAGTTTGCCAAAGTTTTTCATTCCAATGAATTATATGCATCAGAATGTTGTCTACTTTTAAAACAGTAGAAACATCTCAAATCTTTGTTTAGGTACAATACAACCATCACTCAAGTACAGTGTTTCCCTCCTTCATCTGCCTTTTTAAGACTGTAATACCTATATTTTTTTTAAGAGAAGCTGCAGGAAGTATTACAGAAGTTTTAATTACTTAGAAATCAAAAAAGCAAAACACCTTTCATCCCTTCCCTCAAAACACTGAAAGTAATATAACTGTCCAAAATACAGTCACAGAATTTTTGACTGCAAATTGTGAGTACTTTTTTGTTCTAATATTTACTTAATGATGACAGTAGGACAAGGATGCTCCTATCCCATCTGTGTACTGACCTTCATTTTCCATAACCACTATCCATATATTTTTTTTTTTTACCTGCAAATTTCTTGGTACAAAAAGGAAAACAGAAAAAGAATCCAATAACAGTTTTACTATACCCACAGGTTTGTTCAGAACCTAAGAGATCCTCAAGAGCATTTACAACTTTTACAAAGCACAATATTCAGATGCTTACCAGCTCAATGTCCTTTCGGATCGTTCTCCTGTTTCTAGTATCATTAATTGAAATATCATCTACCCCCGACAAGATTCTTGTTACAGCAATTTTACGGTTTCCTCTCAACTTTGCACGGAAAATATCCCCTTCTGTCCAAAGTTCTGCCTGTTTCCTATTATGGTATAGAAAAATAATCCCCAAAATCAACGAATGAACAACAAAGATTTTAAGGGTACAAAAAATAATAAGAAAAAGGCATTGAAATCAATTTTCAAATTTACTTAATCTACTTACTCCATCAGGAAGTGTTGTTGTGGTCCAATCACTGAACCAGGTCTATTTATTCTAATCCAGGCAATAGTTTCAGCAGCTGTCATCCGATAATGCTTCATAATATAACAAGCAATAAGTGTGCCAGTTCGTCCAAGACCAGCTGTGTAAGATAAAAGAATGGCTTCTTTTATGTACTTATTTTCATCTGGAATCTGCTGTAGGTACAGACATTGTTACTCAGACAACTTACTGCCTGTTTTATTAAACAAACCTATTACTAATAAAACTCAGTAAGTAAGTAAAACTTACCTTTTCAATTCTTTTTTTTTTTCCCATATACGTGGTTACTGACACATTGTTCACGTATTTTTAGTATGATAACCTTCCAAAGCTAGTGACCTTACAGGTATATATTTACACACACAGACACACATGCACGCACACATACACACAATATATACAGGCAATAAACTAAATAGGCATGTGGATGTTTTTATCTTTTCACAAAATTCTCAAAGCTTTTTAATTACAAATTCATCATAAATTGCACTAAAACCAGTTGTTCTTCCAATCCTTCCTTTAACTAAACTCTTTTTTTGGTTCACAAGGAAAGCCTACATTTTGCAATAAGCAAGTCTGAGCACTAGCCAACACAGGCTGGAATAATCCAGAATAAGAAAACTTTTTTTGACATAGCCCTAGAAACAGTACCACGACAAACATGAGAAGGAAGATAGCCAGCTAAGTGGCTCCCCCACTTGATCACTTGCTGTAAATGTCAAACCATGCATCAAATCCTCTCATTTAAGAATCCACTCAACAACATACATGTAAAATCTTCAGTATAGTTGAACAGCCAAGACAACAACAGCATTTTCTTTGTCTTGCCCAGCTTTAAGAACAGGCTACATCATTCTACTCTTTCTCAAGACTAATAGGAGGCTGAAAACTCTAAGGTAGTCTAGACACTATTAGCATGATAAAAATCAGAGGACATCTTGAGCATCTTCATCTGAATGAAAACAAAGCAATTGTACCACTGCCGCGTAATCAATTAAGTGGTATACCCACGTTTCAGACCTTGGTGGAGAGTAAAATTATGCACTTGCGTACAACAGTCAAGAAGCTGTTTCACCAAGTCTACTTCACAGTATAATCTATTAAACTATTAAAACTATTAAACATGCTCCAAGTGAATGGCAGATCCAGTAACAAAAATTCAGTCTTTAGAGGTCCCAGGCAAATGCTTTAAGAAATCACCTTTCTCCTTCAATCACACTATTATCAGGTGTGGAAAGGCAAACATAGCTCCACTAGAATCACAGAAATTGCTATCACTCAGAAACCCTCAACACTAGCTGCATTGGGCATTCTCTGAATGCCTGGTCCAAAGAAAAGTGCAGCTCGTATAGCTAGTATACTGGCATTTTCAAAAATTTACAGCTTCCTGTATTTATACCACATATTGTCAAAAAGACCTATAAACCTTGCCATAATTGAAATTTCTGCTCAGAAGAATCCTTTGAAAGTCCTAGCACTTCCTAGCAGAAAGAGCTGTTAATATTGGCAAGCTCACTTTCCCCAACCTCGTTCTTGGAAACAGCTGGAAAGATTTTCCTGGAATTTAAAAAATTAGAAGACAAAAAGCAGAATAAAAGCATAGAAAGAATTCCTATAGAAAACCTGCTGCTTGACAGTGTTGTCAGTACCTAGATATAACAGAATTATAGTGGGAAATATCCCAGAAACTGCATAATATATAAGCATTGTTTATAATATAAATTGTTTGCATACTATACCTTTGCAGTGAACAGCTATGACACCTTCAGCATTTTCACAAATATTTAGAAATGTTTTAACTATAGGATCACTAGGTGTGCTTCCATCAGCAAAGAAGAGGTCAAAATGCTCAAATCCAGCATCTGTGAAACGTTTGGCATCATACATTTTTTTGTTGAGGCGTATTATAGTGGTGACCTTGTGTTTCCTGAAGTATGGGAAATAAGCTTCTGGAGCATGGTGGGGATAGCCTGTTAGAAGAAAAAGAAGGAAATATAAAGGAGAATAAGGCTCAAACAGAAAATATGTCAATGAAGACTCAAAAGCAACAGATGAAAACACTTTCAAAATAAAACTCATGTTCAACATAAAGAAATAGACTAACCGAAAATGGAATTTTAACATAATCACCTAGATCAGATACAATTAAACCAAGCATTAAAATTTTACTGTCAGGGTTATTATAAAAGAAAAAGATCCAAGGAAAAAACACACTGTTTCAGGAACAATTTTTAAAGCTTGTTCTTACTGATAACAACCAGCTAAGAAAGCAGTGGGCTTGTGTCCCCCACCTCCTTTTTTAAGCATACCATTTTCAATTTTACTTCTTGAATGAGGTCCACTGAAGGCAATGAATTTGTTTGGTATTATCCAGTTAAAATCTCCATTTTCTGCTCTCTGTCAAGAGAAAATGCTTGGTTTATCATTATCCCTGTATTTCAGCCTTTTCCTTATTGTTTCAAAATACATGCTAGATAGAAATGATGTACAATTTTTGCCAAAGGAAGCGTGTTAGTTGCCTGCTTTTTATTTCATCAAGAGGATGTCACTTGTTCTGAGCCTCACTCCTCTTGTGTTCTCCTTTTTCTAAATTACAGCTTTAGAACAATGCAGTTGGTGTCCTCCAAACGAAAGGCAACTTCTAAGTTTAAAATGTTTATACTTTACTAAATTATGACCTCACCTTATTTCTCTTCACTATTTAGATCATGATTTTTTAGATTCTAAGAACACCGATTTTCTCTTTACAGATAACTAGTAACTTTGTATTTCTAACAGTGCACATAGTCAAATATTGTAGTCCTTTTTATTCATATTAGTTTCCCATGCCCCAAAGTGAATTTCGTAGTCTTGGAGTTTGCAAGTCCTATCTTCTTCACCTCAAAGAATGCTGTTACACCTTTGCCATGAGCTCATATATACATACTTTATCTGCTTTCTGGAAGTCAGCTAGACCCTCAAGTTTCTCATCATGACTGCTCAAGAATATGCAAGACCTCTAAAAAATGGCCAAGGAACAAATTCCCACTTCCCCATCGTTTTCCAGGGCTTTAATAAAAATGTGGAAAAAAAAGTATTTATTTCAATTTTGGTTTCTGCTTTTATTCCATGTTTGAGGCTGACTATGCTTAAATCTGACTTAATACACTGTCTCTGACCATGCACCAATATTTAACAATCATAGTTTAAAGAGGTAAAACAAAAATTAAACCTAACACTACAAAAGAAATAGCACACATTATATTATAAACAATTATCTTAGCATCAATAACAGCAAATGAATCAGAAGACTGATACTGAATACTTACCTCATAATGCTCATATTCATTTACATCAAACACATCGAAATCCAGAAAACCACACTGCAAAGCCTAAAATTCAGAAGATAACATTTAACATGACAATATCTTCTCCATGAGGACAGTTTATTGCTGTGTTAGTGTACCAAATGCTCCTTAAACCTGTTCTACTCTTCACGAGATTTCTTCATTCATTTGAAAACACGTAGAAAAACTGAATCTTGGTGCAAAACAAATTTGTAAATTTTAATTTAAGTGAAGTTAGATAAGAAATTCTGTTTTCACTGAATTGCTACAAAATTCCATACTGCAGAAGTATTGTCTTTTTATTACTGCTCTCAGTACCAAATGCCAGAGAAAAATAACTGGCAAAATACCTGTTTAAAATAGGGGTACATTCTAAAGTCTTCATTCAAGCATTATAAATATTTGGTGCATGAATTATATTCTCTCTCATTAGGATTCTAATATCTTCACTGATTTAAAATTGGCTGCAGACAGACTATGTCCACAGTCCTTAGCCATTAGTGTGGTCCCTGATGCCCCATAATTATCCACAGCCATTATATTTAATATACTATAAAAATGTAAACATTTGTGTAACTGGCAGTTTACCCACTTGTAAAGTCAGAAAGAGCAAACACAGACAATCTCAAATCCCCAGATATTTTAAGTATTACATTCTAATCTCCTCTTTCACTGTATAGCCCTCTGTGGTTTTCTTTGCAGCTCATCAGTACTGAAAAGAATAGCAATTCATCACTATTGACAAAGCAGCCAAGGTCAAAACATGAAAAAAAAAAAAAAAAAAAAGACACTGAAAATCTGCAAGAAGCTGGTTTACTCAATAGAAACAACAGTATTTAGTAAAGATGCCCCCTCACCCCCCCAAAAAAAGTTATGGGATGGAGACCTGCAGATTTCTCCATTTCACGTTTCCTTATTCATACAGACAACAAAGAATGTAAGTAAATTTCCCCTGTCCTGAAATGCCACATTATGTAACCACTGTACCACAATAAGACATTATATTATAATAATTTATGGTTAAAAAGCAAACCACATGCCTTTTAACATTTGTTGCATGTATATTACTGAAGCAGAACTACAAGTCATTAGTACATACTGAAAGTTCTCCCCCCATAAGTATTGATAAGCAATTCAAAACCTCCTTCAAAGGCAATATCCAGCATAAAATGTAATATCAGAGGGCCATTTGATAAACCTGTCACACAACTCTCATGGATTAGAGCTGCAAATGACTGTCCTGAGATTACCTACATAAAACTCAAAATTTCCTCTTCAGAAACTTTGCTATTTGATCAGACATGGTATCAGTTCACTTCTATGGATGCTTTATCTAGAAGTTTTGTTACAATGCGTAATACATAATAAGGTAGACAACAATCAGAAAATCTGCTACTGTACAGCTCTATTTGGCTCCTAACTTCCTGAGTCTTCTCTTCTGGCAGAAAAATATTTAACTGACCTTTTGCAATAAGAAAATATTTTTCTACTTACCTTGCTTATTGCATGAAAACAGTCCAGCAATGTTAGATGAAAACTGCAAGTACCAAATGAAGCATCCCTGTAACGTATGATGTCCAAAACTGTTAAATTTTCCCATTTTAATCCAAGTGAATGCAATTAAAAACACTTCTCTAAAACAACTTTAAAAGATACCTTCAATATAATCTCTATTATAATAAAAATAATTGTCAGATAATTCCTTCACTTTCCCTGCCTTGTATCTTATAATAATAACAAAATATAAAATGCATTATGATAACAGATTTAAGACTAAGATTATTCCAGTTATACTGTTCAGAAATAGTGACATGTTCAATTCACACGTCAAAGAACACACATATCTGAAAAATAGAAAGAACTCCTTATGGCAAAAGCTAATGTTTAAATAAGTATCATATTTAAAATATACACTCTTAAAACATTTTCTTCAGAAGTTCATTTCCAAAAATTCAAGTTGTAATATACTGCATGTTTTTCTTCAAATTCCATTTAAAAGAAAAAAGATGCTGCATACATGCGTTATTTTATATATATATATTTATTTATATTTATTTATTTATTTATATTTACATATATATTTATATATATATATATGCAACAGCATCTTCTTAATATGTCTGTTGAGATACACATTTCTATAGATGCATGAAGTTTTTTTTTAAGAGGCATAAAATAGTTTATGCTTAAACTTGAGAAAATGGTTTTCAACAAAACCCTTTCTTTCAACTACTGCTTTTTAAACCTTCTTGATACAAGAATGGCATGTTCTTGGTACATGGCCATTACTGGATAAGCACTGTAAAATAAGTATTCTACAAGAATACTACAGTCACTTAAAAATAAGTTTAACTTGAATCTATATCAGATAATATTATGTCTTGGCAGAACACCTACTTCTGTAACCATGCAGCTCTTATCAAGAAACAGAGAATCATTACTGTTACATAAAAAGGAAAAAATATTCCAATTTCAAACTCAAGCTGAGAGAAGGAAGAACTTCTGAAGAACATGAATGGCGGCCCCTCCACTTTATCTATACCTTTTTCTCCCTAATGAATCAGTGTGAAGGCGGAAAAAAAGTCCGCAGGTGAAGGAAATAACAGTATCCCATCCAGGTAAGTGAAAAACATTCTTTGCCAGCTGCTAACAAGTTTTCCTGTTGCTTGTGACAGAAGTAGCCATTACATGTCTTTTTATTATTCTATGGCAATATACTGTTTTTTTTGTTGTTGTTGTTGTTTTGTTTTTTTTCCAGAGATGAAGATGATCTGATGGGAACAGAGCCCAGAGCAACCTCTCAGTTGATCATTCACGTAATCCAGATTCCTGTATTTGGTTTAATTGTACCAGTAAATTCAAGATAATGGTAAAATTCCCAGACACTTCAGCATACTGTCTGCTTTATCCTGGGGGCTTCAGAAGTCAACTCTTAATAATTTCAATTGCATGACACATCTTTACATTTTTATTCAGTAGTGCTATCGAAGTGACGATCTGGGGATTTGGGTAGGCTGTATGTGAAAAGCTACTATCTCTGATATGACACATATGAAAGATGACACATACATCTTTAGGATTTTAAGAAACAAAAATTTTCTGAATCTCACTGAGGACTTTTTTTTTCCTTCTGTTAATTATGAAAAATGCAATTAAAAAGAGAAATGGGATGATGGAGGTATGTAAATTATTAAATAGAGGTTCCACTATACACTTGCACTGTGGCAGTTGGGGTGGTGGGAGAGGTAAGTAAAGGAAATTCAAATTGTGAAAAGCCCAGCTCTTGGTAAGGGTGCTACAACAGACAAACAAGAAAGTACTGAATTAATCATCCCATAACAATCTACTTGGAAAGCAAACCTGCTTTCTAATTTTCTTTGGCCATTTTTCTGCATATTGAGACAGACAGCAGAATGCTAGTTTAGTACAACTTTTTTAAAACTCTTTTTTGGAAAAACTGGTGAAGTTGTTCCTCCATACCATGGATACTATTTGCTACTCCGAGCAACACAGCACATACCACAATGAGAAGTTTGTGGTCTGAAAAAGCTAGCATTACATTCCCTCAGGGTTGAGCAACAACAAACCAGTATTTTTATATATTTCCTCATTGGTAAAAAGACATGCTTAAGATGTTTGACAATCAACTACCAGCACTAAAACACTGCAAAGTAGGAAGCAATATAGATCAAAAAGCTAAACAAGAGTGTAAGCTAAACAAGCAGTGTGGCTCCTTCACCTTCTGTATCATTACACTTCAGAACTACCAGTTCAGCAGCCTGAACTTTAAAGATCAGGAAGGAACATGACCCTCCACATATTAAAACTTTAGCGGGGGGGAACGTTCCAACATCTTATTATTTACCTGAAAGGAAGATACGAAATGCTTCCAGCCAATATAAGCCTGTACACATCTTCTGGTGATTCTCTCAGGTATATTATCTGTTTTTATGGGAGAAGAGGGAAAAAATATTTTAAGATTCACATGAATAACTTCAAGTCACTTGTTTACTACAGGTGGTATAATTGTACAACACAAAGTTCGAAAGTGCTGGGAAAGAATACCACCAAGAACAAAAGAAGGCAAGTGTGCACCAATAAAACTAATACAGAGCAAAACAGTAAAAAATACTGGTCAACCCTTATCAACACATATTTTTAAACAAAATTTATAGATTTGCCCGGTTTGTTCAGCTTTCAGCTACAGTGAAAAAACTTCCATCTTTCTAATTCTTCCATGTTTCTACTGCAACCCTGCTGGGCAGCTTTGTAGAACTATTTTTTTCTGTGTATTAAACTTCTGTGATGTAAATGAAAATCCTAAAACATTCAAAGATATCAGCAAAGAATTACCTGGTTTACAAAAGTGTATGTACTCAACAGACAAGACTAAAACAGTAACTTGTACGTGTTTTGTTTTTCCTACACCAGTACGTTTACATTATTCTAAATCCTATTCTTCCTCCTTTGTACTGGTGAGGCAGCGTCCAATAACTAAATCCAGATGTCATAAAGGGGAAAAAAAAGAAAACTGTAGCTCTTTGACACAAAGTCCTAAGAGCAGAATGAACGTACCTGAAATGCTACATATCATAATTTGCACCGTCAAAACCACTCAGAGAAGAACTCAAGGACGACCAACTCGTGACAATATTCACACCGTCTTCCCTCACAACACACACATCTCTTCTTGATAGCCCCTAACAATAAGGTTTGCTTAGGGAATACTGTAGATCTCCTCTATTATCACATCCTCCAATAGTCAAGCACCATTGCCAGCACGGCCAAGAGAAAACAACTGTTAAAAATAACTATGTGGTGATTTTTTTCATAAACATAAAAAAATGTATTTGTCATTGTTCAATAACTTCATATTAATACTTTTTCTTTAGAACTGCATTAACTAAGCACTAAAACACTCCAGGAAGCTATTTTTTCACTAAGGTTCAGCAAAATTACTTACATCTCTTATATTAATGACCTTTTTTGTTTTCATTAAGATTTAGGAATCCTAATGCATATTAGTTAAATACCCCCCAAAATTTAAGTCTGGCATTTTTGCTTTGCCATTTTTTTTCTTTTAAAAGTTGGTTTTGTCTTTCAAAATTCTTTTATACAGCTACAAAAACAGTTTGACCAAATAGTTTAACATATCCTCAGTATCTTCTCTGCACAAACATACATACTTTCTTGTGAGGTGAAAATGGGAGGTGGAATAGATATTGGGAAAAAAAAAAAAAAAAAAAGCTTGAAACATCTTCAACAGACAGCTAAAACATACATGGCAACATGACCTCTCTTGTTTTTCCTCTATTTGATTACTGTTAAGCATTTTCTGAGCATTCTTCCTGTGTAATTAGCAAAACCAAAGGAAGAAAAAAAAAACATGTTTTCTTTAAGTAGTTTAGTACGGTAATGAAAAACATACCTTGCACGGATGTGTGTGTGTCTTCACTACGGTGGAGTAAGTGAATTTTGCATTTAAATTTGCAAACTTACATCCAGAATAAAAAAAAAAAAAAAAAAAAGAGATTTTAAAAAACATAACTAGATGGATAACTTAAGAGCTCCTCCTCAGATGCCCAAGTTTACTTTCTATTCTGCAGGCATACGTTACATGCAATTCATTGCCTGAATTGGTTACAAAGGTCATGTTTCAGAAATTTTCAAGTGGTATGCTTTGATACAGTCATACTTTGCATCTCACAGCACAACAAACATGGATTTCCTACAGCCATATAAACGCAGCACTGCTTGCTTATCAAAAAAAGAGCCCTGCCTCAGAAAAAAAAAAAAAAAAAAAAAAAAAAAAAAAAACTTACAAACCAGAGACTCAAAATGGCATTAACGAATAGAGAAGACTGAAATTAAACAGCAGAAACAGAGTTTGTACCCAGAAATGAGTCACCTGGAAAAAAGTCGGTATTCAGTGCTGCCAAGCTGGGTAATACAGAGCACTACTTGTACCAACAGGCAAATAGAAATGCAGCTAACAAATGCAGCTTCCCTGTAGCTCACAAAGGGAGGGGATTCTGCCCAAATCTCAGCTGAGCTTTTACCAGCTTCCTGAACAATACAAGCTTCAACACAGGAGCATCTGCTTGCAGATCTAACAGCAACAAGAGGAGGTTTTTGCCCTAACAATGTTACTGTTACAGTAAACCTAAATAACACCACATAGTATTGAAACTTGCTAGTTCTTAAGCACAGATCAAATTTCTGAAACGGCGTTACTTGTGAAGTTGCTAGAAACACCATGAAGATGTACGCATGCTCAAGTGTGTGGACTTTCCTTGATACAGTTACACAAACACTCACCACAGACAAGGATACTTAAAAAAGCCAACATGACAAAAAGAAATAACCAACCAAACAAAAAACAAACAAACAAACAACAACCAACCAAAACCAACCAAACAACAAAAAACCAATGGTGCACTGGAAAGTCTATAATTTAGTACATACAAAAACACACTACAAGGAGATGGCATTTTTCAGTGCACACAAACTTAAAGGAACAAGTACTTAGCAAAAATGCACAATACTTCCAATACATCTGAAACAATATACAGTATATTCACTGAAGAAGGAAGCTCTTTGATAGAGTTGGATTACTAATTTTCTGAAACAAAGAGAGATCCTGGTACACTTCAGCTGTGACACTACTCCACGCTTAAGATGTGATGTGTGAACAGAGGCAGCAGTTGATGAGATGGACAGATGGGAGTTCTCAGTGAAAAGTGGCTTACAAAAACATTGGGTTAATAGGATGGTATCTGGGCAGGTGCAGTGGTACCAGGTGCTTCAAAGGGAAGAATAGCATTCAACCTCTAGACAGAATGGGAAAGACCACAAACTGATACCTAGTTCACAAGGAAAGTATCCTAGCAGTAACACAGCAAAAGAAGTTGTGACAGTCAAGGCGGAGACAGGTTCAGTGCTGGCACAGTTTAAAACCACAAAAGAACACAGCAAAAAAATCTTGGATGCGTGCAAGGCTGGATGAAGGACAACCTGAGTGAGCCTGGACTCAAGCTATTGGTGAGCCAGACTTCAAACGTAGAAAGTGACTGTAGGTGAGACAAAAGGAGTGGGACAAGGAGCAACAGATGTCAAGCGAGCAGAGGCCACACCTGCATTTGGATTAGGGCACAGAAGCAGAAATGCATCTGTAGACCAAAAGCTGGCTATGAAGACTTGATGTCTGTACTGTACACTTCCAATGTTTTTAACTGCAGACTGCTCCTAGTCTGGTCCTGTGGACTGGACACCCATTACCTGCTGGGATTGCTTCTAGACCGCTCCACGTAGCGAGCCAAATGAAGTGAGCAAGGATTTAAGGAGAGATTCACTTCAAACACACAATCCTGATACAGACTGAAGAGGTAATACAGACACACTGAGAAATACCTCATAGCGTTAAGGTCAGAGTGGCAGCTACTCTTTCTGACCAGGAGGAGGTCACTAAATCCTTAAAGATGAATGACTTCATTGGAATGTTGTGGGTGAATAAAGCTGAGGATTACAGAAAGGCAGAGAATGACAGACAGTAGAAATGATTAAAGAGACCTCTGGCAGACAGAATTGTTGGAAGTAGGAAGAGGATTTTAAGGCTGTCAGCAGAACTGAAGGTTCAGAAAAGATGAGAATGGAAATGCTGAGCTGATGAATAGCAAAACAAAGACATTTCCAGATATATCTGTATATTCATAAAGTTTTTACAAGGGAGAAGACAGAAAATGGGAAGAGACATGCCTCTAGAAATATATATCATTTGAAACCAGTTTGACTAGATGCTGACTCTAGACTTAGCTACCTATATTTCTGTAGTGCTTTCTAAGATTACAGAAACTTTCACAAATAAAGCTGTTTTCTGAAGTTAATGCTAATAAAACAATTAACAAGACTTACTATTAAAAAGATGTGTCACTGTAAATTTATAGCAATTACATCAACAGATATTTTGCATAAACAGGTATTTTCTAGTGTGTTTTTTGTCTATTCTTATACATACAAATGGAGAAAAGTCTATTCACATACCACATTTATTTCCCAAAGGGCTCGCTTCCTCAGGGCCAGACAAATACTAAACAAGCTTTTTTTAAAAAAATAGAAAATTCTGTTTTCTGGAGACCTGAATGAAATTGTGCAAAAGTACAGCTGCATTGGCTTTAGAACTTTCCTACAATCATATACAAGTGCAGATCCACGTACATAGATCCCTACATACACACATGCACACACAAAAAAATAAAACAGAAAAACTCCTAAAAGCCTTTTAAAATCTTTTTCTTAAGTATATTCCAGTAAAATTGTTATAATAAGGAACTGACATCTTTCAAAAACACACTGTTTATCAGCCTGTATAAACACTTGCCTATCACCTTTTTAAGAATTTGTTCTCCTTATGCAAACAAACAAAAAATATCCTACTGAATATCAAAATACAGCCAAAAATTTGCCATTAGCAGTTGAACCACTAACATCGCTCTAATCATCCTTTTCATTTAGGACATCTGTTTCTGATTACGAGACCGCATGTAGCTCTGTGAACGGTCAAGAGCCATCCAAGCGCTGAGTGCTGGGAAAGGTACACTCGGGCACTGCTCCTGCCAACATCGCCATGTTGTCCAGCAGCCACTGTAATGTTCACTCAGTGAAATGGAAGGGCTTGCAGCTCTTGGCCACTAATTCCTCACTTATGAGCACTTAAAATCAACCACAGAATGACAGTTCTTGTAGCAAGCTGTGTTACTGTCTGATTCACACTACTGCTTTTGAACTAGTCCTACTTTATACAGAGGCCTCCTAGATTAGTGTTACGACCTTGAAAGCCATATTCACAATAGGATGAGAATTATTCCTGGTAGAAAAAGGAAATGAGACTTTTGTTAAAAAAAAGCATCTCCATCTTCAAAACATGGAATTATCAAGCAAAGTAGTAATACTGAACCCAAGACAAAATATGTTTGATAATAATGATCTTTGATACAATTTGTTACTTTTTCAGGAAAATTAAATAGGGTATTTCAATAAGCTATACTGTTAAGAAACTGTATTGACTCAAGTCTGTAAGTAACACATTGATGAAGTGCTTGGTGTAATCAACTTTATTTTCCTGCCCACCCTTAAGTGCAGAATCTTCTTAAAGTTGTTATCTAAATCACACATTTTACCGTACTGACGTAAAAGCAAGAAAACAATGAGATGATCCAATTTAAACTGCTTGCAAGCATATTTCATGTAATACAACTATATTCCAAAAATGTCACCCAAAGTAATCTGAACCACCACAACCTGCAAAAAAACACAAACCACCCATTCTGCATAAATACAGTAACTACTATGTGACTAAACTCATAACAAAGCTCACACACATGCATCATTTCACTGTAACTTAAAAGCATTAAATGTTTTATGTTAATAAAACTTCAATGAATATCCTATCAGTTAATACACCAAACTTTCTAGAAATATGCCTTAGAAGAAAACGTAACATACAGAAAAATTAAAACAGAAATTTATTAGAATAGAAGCTTCCTGTATGGATTTGTAGCATACTGAAGAAGTGCACATGTAGCCAACAGTCCCTTTATTAGGGGAAACACAGTTGTTAAGTCGATAGATGTGGCAGACAGGAAATAACTGCCTGTCTCTGGCAACTCTCCTTGTTCATCACAAATGAAAGCAAGAAACCTCCTATTACTTTTTAAACAGTGGAGAGGAGGCACGGAAAAACCTGCTAGCTGGGAACATCAGTACACTTCATGACAACTAAGAAAGCAAGCTAGTACTACAATGAGGGACCCCCAGAAAGCAACCCTATGGAGACAAGCAGTCTAGTAAGAACATGGTGAGGAAGAACCAGTAGAAAAAGCAGGAAAAACTGCCATCATGAAAGCTAATCATGATTTCCAAAGTACAATTCAGACGAGGTAGTTTTTTAGAGGACTTGAACACAGAGAAAGACAAAAGTCTTGAGGCAACATTTGCTTAAATGAAGTGCCAGTACTTCTTTGTCCATCTCCTCTTTGCTATTCACTGGTCAACCACTCTGCACCAAAACTAGCTGTGGGTAAACAGTTTACCCACCGCTAATTTGAGCTCTGAATCAGTTACCCATTTACTCCTACTCAGCTTGGACCACTAAGTAAACAGATTTACTTCCTTTCCTACTGCATAGCCAGAGATAATTCTGCAAGTGCCACTGTAAAAGCAGAACTGTTCAACATTACACAGGCTGGTGCTAATTGCTTCTACAACTTCCAACTCCTACCCCACATTAGGCCCACAACTAGGAAGGACACTAGCAAATTGGAAAGGCAAAAACAGTACTACGGATCAGAATGGATGAAGGAAACGCTGCTTACCCTGAAGAAAGAAGATGAGAAAATAGACAAAGTACAGAGATGAGTCCTGGAGAAGGTGACCTGAATTACAGCAGTTCATGGGGCGGTACCCTCGGAGGGTCGCCCTCCAAGTACATAATTAGTGCCAGGCCTGAGAAAAGAAACACTGTTACTAAGTTAATGCAGCCAAGGGGAGAGGGGGGAGCTTGGGAATTAGGTGGACAGGGCACAGAGGACACATTTTCTTTCTTAATATAGAAGGAGCAATGGTGGAAGAAGCAGACTTTCCTCACCCACAGCCAAGTCCTGGCGAAAATCAAGAGAAGCCACTGTAGAGATCAACTCAGAAGATCACTGCTGCTTTGGTAGAGTGGTAAGGCCTGAACAGTGCAGATAGCTTACAAGGAAAAGCAATTTTTCTTTAGAAGGTGAAGAACAAAGGTTGTTTGTTTTTTTTTCCCCATCCCTTCTTTCCCCTCACCCCTTCCACCCCAAGTAAAGTTTAAACATTCAACCCCAACACACCACATCTGGCTATACTTTGTGTGGCTGAACATGACCAATTTATGCTAATCTACACAGAATAATATTATTTCAATTATTCATTATATTATCCGTAAAAATTAAACAAAATACAGAATTACAATAGATGGAAGATGAACAATATAGGGATTAAGAACTACATTGTTAAGATTTACTCTAAAAAATCATATTGTACTATAAAACTACATATAACAGTGCATTGGAAACTTTGTTCTTCATCTTTAAGGCCATGTTACATTGAAGAGCCCTGTAGCTTGAGTTAGGCTGTGCTGTCACATCAAAGTACACCTGGAAGGAAGCAGCAGATGCGGGAGGGGGAAGAAAGAAGTGTGTAGCCTGGATGACCCCTTCAGAAACTATCTCCACTAAAGAGGAAAGAAAGACAAGTTAGATGAAGATGAGGGAGTGGGAACATTATAACACATCAACTGTGAAGGAAAGACTGGGAACAGACTTTGCTTGTAAACCAGAACTCTAACAGATGCCCTTACACTTCACCACAGTTAACGAAGACTTTTGTAATTGCCTTAATTGTCAAAATGAGCATATCCCCACACAATTAATACACACAGACTTATATATATTAACAAAAGACGTCAAATCATAAATCATGCCAATATATCCAAGTTCCTTTAAGCAGAAGTTAAATAACATTCTGTTTAAGAATATAAATTTAAGGTCATTGAGCCTTTAAAAGACATAATTCCAAGTTGTTAGCATAAAAATATTGAGAGTTTACAAAGACATGCAAGTGCCAGGGGAGAACTAGTTACATACATTTAATTACAGTTTAATGTAGTCATGTGGTCAAGTGTGATTGTGTTTAGAAAAAAAAAAAGTACAAAAACACAAAGCACACAAACTTACTGTATCTGTGCTATTCCCGAAAGCCATCAGCCTGCTATTCCTAACAAATAACTTAAAACATCTGCATCTACAGAGCACCTTGCATCCAAAACTATGCTTACATCAAAGGCTTTAAAAAACACACAGCACTACTTTCATGACTAAGTCTATAGAGGCTACTTCTATAGAGGCTACTTCCTTGCTCTTCCCACCTGAACTCCTTCGTGATGCACTGCCACACAGTTCCTCAACCTAAAGTAAGTAGTTGATGTGGGAACCCACCATGAAGCTAAAAAAAGAAAAGATATCGAACAAGAAAAAATATTCAACCCACAGAAAACAAAATAGAAGGACAATCTGCCACTGACAGCACAGGATCAGAAATTAAAAGACGAAATTCAGTTCAAGCAATGAACAGCACTACCAACAGGACAGGGTCTGATCAATTAAAATTACAGAAAAGCTTCTTGCGGTTTTGACTAACGGCTATAGACCCTTCTTCGCAAAAAAGCAAAGCACTCTGAACTGTAAAAGTAGCTGGATGCTTAAGCCTACATATGTTTAAAATAAAAAAGGCCTCAATATATTTCCTTCCAGTCAGGAAGTATGATTACAGACACATATTGTTCAGACATTCTGAGCAGATCCTAAGCCATTGCTTGCCTCAAAGAGAACAACCCAGTTCTCCCTGCAGAAAGTGGGAATGTGGGATGTGTATGCCTGAATACTTCAGCACTGTCTGCTGTAATTTAGCCTGCTTCTTCATGAAAGATCAAAGGACACCATGGAAAAAAAGTAAGCCTCAGGGGCACAGTCTTTCTTTTGTGATCTTCTTTCACTGGAATACCTTCCACATCAATCTGTGAAGAAACTATATCCTACTTTACAGAAAAAGCAGTACCATACCCAAAGTCTACTGCATTTGAGAGAAAATCTAGCTTAAGTGCCCTCAATATCTACAACTTGTGATTATTCAATAGAGACTCCTCCCCACTCAAGGAGGGGATGAATACTCCCATAGGGCTTCACTTTGCTGTTGGTTCTTTAAGGAAAACTGCAGAAAGAATCAAACCATAAGATGCAAAAAAATAACTAAGTGCAGGTTTCTAAATTCTGAAAATCATCTGTTATTTTGCCTAGCCTCTTTCTGCCATACTTCAGCTGTCTGCAATTAGCCTTCCCACATGCACTGGCTAGTTGGTCATGATCTCTCTTCATACAGGAGCTGAAACGGCATTAGCATCCTTTCTGTGCTCTGCAACTTCCGTATCCTTCACTGTGGTTCTCTGAAGTAAAAACACACTACTATTGTGACCAATAGCCTCCACTCTTCATCACTCCGCTTTGCACTGTCATAATCCATAGAGAGACCCTATGTATTTATCCAAGCCTGTTCAAGCATTCCTTCCAACTGCGTATTATTATTGCAACACAGCAGGGCTAACGGACAATCACAGATAAGATCTGTGTTTAATTTTTTTGTATACTTTTAAATAGCCAACCATATAAATAGCCATTTTCTCATTAGATTGTTTTGCTGTCAGTTAATTTTCTGTATTGTGGGTTCTGCTCAAAATGTCAGGTGTTGTGCTACACTGTACTACTACACATATTCAGAATGATATTTTAGGGAAAAATGAACACTTCCTTCCAAAGAATGGCTGGTAACTGAAACCAGTCCAGTCTTGCTTTCTAGACCCATGATACAATGAAGTTTCTGGAAAGAAGTAGTCTTCCTAAACGCTGCAGTTATCTAGTTAACATATTGCCTTAACTGCAAACAAGTTTAGTAACTCATGTTGCCAGTTTCCATGTGGTTTGAGAATACATTCCTAAAGCTTCTGTTGTTTCAAATACCAGATTGTCAGATTTTGAAGTCTAGATTTTTATTTATAATGATTACTGTAGAAAACAGACAACAGAGAAACCCTGGGGAGCAGGAAATGGATCTCGTGCATAATGTGCAGCAAGGACACTGTCGGCATCACAGCAAGTACTATATCACCCTCCAGCTGGTAAACCAGAATGACATGAACTCAGACCCATCAGATCTCCAACATGCCAAAAACACGTAGGTTTACACTTTATTTTGTTAGTAAGTGAACAAGAGAGATGGTTACAATCAAGGTGTATTACAAGTCAAAGTACAACATGAATATAATACATCACACCTTTCATTCTTAAGCTGTCAGCATTTTACTCCCTGACTACACTTTTGAGTACCAAACACCAATTCTATCAGATGTACTTGTGATATAAAGACTGTCGTTTTTCCCTTTGTGGTCAAGGACCTGACTCAGTACATTCTCAGCCACCTCATACATTCCCAGGCTTTACAGTGGCTCTAAGCCTACCATGTCATCTCACACCTTCTCATAGGTTAACTGAAGAGATCAACTTAGATTAGAAAAGAAGAAAGAGGGGAAGAAAAAGTACTTTTGAATGTGAATGCAATTGGAAATGATATACTGTACTTTGTGCAAGATAATATTTGTCTATTTTAAAAAGCAAAAAAAGTATGTGGGTGAGTGGGGGAAAGGAAAAACATCAAAAAGCAGCCATTTTTTTCTAAATGAAAATATTCATAAATTTTATGAAATTAAAAAAAATCATAAAACTCAGATTTTTTTCAGTGGTGCTCTTACTTCTTAAGAGCACAAATTGCACTGGAGAGGAAAAAAGCAAAACAAAACAAACCCAAAACACATACCTACTAGACTTTAAAAACTCTCCTAGTATGTGGTACTTTATTGCAAAATACATTGGTAGAAATATTACTGAAGAAAAAAGAAATGCTTTTATCTTGATGTTTTAAAAAGTGAGTATGGAAGAATGAACACATTTAACCAGCTGATATAATGGAAAAAATGGAAATACTTACTGCGTAGGAACCTATGAGGAATGCAGCATTTGCTTGTTTTTTCTGATCAAAGCCAGTATAATGAACTATTTTCTTCCTTATCAATGAAAATGACTGTATCAAGAAATGAACAAGATTATAATTTTGCAGCATAAACTTTTCACGACTCCTTTTCTAAAATTAGAGGACTGCAATGCTCAGTTCACCCTTTCAGCCATCTGTATTCAGAGGACCAAGTAGACAAATCCCTCAAAAGCTTCAGTGGAGTCTACTGTATTCCCACCTAGATTGTTTCAGTATTTTTTCCCCAGTATACTGCCTAAACAATTTTTGACACAAATTACACTATTTTTTTTCTCCTTGAATGCATTTAATATTTCTGACTTCAAGCCCTATGCAATAGACATGCAGTTATGAGAAGTAAATACATTACATGGCAGTAAATACATGACATTCTCAAAAACATCACAGACAAGTTAAGGTCTCAACAGCTTTAAAAACATAATTTGTACTTTTTTTAAAGAAATTCAGACTCTACATAAATCAGTTTTCTTCTAATAGTTGTTTTTAAAGTAATACAATATGAGAAACACTAGAAAAGGCTTAAATAAAAGCATTTTGAAAGATTTTTAAACTTAATCAGAAATAACTTTAAAAAATTTTATCTGTGTTTGGCACATAGTTTCTCCAATTACGTTAGAGAGGAAGTGCAATAGCATTACCAATAGAAAGGACATCTGTTAAAAAAAAATATATATCCCTGAACTTGCCCTTGAAACAAATTTTGGTGTGCTTGAAACTTGATGGATGGCTAAAGTGTCATAAAGTATTACCATTTAAATAGCAGTGTTACTTGCTCAAATACTATTCAGCACACTTAAAACAAATAAATTCCAGATAACTAACAGTAGTATGTCCTCAGCAATCTTAATACACCTGTCCAATAATAAACCCTTCATATTCAAAGTGATTACAATATATAGACTTTTGTTGCTTCAGAGTACCCTGCAAACAGAAATCAAAGAATCTTGTCTCAGGTAAACCTGTTCTTAGTGCCAATGGGACCAAGTGAGATTGAATTATGCAAACTAATACCAGTGACAGACACTAACGGATGCCCCCTGCCAAAATAAACAAACAAACAAGAAAAAAACAAACAAACAATAAAACAGCTCTCTTAAACTATAATGTTCTGCATGCTTCCCAATTTTCACAGTTCAGTGTCTCTTTCAAGATCTAAGCAGTTTTGAAGAGGCAAACTGTGATTCACATTAATGCTAATAAGCTTTTTATCTGCCTAACAGGTTTTATAGTCCAATTTCTGTTAAAGGTCAACTAACTTGAAGTCATTAATTTTAATTAATATAGGAACTCTGTTTTAAAGACATTATGCTCAATGGAGAGTCGATTCTGAAAATTACTGAGCATCCCTAAGAGAAGATAACTTATAGTGGGAACATGACAGTCTTCTTTAGGACCATGCAATAAATGCTATTAAAGACGAAATGTTTCTACTTAAAAAAAGAGATGTCAGTACCAGAGGAGAAACCAGAGTCAAAAAAGCCTGCCACCTCAAATCAAAATGTGTTACGTTTAGGCTGTCAATATTGTCAGATTGTTGAGAAGACTGAATTCCAGGAGGGGAGCTTTTCATTCAGAGAAGTCTGTATCCATTTAGCAACTGATCTTTTAAGAGCTTAATATTAGTTACTGTCACTTGCAACTTCTAGATCTTAAAGGCAAGCAGTTTTTCACTCCTAATCCTCCTTCTCCTCAAATATACCTGGATGAAATTTAGCATGCATTTTCAAAACTTAGCTTGCTTACAAATCCAGGGAAGTACCTCAGCAAAAAAAAATTCTGGGCCACTTCTTTTTGTTCTTTAAAAAGACAAGAATATTAAATACAAAAGCTAATGTTACCTTTAATTTCTTATTTAGTTTGCAGCAGTATCTGTAGACCATTGCCAGATTGAGTGGTCCAAAATCTGCATAAAAGCTATTTAGAGAAAGAAAGAAAAATTGTACATTAAAAGAAAATCATTTACACAGTTTAAGCCAGATGAACAAAGCAAGGAGTAGTAATATACAAGTGCATCATGCTTCATTTCAAGTAGTTGTAGAGAGCAATATGGTCTCCCCTGAGCCTCCTCTTCTCTAGACTAAACAACCCCAGTTCCCTCATCCGCTCCTCACAGGACTTGTGTTCCAGGCCCTTCACACCAGCTTCACAGCCCTTCTCTGGACACGCTCCAGGGCCTCGATGTCCTTCTTGTGGTGAGGGGCCCAAAACTGAACACAGCACTCAAGGTGTGGCCTCACCAGAGCAGAGTACAGGGGAATGATCACCTCCCTGGTCCTTCCTGATACAAGCCAGGATGCCATTAACCTTCTTGGCCACCTGGGCACACTGCTGGCTCATGTTCAGGTGAGCATCGACCAACGCCCCCAGATCCTTTTCCTCTGCACAGCTTTCCAGCCACTCTGCCCCAAGCCTGTAGCACTGCATGGGGTTGTTGTGGCCGAAGTGCAGGACCCGGCACTTAGCCATATTGAACCTCATTCCACTGGCTCTGTGGGCCTAATCCCCCAGTTGTCTTGCACATGCTGTGTTGATTACACTCAAGACTATCTACCTTTCCTGGCGCTGAGGTCAGGCTGACAGGCCTGTAGTCCCCTGGGTCCTCCTTATGACCCTTCTCATAGATGGGCGTCACATTAACAAGTCTCCAGTAATCTTTTAACTGGAACAAAAACCTTTTCCCATTTTCCACATACCACCACAAACAGAAACAAGAATACTCAAGATTTGAATAATTCTCAATATTATACCACTCTGTGATGACAATTCAGAAACTTTTAAGAGCAACCCAAATGGCCGTCATTAAAATAAGGCAATAGTAACTCACAAATATTTTGAAAACATGTTTGACTATATATACATAGTGTTCTTTGTACACTCTACAGTAAAATACATCAATTAAATAAAGATACAGCATGTGTTACTGCTAGAGAAAAGTGCACATTAGGAATAAATATTCATTAGTAATTTCAAAAACAGTAAGCATGTCCTTGGTCAAAAATATTTCAAAAATTAGTAGCATTCCAAATCACACACAAAGGCATATCCTGTTCACTGCAGGGGTAATAACATATCCATTCTTGGCTCATAACGGCTTGAATTAATTTTGCCAGCTTTTTCTCTTATTCTAGGAAGTTTAAACACTCCACTTCATACTTCAGCAACTAAAAGCATCCCTTTCAGCTCAATAGTCCAAGTGCATTTCTGAATATATTGGAACATGTTGCAACAACGTGTCTTCTAACAAGAATGGGTATAATGAAAGCTTCTGCTCTGAAAGGAGTTTTAAGAAATCCTGATGGGAAGCCAAGAAACCATTCTAAGACGTATAAATCATTACGGCAGATAAGTCTGAGAGGACAGACGCATATAATTAGCTCTATAATGGAAATAGTATGTTTCCCTCAGCTACATTTAAAAACAGAATGTCAATTAGGCTAGTTCCTCATTACTGCTGTTCTAATTTATTCCAGTGATCTGTAAAAAAACAAAAAAAAATAAGTCTGTACTTACTTCTCATACACAAGTTCATCATCTATGCAGAAATAATGGGTATTTGCAGCTCCACTCTTTGGTTTTTGGCAGAGAATTGCAAAATAAAGGCGATCTGAAATGCAAGAAAACGTAGGGCTTTTGTAAACAACCCACTTCTCCGCAGCATGTTTGAAGTATTACCTGTCAGCAGAACAACTTTAAAAGGTTCAGGAGTGCTCCTCAGGTGCCAGCTAACAAGGCACACCGCGGCTGAGGGCCTGCGCTTGGCAGTGCTCCCTCAACCCACACTCGAGGGACCCTGCCCTGCTCCTCCTGGCAGGGGCAGGCCACACCGCTGCTCTCTGAGCACCACGACCCCCATCCGAGCACCACGGCCCCCATCTGGACACAGCACCTACGTGAAGCCCAGCCATGAAATGCCCCCACACCTCTGCCCGGGCCTGGTGCCGCCATCACAGCCCAGCGGCCTCCACAGGGGTGCCTGCCCTGACCTGTCCCCTCAGCCAGGGGATGGGCATGACAAGCACCATTGATATTCATGTAGATACAATTTCATTTTTTTATTTTTATTTTTTATGGCCTGGGGAGCTGTAGGCCCATTGAACTTTAAACACTGACTGTGCTGCCGCTGTAAATTGCTGTGCTTCTGGTAATTGGTCAATAAAAATCGATGTCTTGCAGCAGCATAGCAATTCTTTTTTTTTTTTTTTCCTTCCTGCTGAAAAAACATCATTATTGTAAAATACATGGAGTAAAATTCAAGCTTGAAAGGATTTTTTTTTTTTTTCTTTTTGCAAACTAGTTGTCCAGAGTGGAGATATTTACTTTAATATCCAAATATCACCTGTATTTAAATATCAAAGTGTAACTTTTCTGAAAGAACAACCTCTTCCTAAGAGCAGAGAAAAAATCACTTTGTTCCAAACAAAAATCCCTCATGACTAGCACTTAGAAATCATTACTTGAATCTTGAAAAGATAAATTTGAAAATATATTTTTTAAAATGCTGTAAAGTACACCACAAAAGAAGCCTGCATGCCTGTATCTCGACACTCACAACAATATTTGGGGAGGGGCTGCAGGCACCCCCACCAGCCAGAATACCTCTGCTAAATGCAGATTTCCGTACAACACCAGCCCGAAGTTTGGCTTACACATTTACAGGTCAGGTGCAACCAGTGGGAAACACTCCTGAGCAAGTCAGGCACCTACTTCCTCTGGTCTCAGCTACAGAAAAAAAAAAAAAAAAAAAAAAAAAAAAAAAAAACTCACGGATTTAATTTCCGATAGTCCCATCTTGCTGGCACATCAGCTGCAATACTAGCTGGGAAGTGCAGCACTGCTTAGGAACTTCTGTAACTTGCAGCATTTACCAAAGCACCTCTAGAAAACTTGCCAAAGGAGAAAACCTACAGAGTAATGCTGTGGGTTAAGAAGTGAATAAACTGGCCCTGAAGGAAAGTAAGTCTGGAGAAGAAAGTGTGCCGACACCCCACGTGGATGCAACATGTTCACAGATGGGCAGTCCTGGAGAAGTGCTCAAGCCAACTCCTTGGGGGCAGAAGGAGCACAGGGATCCCACAACTCCCCTGCACCTGTCCCCACCATTGCATTCCTCCCTGTGCCATGTCAAAATGTGTTTGTGTGAATCCGAGACTGCAGCGGGTGTGCTAGCTCACCTACAGAAAAATAATAATTAAAAAAAAAAAAAAAAAAAAAAAAGCTGCTTTGCCGGTTTACTTCCCTCTGCCCTGAAAATGAGCTCTAACATGTACATGGGGCAAGGTCTGAGGGCTCATGAGGAAGCAAAAAGGAGAACTGAGAGGATATGATATCTAGGGATTGTGTTTAAACCAGCACTGCTAGATGAAACACATGTCAAACTACAGCCCTGAGCTATAATTTCACACTACTTTTAAACTGATTTAATGGCTAGCTGCCACCAGGTTTCTTACAAGGAAAAGTTTTCTTTTGGGTTAGATCGCTGAACCAACCAGCCCACTGCGGGTTAGCAGTGGCTGTACATTGCCAGGATTTTTCCCTCAACGGCGTCTGTCCTTTAGATCCACTCTAATTTGTGACTAAGATTGAGCTCTCGGTGCACACACACAGCATTCACATCGAGGTCTGGGCAGAATGGCTGCAGCACTCAGACTGGCATGCTACCCTCTTGCATGCCAACTTCTTCACATAAGCTTCACATAACTTTTGAAAATATAAAAGCAATACAGAAAGAGTAATCCCAAGTCCTCAAAAGAACAAAAAATATAAAGAAAGAAATACATTTGAATAGGTCAAAAGCCTGAAACAGTCTAGCATTTTTCTCCAAAACAAGATTTGGAGTATATGAATCACTTGTTTCCTCAGTGGTCCTACTTTTACTGAAAATTTTCAGCAGTTTTTGCGAACATGTCCAGCAAAAATAAGAATTCATCTCTTCAGTGAGCAATGTGCATGTGGCCTTCTGAGTTGCTTTTAGTATTCAGTTCTGCACTGGTATGTTTGGATCGTGTTAATTGTAGCTATTCTTAAAACACCTGAAAGAATTTAGCAAGAAACTCAAGTTTAATGACTGTACAGAAAGAACTGCCTCACAATAAGAGCAGCGTGTGTCAAATTCCAATATCCTGACAAGCTGTCCCTTTTAGTGCACTACTAACAATCGCTCCCTATTATGTAAACAGCAGGCTCCATCTTTTTAAAGTGTTTCCTACAAGGAGATTTTAGAAATAAGCTGCACAGTTTTCTCCCATGTGTGTATTTACCTTTCTACTGGCTAAGCAGCCTGATACCATACAAATGGTAAATTACTCACCATGTCTATTTTCACCTGGTGTTTTTTTTGTTGTTTTTTTTTTTTTTTTTGGCAAACACATTCCCAGTTCTGTTTACGGTAACCAAGGATTAATGTGTTAATTTTTGAACATGAGTAACACAGAGAGACGAGAATTTCTTCATTAAGGATCCAATTGCAGGACCAGGGCTTATACATAAAATACACTGGAGCAGCAGTAAACTTATTTCAATAGGACTCCACAAAGGTTTGGGCTGCAGGAGAAAGACTTCCATTTTAATATTTTTATGCTTCGTTTGTTAATTTTAACTTTTCAGTATCTCATTTACAAGTAATGTATTCGAGTACATCCAGATTCTTGCAAATTTCTCATAAAAGGTCATCATAAAATTATCATAAACTAGAGCAGATCTTTCTAATCGTCTTTCAGAAGAATGAGAAAGCAGGGCTTACTGCCTTCCAGGCTGCATCTGCACTGCAATTAGGAGATATGACTGCAGTACATTACATTAGATGTACTTCAATTACATTTAATTTTGTTTGCCTCAAATAACAAAACAGTTAAAATACAGAAACATGGACTTCACTGTTGGCAATTAATTTGAGTAAGCATCCAGTGTACAACAAAACGAGCCTGTAGACCCCTAACTGAGGACTATGTTTCCACAGCTTTGCTACTGCTAGTACAAAAACTACTGAGATTAAAGCTAGCACAAGCATGTCTACACAAGCTATAATAATCACACATCTGATTTCAGTGTGCACAGAAAGAAATGCATTTTGCTTGTTTTTCAGATCTACAGTGTTCTGTGGAAGCATGCCTACAGAAAACTGAGAGCTGCCACTTCATAATCATATTCACGTGAATACAGAGATGACAAAATAATCTTCTTGCCTTTACTCTCAATAAGCCTGATGCTTCTATGGATCTGCTGTAAAGGCCTTACAGAAAGAAATTTCAGTAATTCAAGTGGCAACTAAACACCAGACAGGCACTCGCTACAGGACAAGTCATACAAACAGCAAAGGTTATTTCAAAAAAAAAGAGCAACTCTGCTTTGCTATTATTAAACAGATGCCTCAAGATGAGAAATTCAGAGGAGGCTGACAGCACAACAAAATACCACGTTAGTCTGTTTTGAATTACCAGGAATGCAACCAGAGAGTTATTTACTATTGTAACAGAAGTGCATTTCTAAATCCAGGGTTAGTGCCTAGTATTTTGTTATGTTGGATTTAAGGACCCAAAAATAACAGGAAGACACAAGAGAAAACAAAAGACAGATTCTGTTGCAATATCAAGATGATGAGCAAAATTGTAGATTTTCTTTTTAGTCATCCTATCCTTGGAAAGATTCATTCACTCATCTTTACAACGTACTTCAAATCTAAGTGATGATACTGTTGGCAATAACAACAATAGCCTGGCCTTCTGAAAAAGAACATGAAGACATGGTAAAGGGTAAAGGAATTTTTTATTTAAACTCAAACCATGAAAAAATATTTTCAGGGCCACATCATGACTGATCAACAACATTGTGTTGCTTCTATAATTCTGTGATTTCCTTAAATACAGTCCTTATGCTCTGCTGCTCAGTTGATTTACAAGACTACATTACGTATGTTCCCGCTCTTTCAGTACTGGATTAGATACTGAAAGCCTTAGACCTGCGTTTAAAATCTTAATTTTGAGACAGGCTCACCAGTAAGTGAGGTTACACTGATAAAAGATTAAATACAACTGTTGTACTGAGAGACTTGTATAATGAAAACTAATTAAAAGTATTGTGAAAATTCCCCCTAAATTGTTTTCAGCATGCCAAAAAAAAAGGTTTTCTTCAAAATACACAAGATTTATAGTGTCAAACCAGCAACAGAGGAAAGACAAAGCAAAACCCTTGGACTCCATGGTTTCAAGACAGAAACAAGAAGAAAAAACCTCAACCCACCTATCTATAAACATATTAAACCAAATGTTGTTTCACAAAACTCCACATGACAGCGTAAGTAAGATGACTCTCAATTATACAGAAAAAAAAAAAAAAAAGCATGTATGGTACAGCTTAGGGCTTTCTTTTCAGAGTTAGTTCCTCACTGTAACCAACTCTATACCCATTTAGCAGGAGGACAAACAAACATCAAGAAATGTCCCACGATGTAGCATCATTAAAACTTATTCATAGTTACTTTATTTTGGAATTAACTACTGGAGAGAGGTGAGAGAGACACACACACCTTTTTCCCAAAGTTAATGCCTTTTAATTACACATCTTCTCTAGGATGCTACTTGTAAAAATCAGAGAAGAAAATACTAGCTTTTGAGCTTCTCAAGCAGAACTGTTACATTTTCTTTAGGTCATATAAATTATGTCTTTCAGAGATCAGAAGGATATGGGAATATGCTTCCAATAAACACAAGTGCATTCAGTACCAGCAAATTGAATTCATACCGGCCAGTCTCATGCATTAGTTGACAAAGACAAAATGGTAAAATTTACCATGTAGCTTAGCAGACCAAAATAAACAGTATTTGAGAAGCACAGCTTTTCTGAACTACTCTTAGCAGCAAACAAGAATATTTAGATGACCCTGACATATGGTTGATAGGTATGATTCATTAGGAAATACAGGAAGGCAGTAATTACTTTATTATTTTGCATAAAAAAATCCACGCATATGATGGATTACAAACTCTGTTATGTATCAGAGCAAATGTAAAATCAGGCAAGGAAAGATCCATAAATCTTTACAGCTATTTGGGTTGTTTTGTGCTCTTGTCTTCAGCAACGATGAAAAGGAGAGCAGCCTGCAATGTTCTTAATGAGTTAGGAAGTGTTTTTTGTAAGCAGATAAGCTAATGCAGGTATTTTAGCCTTTACAGGTGCTGAAATATTTACCAGTAGGTCCAATTGCAAAAGTAGGGCCTTAAGCTTTAATCTTCCTCCAGTCCAGAACTATTAATTCATCTCTCAGAACTTCATTACAAGAAGGCAGAACTGACAGTTCAAAACCTGAAACAACTTTTAAAGCAGATGAATGAAAAGGCAAGCCTGAGGGCTCATTCTTTTAGGGTTTTTCTATTTAAAAATAATAATAATAATAATAAGTATGTCATACCAGTGCAATGAAGATTAGGCTGTAATTGTTCCATTATTAAAAGCTTGTAAACAGCAGCCACCGTGAGCAGTGAGATCAAGGCAAAATGAAACATTATTAAATGTAAGAACATACTGCATTTAACTGAGTTTGGTAAACTGTGCGCTGCCTTGTATGTCAAAATCCCACTGAAAAACACAAGTCAGATCCCAGGTGCCGAGCTGTATTATTTGAACAAGTGAACATTTCTTCGGAGGAGAAAACATGGTCATTTGACAGGCCTATTCGACGCCAGGAGTGTATCAACAGACCCAAGCAACTGCTGCGTGAGAGTGGCTGGAGAGACCTGCTTGCTACAGACCTGGGCTGGGCAAGCTGCACAGTGTTCCAGTGAGCGAAATCACTGACATCGGGCAGGCATCACCTGCCAAATTGCAGGTTTCTACATTTAACCCTAGAGCCGCACCACTGTAATTTTCGATATGAATGGTTACAGCCGAGATGTTACAGAGAAATGAGGGCTCGGAGCTGTGTGTCATTACAGACCTCGGCGTAAACACACCGCTGTGTCCCTCCGGGCAGATCAGACACAAAACGCTGTCTCTTAGGCTGGGGCAATTTTATTCCGCGACAGTACCGGAGCCTTTTAAAGCGAGGCATTCGGCGTGCTTCGGGGATTCACATCCTTCCCACGGCACCCTGCCCGCCTCCCAAAGCACTGGCGTGGTCGCAGGACTGCCTCAGCACGCTGCCGTGAGGACACACAGCGGTCTGATTAAACCACCCTGCCCTCAGCAAGGACGGGACCGGTGCCTTTTGTCCCCGCTCGCTCCCCACGCGCTGGTCTGACCGGAGGTGCGCGGGGCTTACTTCGCGTTCCCCCCAGAAGTAACTAACGCCGTCCCCGGAGCCGACGCGGCACGGGCGGTTCATTTTCTGGGGGGTTCTTTTTCCCCCAGCCCCGTGTTTTGCTGCGCGTTCCCCTCCGGCCCCTCACAGCCGCTGTTCCCCAGCGCTGCCAACAAACTTCCCGGGGCCGGGCAGCGGCTCCGCGCCCCGCGGGCAACTTTCGGACCGGACCCCCCCCACCCCCGCCCCGCCCCGCCGCCCCCGTCACGCCCCTCACCGGCGATCTTCACGCAGGTCTCGGTCCCGGCGGGGGCTGGCGGCGGCTGCTGCTGCCCTCGCCGCTCCGCCTCGCCCCCCGCCGCCCTCGCCGCCGCGCTCCGAGTTCTCTTCAGAGCCGGCGGCGCTGGGGCGGCGCGGCGCCGGGCCTCGGCCCAGCTCTTCCGCTTCATGGCGGAGGCGGCCGCGCCGCTACGGTGGGGGCGAGGCGGCGCGGATCATCCCCGCCGCGCCGCTCCCCGCGGGGATCGCGATGCCGCGGGGGAGGAGGGACCCGGCGGCGGCGGCGGTGGCGGCGGCGGCTGACGCGTCTCCCCGGACACCGCCCCCTCCCCTCCCGCCGCCCCGTGCACCGACGGGCCCCCCGCCCCGCCGCGGCGGCGGCTCCCGGCCGCCCCCCCCCGCCCCCCGCCTCTGCCGCTGATTGGGCCGGGGCCGCGTGGCGTCAGCGGCGCGGAGCGGTGCGGACTGTGACGTCATAGGGGCCGCCGTAACAGGTGGGCCCGCGGAGGGGCGGCGGGACCGGACCGGACGGGACGGGACGGGACGGGGCGGGGCGGGGCGGGCGGCCTCGCCTCACGGCCCTGCCACACGCGGGGCCAGCGGTGGTCATCTCCCGCTGCCGAACTTTGTAAAAACAACATTTTTTTGGTAAAAAGCACTTAAAAAAAAAAAAATGTAAAAATACGTTTTTTTTTTTTTTTTTTTTTTTTTTTTCAAAACCACTTCGATTTGGTAAAAACGCTTCGTGTAAAAACTTCAGTAAAAGCACTTTTTTGTACTTTTTTTTAACCACTTTTTTGTTTACGTTCTTTGTAACACCTTCCCCCCCCCCCCCTTTTTTTAACACTTTTTTCTTCCTTTAAAAAAAAAAACAAAAAACTTTTAAATACACTTTTTAGTCACGCAGCAGACCTGGCACCGCGCTACCGCCCTTCCCTACCAGCACACGCCCGCCATGCACCTCTGGATGTCCCACCAGCATTGCGGGCTTGCGCCGTGGTCCAGCCGCACACCGCAAACACGCGGCCTGTGCCTTAATGGCAGCTGCGTTTCTCATGAGCCCTCCTCTGTCGTTTTTCCCTCTTTTTGCTGCTCTTCATGTTGTGAGCCTTGGGGATGAACGTGCGGGTTGTGCTGGAGGCCGTGGGACAGCTTCTGGCAGTGCTAAGGTTGGGTGACTAAGCAACAGCGCAAGTTGCACCTTCATTCGTTCTGACCCATGCTGGGAGTCCTCACTTTTAGCTGTCATTTGTTTATATATATATTTTTTTAACTTGCCAAATGCTTCTTTTAAAATCGAAAGCACAGGGAAGGTGAAAGTGAAATGACTGGAAAACAAAAGTAGAACTAGAACCGGTGTCTTTGGCAGGGATGATCGGACAAATGAATGAGTGTGGGAGCACTGCGGATAAACTGGGTGCTCCTTCACTTCCAAAATGATAAAATCCCTGCGTTTCTCGTCTTCATTTTGCACGCACAGTCTGGGGCTTCCATCTCTCCTCCTGCTGCTTTCCCCTCCTGTGAGCCTCAGCTGCCGGACAGGCGCCAGCTGCCGTCTGCTGTGCCGCCTTCTGAGGGAGCCTCCGGGCTGCCCTGCAAGAGCCAGGGTTCAAAGTCTGCGCAGGACTGCTGACAGCCCTCTTCTGAGCGCCCTTTAGTCAGAGCAGGGAACCCAGTGCAGTATTTTTACATCCTCTCGTTAAACACGTGCTGTCCAAATACGTATGTAATTAATAAGGGGCTAAGGGACAGCACCTTCTGGTGTAATTACATTGCTCCCTATCACTATTTATCTTAAGCCTTTTATTATTCATCAAGGGGCGCTGCATTTAATTTCACGTGATCTTAATGGCATCGAGAGCTCTCAGAAGTTTGCTCTGGGCCTGCCTTAATGGATGCAGGCACAAAACTCAGTGTTAGACATACCGCTTTAGAATCGTGATAGGCTTAAGGCTGGTGAGATTTAGCAGGTGAGATATGTACGAGTAGCGGCAGTGTACAGTGAAGGCCAAAGATCAGAAACCGCAGAGGAGGATATGCTCTTCCATAAATCTCACAGATTTTTATTTTGAAATTGCTAAAATGTGTCTCATGCCTCAAAACAGGGCAAATACTACTTTAATGAAAACAATAGATTCTGAACACAGGCATTTCTAGAAAAATAGATCATAGAAAATCTGACAGAAACACAAACTAAAATGTCCTCAGCTCAGCTATAACTAAGAAATAACTTAGAAATAACTAAGGATGTTTTTTCACAGACCTCTTGCTCTGACAGAAAATACATACATACACAGGAGAATGTACTGCTGCAAATATTCGTAAAAAAATAAACAACCATGACCTACTCCAAAACTGACAATCTGACCAGAAACAGGTTTAGCACCCCTCTCTTCCTGTTTTTACAGACCCACCTTTTTGTATTACACAAAACAACTGTAGACAACAGATGATATATACAAAATATTTATTTTAAACTATTAAATGTATTCCATAACGTCCACCCTTGCCAGATGCAAGAGTAGATAACGGCTTAGATCCCACTGTTTGCAACAGTGAGCTTTCAAAGTGTATTTTAAATACAAGATTGCCACACAGTGCTGGAGGCTTGAAAACCACTGAGAAGTTCTGGGTTGAAAGCCGATGTGATTTAGCGAAAGGCAAGAATCCCAAGTTCTTCCCAAGCAAAACCAGATTTTTGTTTAATGCATCCCAAAGGAAGATTTTCAAAATGTGTTAGCAAGATTGTTACATGAGAAAATAATAAGCTGCAGGAATTTTTGCAATAAGTATCAGTTGCATTTTAGTTTTTGTTATCTTACACACAAATAGCACTTCAGCATCCGTCTTCAGTGTCAGGTAGTTTATTCTTTGCTCTGATAGTCTAGATATGGTTTCTGATGTCCCATAAAGATGCAAGAGTACAGATGCTGGTGGCAATTCACTGCAGAATCGTTCTTGTAGAGAATAAACAAAAAATGACACATTTTCTCTGCATCATATGTCAATAATCTGGGGTTTGTTTGTGAAATTTACTGTTTTAACTCCTGCCAGTTGCAAAACTGTGTTAATGGGAACATGATCCAACCTGTTTTTATCAAGGTGCAAAAAATGAACTTCATTACCTGGAATGGAATGAGAATAAACATGTAAATAGTTGAATACTATACTTATTTAAGAACATAAGTGAATCGTAGAAGCATTCTAATTTCCCACAAGCTCTTGTACAGATGTGTGCTAGCTGTAGGTTGTATAATACACTGTATTTTAAATTATGGATTTTTAAAATTATGTTGTAGAAACATGGGGCACTGAGGCATCTAACTGAATTAAATCTGCTGTAGCATGGTGGTTCCTAATGATTTGAGGAGATTACTTTGTCATGTGTTAGCCCCACTTCATGATTTATTCCTCTATTAAAAACACATTAAATGCCTAGAATCAAATCAAAAGCAGAATGTGGGTGCACACCACAACGTCAAAAAAAATAAATCCAAACTTCAAGCCAGTTTTTCTATCAGGGCCACTATCAGCTTTGTGCCGTCTCTGCAGGAGGTGGAATTGCACAATGGCACCTCCATGGGTTCCTTCAGCTAGCAGAATCTGATAGACTACACTAGACTGTCCTTTCCCCTTGGGAGTCTGCAGGGACAGCAGCCGAGATGGCAGCACTAAAGCAAACAGCGGAAGGAAGTCTACATTTGTTTTTCAGACAAAATAAATGGGCTCACCTGGGCCTAAAATCAGAGTTCCTCCTTGCTGAGCGGGGTCTCCTTGAAAGTCAAAAGCTGGACCAGTCATTGCTCTCCACATACTCTTAATACTTCCCAAGAACGCACTTGATTTTACATGAGGGCTCTGCACTAAACAAAACAGCAAAGTACTTGTTACCTAGAAATACAAAAATACCTAGAGAGAACAACAAAATCAAACTGTTGCTGTGAATAGTTTCCTGACTACTGAAGAAATGGGGTGTGTTTTGCCAACGTACAGCTTACAAGAGATGGTATGGTGAGCAACTCCCTTCCTATTTACATTGCGATCATGGTATTTTATCAGAGCATTCTTGTTCTGTGAGTCAATTCAATGTGAGAAAAATTTTCTTACCTGGTAAGTTATTACCTTCACCTCTTTTCATGCCAAGTGTTTTATAAATTTCCCTTTGTGGATCTACATACATTTCATGGGTATAACCAGTTAAACTGCAAAAAGGCTGCAAAATATGTATATATAAAAAAAAAAAATGATACATTATAAGGTTAGAACTAGTTAGGATCTACTGACAGTGGAAAAAATACTGACACAGCCCCAATTTTAAAACCTGTGACTTTTGTCATGTTAAATGAAACTAAAAGCCAAAAATTTTTAGCCCTAAAGCTTTTACTAAAACAAAGCTCCCAGTGAAATCTGGAAAATATTTTTCCTTAACAAGTCTCAGTGGATTTTAAAACGAAAGCTTTAGTTACTTGCTTTATGCATGTACTACCAATTGCTTCATGACCTGGTTTTCAGTGGTTGCAAATGACCATCTTTTCACTCTGAGCAAAATCCTTCAATGCAGATCATAAGATGCAATACAAAACACAATTTATTTAATGACTACCTGATTTACCTTGATGTGATGATAAGATGACTGTCCAATAACAATAAGCCTCACATTTGCTTCCTAGAACAAAACACAGGTATTGAAACTGAAAAGAGGAACTCTGTGTTTCTGCATGGCTGCAAAGCATTAGCAGTCTGATGTTCTGCAATAATGATCATGGTGTACTGAGTTAAAATTATTTGAAATTAATATCACTGACATTTGGAACATGCGCTTTGTCACCCACAGTTAGCAGCTACATACATTTATTAAGTGGTAAATTACTTTTTAAAGATAATTTTTAAGTTACAGGTATGTAAACTTTACGTTTTCTGTAGCATTAGTAGCATCATCTTTTCAATTGATTGCAACCTGCTTATGATTTTGAAAATGGAACATTTCAGTGAAGTTACACCTGCATCTAAAGAAACAGCATGCAAACACTGATGTACAAACAAGTACATCTGTGATTTTCATATACCGATGACCCTCAATATATATAACTTCAACCAACATGTAGTGCTGCCTTTTGCAGGTGCAACGTTGAGCCTGAGCCTAATACAGGCCAACACTTTATTTAGCTGCCGAGAACAAATTTAATAAAGTATCAGAAGTTGCTGTTGTTTGTTGTGTTTTGTGTGTTTTTTTTGTTTTGTTTTGTTTTTGTTTTTAATGTTGGGGTATTATGCTTGGCTATCCCATACAGAATCATTTTGTTTGTTGGGAAAAGAAGCCCCGCCTAAAAATAAATAGTCTTACAAAAAAAAAAAAAAAAGGAAGGATTTGATTTTCCATATGTATATCTTTAAGCAGCCAAATTAAGATATTAAGATGTCATTCTGAGTGATGCTAATTGAACAGTTTAGAAAAATCTGTCCTGAGGAGGCATGCTGCCAAAGAAATTAACCCTCTTCAAATCCAAGCTCTTAGTCCATTTGAGGACTACTGTCAGCATGGAGCTGGGTCTCTGTCACCTGCTGTGCTGCTGTTGGAAACAAAATATGTCAGACTTGCAATCGGCAGCCTAGAAGAGACAGTTTGATCTCCCTCGTCTAGCAGGGGACCCTTGTCTTTCTCTTGTATCTCCTAGCACCTGACAAATACCAGTCCACAGCAAGTCCTGCCCACTCCATTTCTCCTTTCTGTCACTCTGACTCCTGTTTGTGCAGCTGACTGGTGGACAGGTCACACAGCTGATGCAGCTTACAATAAAAAAAAAAAAAAAAAATCACAGAAGAGAGACTATTTGTAATCCAAATCACTTTTCTGATCTCATTCCGTGTACAACCAGCATTCAGCTGTAGCAGCATAATGGGATGGGCAGTAGCCAGGGGTCGCAGTTGACAGCTGCTAGGGCACTGCTAATACCGAAAGAAATGCCTATCAAATGTTGTCTAATTGTTTGGGTAGAAAAATCAGCATCAAGCTAACAGTGCAAAGAGAAATAATGATGTTGCAACAGAGCATGCAGTGCAATAAATCCCTGTCTCCCAGGCAGATGCATTATGGCAGTTGTAGCAAAGAAGGCAAGCACTTTCTCCTGAGCCTCTGTATGATTTTGTGAAAGTTTAAGCCTTGTGCAAGCCTGCAGGAGACAATTGATCAGCTGGACTGCAGCAGCCCCCCATACAAACATGTACATGGGGTGTTGTACTTACTTGTAAGTAACTCCTGGGGACTTTTGCCAGGTCTTCCACATACTCCTTGCAGGTGTAACACAAAAAACTCTGCAACACAGCCGGTTGGACGTGTCACAAACAGGCGTTATTGCACAGCAACGAAACACCTCATTCTGACTTTGGCACAAACTGCTTTTGGAGGTGACTGGGAACTGGGAACGCAACAGATAAAAGTTCACTGCAGTCACCAAATGTGGGTTAGGCTCCTGGTTTCACCCAAGCCTGAACAAGGACACCAGGCGTGGGGCCCTGCTAGTGTTTACATCTCTAGGAACGTGAGAGCCGGCTTGTCAGCTGGGAAACCGGGAAACAGCATCCTTGCTTCCCTAAGGACAGGGCAGAAGAACTGTTTGGTCTGGGACGAAAACTGCATCGCTTTGCCAGAGTACGGGGGGCTCTGCTGCCGGTTTTCCTCTCCCCCACCCTCTCGAGTGACTCCCCCGGGGCCTGAGGCGTGCGGGCCCGCTCTGCCCGCCGCTCCCCGCTCACCCTGACGAACACCACGATGGCCTTCTGCTCCCCGTACAGGGCGGCGAAGGGCACCCTCCGCCCCTCGCCGTCCGCCACCAGGCAGCGGGACGCCTCCCGCAGCTCCGCGGCCTCCGGGCTGGGCGCGGCGGGCGCCCTGCGGACCTGCTCCGTGACGGGGGGGGCCGGCGGCAAGGACATGGCCGACAACGCCGCCGCCCCGGCCCGGCCCGGCCCGGCCCTGCCTTCCCGCAGGCGGGGAGGGAAAGGCGGAGCCGGCCGGGGAAGCGCCGGGGCCGGGTGGGAGGGCATCGCCTCGGCCCTGCGCCCGGAGCTGGCCGGGGATGAAGGAGGAATGGGGCCTCCGAGCGGACGGGGAGGGAGATCCGCTGCCAGCTTCTGTGTTTCAAATAGCAGCTCCAGCTCGCAGGAGTGGCGGGTGAACGGAGGCAGCGCCGCACAGCCCCCGGTTCGGGGCACCCTGTGCAGGGTGGTGGTGCTGGAGGGCTGTGAGTGAGCTGGAAACTTGCGTTTTCTGGGATCTGTCGAGTTGCAGCACAGAAAGTGCAGACCCTGGTTCCTTGCTGAAGTCGGAGAGGCAAAACTGGGCCGGACTCCGGCAGGTGACCAGCAGAGGATGGAGGGCACACAGAATGGAGAGAACTCAACACATCTTGAAAAAAGAACACCACCAGTCCTGAGGAGTAGCCAGGTCTCTCGGACGGTTGTGTTAGCTGGCACTTTATGAGGTGGACAACACCTTCATTTTGACAGAGGGCAGAAAGAAGTACCAGAGGGAATACAGCTGGAGGGAATAGGACCGGCGCTTCGCCAGGAGCTTTGGCCTATGTGAAGCCCCCTGATAGTGTTCATCCCAGAGTCTCTCTTGGCAGACTTCCACAGTGTCTGTAGCGTTAGTGTCACATAAGCTCCTGTATGTTTATGAAAACTCATGAAACTTTGGATTAAACCCATTGCTTTTCTACTACCAGGAGAGAGTGCATAGAACAGGTTAATCCCCTCACCACATCAGCCTTTTGACTGTACACAGAGTAGTGCTCTGCTGCCCTCAATCTTCAGTGTCCTAGATTAAGCAACCACTTTTTTTTTTTTTTTTTTTTTTTTTTTTTTTTTCTACAATGTCTTCTTATACAGCATTTCTAGAATAAATGTTTTCAATTTTCCTCTTGCCTGTCTAGATGGTTTCTGTTGTGCCTGAAGTTCAGTGCCTGAAACTAGAAACAGTGCTTAAGTGTTAGGTTTAGTCCATGTGTTGGGTCTGTACATCTGCTTAAACATGCTGCTATTGTGGTAGTGCAACAGTGTTATAGAGTTGACTTACTTTCGGCCTGAGAACCACTATAGCCCCCAGCTGCTCAGCTCCAGACCTTCCCTAGACAAGAGTGCATTACCACCACTTCTCATAGGATAGTTGGTGGAAGAAATTCTCTCCACCTTCACAATGTCTAAAAATGTCAAATGAGCTCTGTGTAAGACCTTTACCTGGGATGATATAACATAGCAGGTCCCCCAGCTGGGATGCTTCCTAACTGTTTTAAAATTGTTGTCAAAAAGTACTTAAGGACGCCTAAGGTGTTTTGCGCCAAGTTAACAATAACAACAAGTCAGCTCTCCTTCATAACCAACAACACGAGGGAAAGTGATCCCTGGCTGATGTAGCTGCTTACAAGTTTCTGGCACTTACCTGCAGGTAAAACTGTCCAACTGGTACAACCCTCTAGTTTCAGTAATAAAATTATATTTCATGATATAGATCCCGCTGGTGTCTTTGCCAGGGTAAATGTGATTGTCATCATAATACTTTGCTGAGATAGCAAATCATTGTTTGAATGTTAGTAAAGCACTTCTTGCATATTTGCTTATGGCTGTTTACCTCAAGGACTAATCTTGCAGTCCAGTATTCTCTCACGGTGAACTCAAATTGATACAGAATTTCTGAAAATTGTGAAATGTATGTTCTGTTAGATAAGGGTTTGAACAGTATTAATTCCCTGTTGCTGTTGTCAGACTCCTTTGTTCACTTAATGGTTACACATATTTTATGCTGTCAGTTGGAGCACTTCAGCCCTCAGCTTGTAAGCCAAATTTGGGCCATGCTGCATCACTCCGTGGCTCTTCAAAAGCACTAATGTGGAGTGGCCTGCCCTTGACTACTTCAAGATGTATCAAAGCTGGGAGAACTGGTGACTTTCGACATGCTTTGCTCTTTATCTTGAGAATGAGGTGGGCAGGCTGTGCGGTGGCTGCAGTAAACCTGCTGGGTATTGCAGACCACGCTATGCAGGGCAGAGGGGCTCAGCTGTTGGTCACCAGCAGAGCTGGGAGCAGGGCCCTTGTCACTGCAGCTGGAAAGCAGAGCCTGCAGAGGAGGCAGTGGTGCCCCTGCAGGGGACCTGCTGCCAGTCCTGCGTAAGGCTCAAGTGGGGCTGTGCCCACTGATGAAGAATTGGGCAGTGGGATGTCACAAACTCACAGGACACTGTTCCAGCTCGGTCTACACATGGCTGGTCTTATGCCTAGACTCCAGAGAGGTCATTGTCACTTGATTTTAAATTACGTTTCTGAAGAGGCCAGTCCATCTGTTAGAGCTGGTAAACATTACTGCCTAAGATCTGCCTCCAGACTTTGCTCTTTTATGCAATTTGGATGCCTTAAACTAGCTGAGGAATCATGTCCTTTGCACATAGTTTCAGCATCATGCTGATGATGACTAGCAGCTTTCACCCCTCTAAAGCATTCTCAAAAGCCCCTCAAATGGCGTGGTTCTGATTTTTAATGGAGTATGATAGAAGTGTTAGTAACATACAAATACCAATTACCTCCACCCGCTGTTTTACAGAGAAAGAATGGGAATTGAGCACTACCATGTTCTCTGAAAGAGAAGGTACTCAAAATTAGCAGTCACTTTAGAAAGCCGAAGCTTAAAATCATTCATTTAAGTATGCTTAACAAAAATAAACATAAATTCCAGTGACTTAGAAGGAAAGAAAGACTCTACATCCATTGACTTCAAATATTCTGGGCCATATGGACAGAGGTACAATTTACCAAAACCATGAAGTCTGTCCACATGAGCTATGATTAGGGAGACTACTTTTTTCCTTTCTGCTCTTTTCTTTACATTTCTTAAATACAGAGGTGATGAAAAGCACGCTCATCAGTGTTGTCTTATTTTTTCAGTAACTTAAGGAGAATTAATTAGTGCATTGGCATTATTAATCATGATGTAGCATTCAAGATGCAAGTCACTTTCTTCACAGCAGTGCAATTTACAGTCGCAAAGAGAAATTTAGCTAAATATTTAATTAACCAAGAGCTAGGTTGCTTTGTGTTGGGGATAGCAAATTCAGATTCCTACCATTTCAAGGGGAAGAAAAATAATTACACACAGATGTGGAATAATTTATTTGCTCTGTATTGGCTAGTAAAACAAAATACCAGCTGTAATTATGTAACCTGAATGCCTTTATTTATAACAGCTGTACAAAATATCTGACAAGACTGCTGTGGCCTATACAAGTAGCATGCCACACTGTTTAGACTGTGTAGTGTGTTTTTGTAAAGCACCATGTTATTATCAATTTACTGCAAGATGTACTGTTTATTTAGCACTAGTATATCTGTTGTTCTTGTTTATCTGAGTATTATTAAGCTAGAGATGCTGTGGTTATTACTGATCTGCTGAAATAAATCAGCGTTTAGCATTCTAGAATAAAAGTATTATGCTAAGTGTTAACTAAGAATGCACTGTTCTTAAACTATTGTTGTGATTAAAGAGCAGTAAAGTGTGTAATGTCCTGCAGATAGGAGGCTTTTTCCTTTATAGCTGCCTTTCACTGTTTTGTTAGTGTAATGGTGTACTGGAGCACGCTAGACTTCTTGACATACAGTCATGGGACTGACTTTTAATCAGCCAGGAGAATCATTCACAGTCATTTTTCAAACATTGGCTTCATCTCTATTTTTTTTTTTTCTCTTGCTGTTGAGTGCTTTCTATCTTGTGACATAGTTTCTCTTTAATTTTCCTTACCTCCTTTTGTTTTCCCCTTTTAAAATTATTCAGGATTATTTACAGGACTAGGGACTTGGCAAGTCTGCTTGCAGTGTCAGTGTGTGTTGTATAACGATTAACTGTTGTCTCAAAAAACAAATATAATTAAAAATCTATTGTAATAGTTCAGTGATCATACCTACACATGGAGAGAATTAATGTTCTCCTGTTATGTTGAGCATATTTAGTTTTGTAATGCTAACCCTACAGGGAGTGCTGTAACAACAAACTTTACTATAAAACAAAATGTAACAATTGTAGGTGAAATGCATAATACTTTGATTAAAACATAGCTTCGAGGCATAAAGAGAGCCTTTAATGCATTTATTAAGATCTCTTAATATTTGATATATTTCTGTTCTGCAACTACCTACTTTGTGTGCTGTAGATGAAAACCAGAGACAACCAGCAATATGTCAAGAATAGTAGTTTATATTTGTGGTTGCTCTTTTGTGGCTAAGTGCCACAAGTTTGAATGATTCTTTAAATAACTGAGAGGAATCAAGTCTCTCGGCTGAAGAGATCACTACTTAAATAGAGGAAACAGAGCAAAATGCAAATAAAAGGTATGCTACGATCCAAGCTGGCCAAACTGACTTGCCTTATATCTTGTTACCAATAAGGCTCTTAGAAAGTAAGCTAATTATCTTTAGTGTTTAAATTACTGTATAAGTTAGATCAGAGGATAGTGACATGAAGAATGAGAAGAAAACTGGAGGTGATCACGTGGAGTATTCATGCCAGGTTAAGCTTTGTTATTTAAGACTCTTGAACTAGTGTCTTACAAGGTAAACAAAAACTTTATTGAAAACCCTAAATACTGTAGCTTATTGATTGATTGATATATATATATATATATATATATATTTTTTTTTTTTTTCAGAAAACCTTTACTTTCAGCAGGAAAATCTTAAGCTGTTCCTCCCTGCCCCTCCTGCTCCCTTCCTCCTGCTCCCCCCTCCCCTCCCACCCCCATCTGCCGCTCTTTTTGACAATGCAGAAGGAGCATACCACAGGTAGGTTGTATTTCCTTGTGGCTATTTCTATTTCCTGTGTTCATGGAGAGCTGGCTGTGTGGTTTGCCGTGGATTCAGTTCACTTGGCTTCTCTGCCTATGTCAACTTTGACATTAGGTTCAGTGAGGAGTTTGCTTCTTGAGGCCACTAGATTGTGTAATATATTTGCTGGAGGCTAATGACTTGAACTAATTTTAGCACAGACTTGAAACAGATCTCATTTGTTTTGTGAAGTATAATCAAGAGTAGTACCACTTTGATTTCTGGTATCTCTTGTCCCTCTTTGCTGCAGGGATCAGTTAGGAACCCAGTCCAGTTCCCCTGTAGTGCCAGGGGTTTTGTTTATTTATTTATTTATTGCAAGCATTTAAACTTGGTTGACTGCTTGTATCCTGAGGGCTACAAATCCATGGCACAGGTCCACCCTCCTTCCTTTCAAAATGGCATAAGTATGTTGCCTAATTATCTCTGGTTATTGTGTGCCCAACTGAGATGATGCATGTGCCAAACTTGGGTGAAGTCAGCAATGTTTCGTTTTGGAGGGCCTCCCTGAAGAAACGATTTAAATAAGGAAAAGAAGTCCAAAGGTAAAATTTCTAATGGCCATCATGTGGATCCTGCCAGGAACTCTAAAGATCACAGCTTTTCAGCTGGGTTTCTTCAGAGGGCCTTTTAAAAACATCTGTGGTGAAAACGTGTTTGGTTTGTTCGTAGAGAAAATTACCACTGCAGGCAGTAAAATGCATGCCAAAGCCAGGACTGACGGCCCAGCCCTGGGAGCTTCCTGTGCCTGGGATTTGTGCTGGCGTCAGTCTGAATCCCGTGCTTGGTGCCTTGGGAACTGATCCTTGGCTGTGGGCTGAGGAATCTGGCCCCTGCTGTACGGGACAGCGTCTAAACAAGAAAGCTGTTTTTATTTCTGCTGTTTGCATCATAATTACTTGCTTCAACAAAGATGTTAAGCTGCTTCAGAAGACTTTTACTCCTTAATGAAGTTATGTATGGCTTTTCTTTATTTTTCAGTTGCAGTTGTGACTCTTTTCTCTCTGTACATGTATTTCTTTTGCAGTAGTTTGTTTATGCACAAAGCTAGCTACAGAAGTGAAGAACAGAATAAAACCAAGGAATACAAATACGTTAAATATGCTTTCATTACAGGGAACCGTGAATAAAAACTTATTAACATATCAGCTAAAACACACTTCTGTAACTGAAACATCTGCAAGTGATCTAGTGTTATCTTTTTTTGGCAGATTGGTGAGAGGTCATTTAAATTAGTTCCAATTAATGTATTATTGTTCCACTACACCATCGTCTTTCATGTTATGAGTTAGCATGTGCAACAAAACCCTTATGTCTACAACAAAAGAATTTGTACGTAAGAGCTGGAGAATAAAATATTAACACACACACACACACAAAAAGGGGGGGGGAGGGCGTTAAGGGAATGAAGTGGCTGATTAGATTCTATTTTCCATCAATTTAACTCCTCAAAACCCTATTTTTTTTTTTCAATTTCCTTATTTTTTCTTTATAGAATGTCCAAAATAATTTGCACATAGTTTCCTTGATGCTGATTATCATGCCTCAGTGATTTGTATAAAGCAGCTTCTGCCCTTTCTGCACAGCAGCACATTATTTTAGCATCGGATCACTTTCTGAGACTGAAATTACTTGCTCTCTTGGTTCAGGAAAGAATGATCAACAGCCACCATTTAAAAATTCTCATTAGGTACTCAGACATTCAAGCTGTGGCCCTGCCATGGCCTCCTAGGTCCTGACTACAGCTCTAGTGACTTCAATATAGTTTTGATCATACAAATAAATTAGCTGGGTATCATATCAGTCAATCTGTAAAACATATTTATTTTTTTGCTGCTTCCCTTAATTCTACAATGGGAAATTCTTTAAGGAAGCAATAGTCATTGTCTGGCAATATCAAATCAGAGATGAAATTGGGCTGACAGAACAAATGGGATCAGCACAGGAGCTTATCCACACTTGAAAGTTAATTTTGATTAAAGTAGACATAAATTCAATTTCTGAGGCTATTGCTGAGTAACTCCACTTACGGATGTGGTTATTTGAATTCTGCTTATCTCAAATAACTTTGAAATAATGAGGCTAAAGCAGAATAAGGGATAATCATTCAGGAGAAGGCATGTTAAAACATGAAGTTGTTCAGAATACTTACAGACATCTAGTACTGTGGGACAAGCTGTGAGAGGTCTTCTAGTGTTGTACTGTTCTAGGTTGCTACAGGAATTTCAGGTGATAAAAATGTCTTAAGTCTTTTCATTGTTTTCTGATGCCACTTTGATAAAAAGGCTTTTATTTCATTCAAAATTGAACTAGATGAACTGCTTAATTTGAATTAAATTGAAAGTAATCTTCTGGAGTAAGTTATTTACTGGAGTCCAGTTCCAGATGAAACGCATAAAGAACAAGGAGTCAACATCTTGATTGTTGTGCCTGATGTTGGATAGACAAGTCTTTGCACAAAGAAGGTGATACTGTCTGTGTGAAGTTTTCCTTATAAATTAAAATACTTTATGATCAAATAAATAAATAAAGGGTCATACCTTCCTCAATCTCTAGAGACTTAGAGTCCCAGAGAGAGTTTTTTCCTTCTAAAGGGGAAAAGCTGTTTGCTGTTTTCTTGGTGTACCCAAGAAAATTCCATTTTCTTGGGTACACCACCTCCTTCTTCGCATGGTTGTATAGCATGACACAGAATTTTGTCTAGCATTTTCACAGGGTATGCTAAAACTTGCACCAAGATGCTTCTGAAGGACTGAGGGAATGGGAAAGTAGTATGGTATGAGGGCAGAAGTCTCTGTTATTAATTTTCCTGGCCACCAGAGACAAGCATAAACCTGATATCCAAAGTTTTTACTAAAAAGTTTCTGGTTCTGCTTCTGTAATGAACAAAAACTTGAAATTACAACCCATGTACCTGAAAATTCAAGTTCAGTTTAAAAAGATCCCAAAATATACTACCCTTGATTCTGGGTCAAGAGCTGTACTTATTTGAAGTTGACAGTATTGAAGTTTTACCACTCTTTCTAGTGATTCCTGTAAATACTGCATTCTTGGCATGCCTCCCTTCACATTAACAATGTATGGCCTGTACTTGAAGGTTGAGTGTGGCTGTACCACTCTTTTCCACTCTGAGGTAAAATAAAAGCAAACAAAAGCAGCTTTCCTATGGAACGTACTACTTGACCTTGCATTTTCCTCTCCAAGCAGTGCTCAGCTTGTGGTCTTTTTAAAGTATGCACAAATAATACCATAAAAAAAAAAAAAAAAAAAAAAAAAGTGAAGGAATATACAGTACTTAAAAATGCAGTGAAAAGTTAGACTAACAGCATGCACATAGAAAAATATAATTCAGTCAGAACCTCAGGGATAACCTTGTTCACAATGCCATGGAGATCTCTGAGGTCTGTAAATATTTCAGGTATAGGTTTAATACTGCATCTTAAAGAATGCTGCCAACAGTTCAGCTCACCCAGGCACCATGCTGGCATATTAGTATAATGCTAATTCATGGGTAAGGATGCTACCAATGAAGTCTCTAATGTTAATACCTGCTATCTACCTAGAACCATGTGCTATTTAACTGTTACCTGTTGCCTTAAAAAGATGAAGCTGTACAGCATACATTGTATATAACTTACACTTAATAGTCTTTCATATTTAATCATCTTTCAGAAGATTAGAGTATACACAGAGGAAACCAGGGCTTGTGAAACTCTAAAGTCACGACTAAGACAAATCCATTCTGCTTGGGTGTACAGGAGGGGCTGGTGAGGATCCACCCGTCCACATGAATATGTCTTAGTTGCAGGTTCTGTAGATCTCTTTTTTCACTAAACATCTTAGGAGTATCCTGATGAAGATCCCACAGAAGGGTGGCTGAGGTGACATCACAATCAAAACATCCCTAATTTTGGGAAATGGGATTGGCGTTGTATTATATGGATGAGGGAAAGGCTGTTGACGTAGTCTACCTAGACTTCAGCGAGGCCTTTGAGACAGTCTCTGACAGTATTCTCCTGGAGAAGCTGGCAGCCCATGGCTTAGACAGGTGCACTCTTTGCTGAGTTAAAAACAGGCTGGACAGCTGGGCCCAGAGAATGGTGGTGAACAGAGTGAAATCCAGCTGGGGACTGGTCACCAGTGGTGTTCTGTAGGGGTCGGTGTTGGAGTACATCCTCTCTAATATCCTTATTTGAGTGAAGTGGATGAGGGAATTGAGTGCACCCTCAGTAAGTTTGCAGGTGACACCAAGTTGGGGGGAAGTGTTGATCTGCCGGAGGGTACGAAGGACCTGGACAGGATGGGTCGATGGGCAGAGGCCAATGGGGTGAGGTTCAACATGGCCAAGTGCCGGGTCCTGCACTTGGCCACAACAACCCCATGCAATGCTACAGGCTTGGGACAGAGTGTCTGGAAAGCTGTGCAGAGGAAAAGGATCTGGGGGTGTTGGTCGATGCTCACCTGAACATGAGCCGGCAGTGTGCCCAGGTGGCCAAGGCCAACAGCATCCTGGCTTGTATCAGGAGTAGTGTAGCTATCAGGACCAGGGAGGTGATCGTCCCCCTGTACGCTGCTCTGGTGAGGCCACACCTCGAGTACTGTGTTCAGTTTTGGACCCCTCACTACAAGAAGGACATCGAGGACTGGAGGGAATGAGCTTAAGTTGTGCCAGGGGTGGTTTTGGTTGGAAATTTGGAGACATTTATTCTCAGAAAGAGCAGTCAGGTATTGGAACACTTTGCTCAGGGAGGTGGTGGCATCACCGTCCCTGGGGGTGTTTAAGACAAGGTTGCACATGGTGTTTAGTGACTTGGTTTAGTGGTTGATATTGGTAGTAGAGGGATGGTTGGAGTAAATGATCCTGGTGGTCTTTTCCAACCGTAATGATTATCTGATTTAACCATGGGCCACTTTGGTAACCATGGTCCCTTTGGTAGAGTCCCTGCCCTGGCACTGCTTGTCCATGGACCATACATAGCCACTCGGTGGTGTCCGTGCCTAGATGCAGGTCATCCCATGGGCCACAGTCCCTTCAAGGCATCCCTGCTGTGATGCAGGTTCCTCCATGGGCTTCAGTCTCCAGCTGTGTCTTCAGTGATGTTCACTTCCATGTGTATCCTCTGTTCCTTCTCTGCCAGTAGATGACACGCTTGCTTAAATATGTATGAACAGAGACATCATGGGCTCCCGTGGCTGGCTGAACTTTTGGTGTGCGATATGGTGAGTACACTGGTTCAAAGCCACCTGGAAGTATCTGTGACAGACGCAAGTCAGCTAGTGGATTCCTCCCATGCAGGGCACCCTTGCTGCCTCTGGTTGCTGAAGAGCTGACAGTTGTGCCCCATATAGCTGGGCACAGTCTCTTGGGATAGCACGTTGTACTTCTACAAGACAAACTCTTACTGAGTGGTGTCCCAGAACATCCCAAGGTAGTTCAGGGCCTTGCTAAACAGGGAATTTTTGTGCCTTTTGATTTGTTTGTCCTGTGATTGTGTGTTGCTATTTTATATCTATGAAATGCTTAACATTGAAATAGAAATCAGTGAATAAAAATCACTTGTTTGTTAACAGCAAATCTCTTTTGAAAATGTCCCCTCCTCGAGGATGTCACAGAGTCAACTAGCCATAACAGCTTAAAAACAGAGAAGGGAAAATTAATGCAAATGGAACTGAAAGTGAGGGTACTCAGAAATGAAATGCATTAAGGATTTGTCACAACACTGATTTTCTTTGAAGGTATCTGCCTTCAACTATCACAACGGAGCCTGGTGAAGCTCTGAGTTAGCATGAAGGCTGAGAGATGCTTTCCTTCATGCCTAGCTTGCTAGGCATAAATTGTTATTCTTTATCACAAGAAACTACTGACAGCAATCCATCTCTGTGATCATCAGCTAAGACTAGTGTAATAAATTTTATCTGAAGCTTTTGGTAGGCACCATATGTAAATGCTGATTTTTTTTCCTATAAAAAGCGTACTAGCAGCAGGTTGCTATCATTACCAGGATCCTCCACAGTCTCGTTTGACTTCTAGTATCCATTTAGGAGCTCTTATTCTATTTTTCTTCATTTGTAACTTGATGCCAAAGCTATTTTCACAGAAACCAAGTTTTTAAAAAGCTCGAGACAGATAATAAATGTTCTTGGTAAAAGGTCACCTGACTGTGGAGGAAGCTAATGGATGAATTAAAATTGAATTTAAACTGCAATTTGCAATATTTACCTGCTAAGAGAACCTTTTCTGTGTTACTATAGGCAGAATTACCTCAATAGAAATGTCAGGAATGAAAGAAATGAGCAAGCAAGTGAAAATTTCAATACAGTTGGCTTAACCATACAGCAGGGAGACACAGAGCACAGGATCCACTGTGAAGAATTCATTGACTATCTTAATAACCTGAAAATGTGTGTGAATCGTGGTGAAGAGAGCCTCACAGGAAACAGACATAAGCATCATTGTACTCATTTTAATTGTTAATTAGACATAGAAACTTAAAGGAAAATGGGATTATTTTTTTTCCTGAATGCTAATCACAGTGAAGAGGAGAAGTGTTTTTTTTTTTTTTTTTTTTTTTTTTTTTTTTCTGTTGAGAGAGTCTGAATATATCTGGGTCCCAATAATCATTAACTTTGAGAGACAAATGGTCTGAAGAAAATGACAATCATACTGCATCATTTATTTTTCTATTTCTTTTCACTAATATGTTTTGTTTTCTGACTTCTGTAATAGCAGAAGGGGAGGGGATAAATCTGTCCAATGTCAGGCTCAGTTTCAGCTTCTGTTTGGGCCCTTTTATTTTTTGTGAGTTCCTTTTAAAATATATTTTGTAGGTGTTTACTAACCTTCACAGAATATGGTTTTAGTTTCTTTTATCTGGGATCTTGTAAAATGCTTAATTTGGCTTCTGGATACAACAATATTTTTAACATGAATAAATTAAAAATTCTTTGAAAGGTGAAGGAGACAGAGTGAAATAATAATAACAGAAAAGTTTAGTTAACATTATGTGGCATTCTTATGAAAAAACATTTTAGGACGTGTAACCCAGCCAAGAGTGGGCTGAGGAGAATTGTCTCTTAGAAGCACCTTGGGGTATAGCTTCCTTTTAACAGTCCTTTGAATGTGGAGCATGTTCGAGATCAGCAGAATGCACCTTTACAGATTAACCACTTGGTGTCATGAAAGCATAGCCCAGCATTGCTCAGAGGTTGTGATGTCAGTCAGGCTGATTGTGGTTAACATTGTGTGGGTTTGTTTTTAGTACGTGGCTTCAGCAAAAGGCTGGATTATGTGTTTTGTTGTTGTTATTGTTATTAATAATAATAATTTACTTTCCTCCTCCTCCTTTCTGCTTTTTAGGTTTTCATCATTAGATTGGGGTTTATTTCTTTGTTTGTTTTCTCCTCATTTATTTTTTTCCCTTATTTCTATCTTACTCTTAAACTGCACTTCTTGTTTGCTAATGCGCTGCTAAGAATAAATCCTTCTGGAAAACACTTGGCAGAAGTTGTATGCAAAAAATGCTAGCCTTTCCTGGGGATGTTTTCTGTGCTCAGAATTTGCCCCCAGATTTGCAGGTTGAAAAAAATATGTCTTTCAAAGGAACTTTCTCACCTTAATATTAAGTATACATGGAAGCTTAGAAAAAGAGTAAAAATGAACGAAAATTTGCAAAATTCTCCACTGTTCTAATTAGCTGAAAGAATGCTACAAACTGAGCCAATGTAGTAGTCAGAGAATCCACTGTTAATATTCCAGTGAATGTTAGTGTGAATTTTGTGCAACTTCCCTTTGCATCAAAAATGAAATTTAAGTTGTGACTGTTACTTCAAGGAAGTACTCCTCAGAAGATGTATTTGTCTAGTGAGAAACTAAATCTAGATTAGCACTTGCTGAATTGATGATTTGGGGAAAATACGCTCTGAGAACATACATGCACGCAACCAGAACAGAGTAGATCCCTTAGCTTTAGTTTACCATAACCTAAGATGAATGCTATCTCAGTCCTGGTTCTTCCAAGCCACAAGCAACCTGTCAGGGAAAAAAAAAAAAAAAAAAAAAAAAAAAGAAGAAGAAGAAAACAACAACAACAACAAACCACTAACCCTCCACTTTTGAGTTAATAAATGGAAGCTGTAGTGAACTCCAGAAAGTGCAGTCCTCCTATTTTCTGCTGACTGAGCCATTAGCTGTGATATATTTCAGAAAACAGAAGAAAAAAGTGAGATATGGTAATTTCTAAGTAACACAGGATTGTTTGTTGTTGTGTATGAAGTCTTTCTAGTTACATAAATAATTGGCTGTCACATCTTGCTATCTCCTGACTAAACGTAGGTATTTAAGCTTCCTCCTTCTTTAGTACTGTAATTCTTTCAAATCTAGTGCAAATATATTTAGAAGACAAATAAGAGGTTACAGAAGCGTTGTGGCTTACAAGGAGATTCCACTTTTCATGAGACTTCACATTCATTTCCTCTGTGACTCAGCTGATCATTCCAGTCTCTGACATGGCATTCTGGTATGAAGCAGCTTTTCCATTTTCCTAAATCTCTCTAACATGCCTCTGGGTGTGTTAACTATTCAGATGTGGAAATCACATTTTCTGTCTTCTGAGGCTATCAGAAATAGTTCAATTTGAAAGAAAATGCCTGGTTTGCTTGAAATAAAGAAGAAAGAAAATGAATATGTAAAGCTGCAGAAAAATCTTGCACTTATTATATGCCATATCCCTGTCACTGCCCCATTTCTTTACACATCCTCTCTGAATTAGTTTAAGTAGTCATTAGCATTCCAAAGAGTGCTGTATGTAATAGGGATGGCAGTGCTGATTCCAGGCAAGTGGCAACAGGAACTTCAGGGGGTTGTTTAATATTCATTGTACACACTTTGGAAAAAGGCAGTATGTTTTTCAGACTTCGTTGCACATCTATGCATCCTTGCATGCATATTGTGGGCCCTGGTGACCTCTGAACAAGCTGGGCCAAATCTGCCCTCAGTTGCACTGATAAAAATCTGGATAAATGTGATTCTTTTAGAAATGGAGAGGCCCTATTTACACCACCGTGGGGAAAGGCAGATCAGGCCCACTGCTTGCTTCTGGCTGCCGTGGTTGGCTGATGGTCTGTGCTTAATGATATTACAGGCCTACAGGGGTGTTTGTACTACAGTCTCAATTCAATTTGCTGTTTTTAAATAGTACGACTCTTGTTAGGAAGAAATTAAAAAGGAAAAGGGAGACGTGCCTGTATCCTGATTTCAAAAAGGGTCTCTAGGTATAATGTGTTGGTCCTGAATCTTCTTTCATCTTCTTCAGGCACCTGCTCCTCAGATAGCTTATCTTCTCCTTTGAGTCACGGCACTAGACCTTCATGGATTTTCTTGGCTGTGATGCTGGGTTTCTGGGTAAAAGCTTTGCACGGTAGTTTAATAGTGTCCTTAGAGGATTTCATCTTAGATTTTATGTTGCCATGTGTGTTCAGCTGTATTTTCGTGCTGAGCATTATTATCAAAATCAATTCTCACATGTCAGAACATGGCACTACCTGCAGAGAGACATGTCAGGTAGCCTGATACACTGTTTTTGTTTTTAGTTTATCCCGAGTTGCATAATTCAGTTTACTGTTCTCTAATTTGCTCAGTTTATGGCACTTCCCGTTGATACGATTCTTTCTGTAGCCACAGAAGTGTCAGGGTTACTGAGCTGTATTCAAAGAAAACTGAGATGCACTAAAATGTTATTGGGATGAATGATTGCTGTTTGTTCTTATACAGCTGTTGCCAATAGAAATGATGCTAGTAAAGTATATAAGAGAGAAGATTCTTTACTTCATAGCCCTTGGTATTTAGAGACTGAACATCTCTGAACTGTCTGTAAATAAGAAAAAATCTTTTATGCCAGCTATCATCGATAACTAGTTCTCTGTGTAAGTGTAATGTATGATGGTTATAAGAGGTGCTTTGTGAGTGTAGCAAAGACGCATTTTCTTAGATGCAGCTTTTCGAATTAGAGGAATATATTGAATCACCTTTACACAGTGACTGGGAGAATGATCTAAGATATTTTTCTAACCTCTGCCACCATACTTTATAGGAACTGGCATTTATAACACTTCATTCTGAATCACTGACATTGCATGATAGGATATTTATTCTTTTAATGCTGCTGGTAACATTTTTTTTTTTTTTTTTTCCCTGCCCTGCCCTGGCGGTCCCTTGGCGCCCCC